>NC_138203.1:139390523-139770096 GCF_964194415.1 Vipera berus | reverse complement strand
AGAATTTTCAAATAAGCAGCTTTCTTTAGATGATGTAATGTAATCAGTTATGCAGTCAAAAGCCAGACTGTTCACTGATTAAAAGATCTTGGATCTGTTGACATTCTTGGTTTGAGCATAAAAATTATTTGAGAGCCAGCTGACCTTATACTGTAGTTAAAAGTTCCAAGCTGAGGCCCTGCAGCTATGCGATCTGGACACTAGAGGGCATGAAAGTGCTTTATTTAGGAACCCTTGGCTTTTTACTATGGCAGATTCCAAAATGGCTAATAAATAAGCAAAGAATGGGACTTTGCGTATAATGTGTTCATTAATGGGGATAATTGGCATAGTTTAGAGCTGTCTGTCTGCTCTCTCTCTCTCTCTCTCTCTCCCTCCCTCTCTCTTTCCCTCTCTCCATCTCATTATATCTTGTAGGCCAAGGCTGGAGCATTCACTATGGTGTCATCTAGGATTTTTTTTCTAATATCGCTTATAACAATCGAATTTAACAATTGCTCCAAAGATAAGATATTTAACAGGTTTGGCCATAAAGAAGATAAGAAGGGTTGCCTGTTGTGAACCCAAATGAATGCAATGAGGGAAAAGACTAAAGTGTGTATATTTCTTGTGTGAATGCAACCATACACGACATTCTTTTCATAGCCTTAACTGTTAATTGTGGTTTGAGGTAGAGCTGTTGCTAGGTGGGATTAATAACCTCCAAGCTGTACAAAGGATCTTGCTGATTTCTACACATTTCTATACATTCTACACATTTCTACACTTCAAGCACAAGGTCCTGTTGAATAGGTCATTTGACAAGTGTTGCTTCTTAATCTTTTGAAGAAAAGAAATAAAAATTTGCGGACAATTTATAAAAGCGTACTTGTGCTTTCTAGCCATGTACATCAGGATGGAATTGTATTGCTAAAACTGCCTTGCATTCAAATGAATTGATCTTGTAAATAAATCAATACAAAGCGCACTGTAATCTATTCCTAGCTGTAATGATAATGTGTGAAAAGAATCTAAATTAAGAAGCATAGAAAAGGTAGAAATTACCAGAAAAACAGAAATATATGGCTTGAAACTAGGCTATTGGAGAGTCGAGTCTTTTATTTATGAGGTTCATCCAGAGACATGTCCATCCTTTAGAGAAAAGGCCCCGTTTATCTATGGTAAAAGTACTCACACATGAAGATTCTTGAAGAGCATTTGAAAGCAGTTTTGGATCTCCAGGAACCTACATTGGCTGTGTTTATTATTTATTTATTTATTTATAATTTGATTTTTATCCTGCCTTTATTGTTCTGGGTAATAGAGAGTGGTTGGCCTAAAGTCTTAACCACTAGACCAGGGGTAGGCAACCTCGGCTCTTTTATGACTCATGGACTTCAACTCCCAGAATTCCTGAGTCAGCTATGCTGACTCAGGAATTCTGGGAGTTGAAATCCATAAAAGAGCCGAGGTTGCCTACCCCTGCACTAGACCAAGCTGGCTCTAGACCAAAGTAGAGCAAACTGGTTTGAGAGCTGAGCCCGTTCTTTTTCAGCAAGCAAACGTTGTGACTCTATGGAAGTTACAGTGGTTTCGTTCCCCATTATAAGGACAGGGTTTCTGCCTCGCTTTACCTTCTAGCCCCTGGATTTCAGGGCAAAGGTAGCTTAGCTGCTTAGAAACTCCCTCTCAAAGGAAGAAGGAGCTTTGGGATATGACTAGACAAATACAACAACTTGAAATAAGGATGGGGACAAGGAAACATGAGCAAGCAACTTAATTGTCTTTTTGTGTAGAGTGTAGCTAAAAAATCTGACGGTAGGGCCAATGATTCTTTGCTTCTCATTCTCAACAGTTCAAGCAGAAGAGAATGTGATTGCAGAGCATCTTCAAATCACCCCTGAAAGATTGGGAGGTGTGAAAATGCCCACCAGAGAGGGCATGCACTGTGGGCATATGATCTGCAACGTCTCCCCAAAAAAGGTGGCCAATCTGTGCTCAACCCTTCTACGTTGTTTAGACAAGACCATGTGGAAATGATATTATGAAAGAGGAACAAGTTCTATCTGCTAAGACTGAAATGGATTTGATGGATTTAAAAATGACAGGCTACAATAACGATCTGGAAAAAAGATGATATACTTGATATACAAACGAAAACAGCTGACATCTTAACAATTAAAATGGGCGTACAAACAACAAATCAGAAGAGTGACTTGGATAATTTTCCATACTGTACTGCAGGCAGGTCAAACTCGTAACGTCACGCGACGTATTGTGACTTTTTCCTCATTGCCGGCAATGGGATGGGCACGCTTTTAGTATGATGCATCTGGCCCCTGGGCTGACAGTTTTGACATGCCTGCTGTACTAGATTTACATGTTCTGTACCAGCCTGCTACCGGCCCTGCAGAAAAGGCAGGGACAACCCCTTTTACAAGAAGGCAAGAGGCTGGAATTACGCCTGCCAAATTTATTGCTACAAAAACAAATAAAACAAGACACAAACCAAGAAACAGGAGCTTTTCAAGCGGTTGCCTTCAGCAAACCAGCCCTCCCACGCATTCCCCCTTAAATACAGTTCAGGGCGTGGCTTCTCTCTGCCTCCTTCCAAGGAGCCCCATTGCCTTCCTCTGTTTACTCCTGATTGACTGCCTCCTGCGTCGGGCGTCCTTGAACAGGGCCAGCTGTGGGTCATCTTCATCCACGCTGTCAGGCTCACACAGCTGGGTCTGCGTCGTGACCAGATGAGAGGGGCCTGGCTGGGGGCTCTCATCAAGCTCTTCAACACCCCCCTCCTCCTCCTCCTCTGAGTCCTCCGACCCAACTGCCGAACCCACAGGCTGACCCTGAATCACAACATTACAAAAGAGAAACTCTTGAAGTTTTGAAAGATTTTGTGAGCAGAGAAAAGAAAAAAAGAAAAAGAAATCAAGTTCAAATTCATTATTTCAAGAGATTAAAGATCAAGATTGTTAAAAGTAAAGGCAGGGAATATAAAGATTCCTTGTGACAAAAAGGGAAGTGCTTCTTTATATATTTCTTTTCTTTTTCTATGCAGTATTCTTTCTTTCTCTCTTTTCCTCTTTTCTCCATACTTTTTTTCTTTTTACCGTTTTATTTTTGATGGTATTAGCTTTTAGCTTTTGAATGTAACATTGAATAAAATTATTGCCAAAAAAAAAAGTTTGTCCAAACTGAGATAAGATGATCGATCATAGTATAAAGCAGGTTTAGGTATTTGATATTCATCCTGTGACTTTTCATAACTGAGCCCTGTTGAGGTAAACTGTCAAAGAGAATGAAAGGGAAACTAGAATGAATGCCACATGTGTAAGTCAAGTGGGGAAGAAACACCTAATCTCCTGTAAAAAGGCTGTGCCCTAATACAAGCTGTGTAAACATAGAAACACCCTTGTGCTCTCATGAAACAGCTGAATAGGTTCTTTCTGTATAGGCTGAATGAAGACTCAGAAGTTAGCAGCTAAATCCAATGTACAATAATAGGAGTGAAGTTCTACTTTCAAAGGGGTCTTCTCTTCATAATCCCTATAGTATTCCACCCATTGACTCAAATCTGCTATTTCCAAAATTAAGTGGTTGTTTAGAGACAGAGTAAGGGATGCGGTGGCTCAGTGGGTTAGGACGCTGAGCCTGTCGATCAGAAGGTCGGCAGTTTGGCGGGTTGAATCCCGAGTGCCGCGTAGCAGAGTGAGCGCCTGGTACTCGTCCCAGCTTCTGCCAACCTAGCAGTTCGAAAGCTCGTAAAAATGCAAGTAGAAAAATAGGGACCACTACGGTGGGAAGGTAACAGCGTTCCGTGTGCCTTTGGCGTCTAGTCATGCTGGCCACATGACCACGGAGACGTCCTCGGACAAGCGCTGGCTCTTCGGCTTTGAAACGGAGATGAGCACCGGCCCCTAGAGTTGGAAACAACTAGCATGCATGTGCGGGGGAACCTTTACCTTTACCTTTAGAGACAGATAGGAGAAAGAGTTTGATTTGATATCATTGTTCCTTCTATTAATGGAAGAACCTGACTGGATCTGATTCTTAACCCCTTTTTGATGTCTTCCATCTCTCTGGCAGGCATTTATCACTTAACACTGGTGAAGCCACCTATGAATATGTGAGTTTTCTTAATTAAAAAAAACAATATGAAATGAACTGAGGTGTTGCTATGAAATGTGGCGTTTGGTCTCTCATGGTTCATTCACAGATGCTTGATGCTGCTGGTGTAATGAGTATGCATGTGTGAATGAGCCCTTCAGGACTGACATCATCTAGACTAGAGGTAGGCAACCTTGGCTCTTTTATGACTCATGGACTTCAACTCCCAGAATTCCTGAGCCAGCATGGGGGAACTTTGGCCCCTTCGTGACTTGTGGACTTCAACTCCCAGAATTCCTGAGCCAGCATGGGGGAACTTTGGCCCCTTCATGACTTGTGGACTTCAACTCCCAGAATTCTTGAGCCAGCATGGCTCAGCTTGGAAACCTCTTCCTTTCCCCTCAGCATGGCTGGCTCAGGAATTCTGGGAGTTGAAGTCTACAAGTTATAAAAAAGAGCCAAGGTTGCCTACCCTTGACCTAGTCCTAGACTTTTAAGGAGTGCACAGGCCTATAGCATCTCCACACAAAGCATCTCAGAGACATGGAGTAGGGAGCTGGGGAGGTCTTGAATTTAGGCTTGCCTTTTTTTCCTACGTTCTTAAAAATAAAACCTTTAGAAGAGAAGCTTTGAACTAGGAGAAGCCATTTACATTTGCAGAAAAAAGCACTCGTATCTCTCCAGAGGATTCTGTCAATTTCAGGAACAACTTTTTTGGGAGAAGACATTTATGTGTGTGCGGTGGGGGGGGAAGCAAAGTTTGCCGGTATATTTAGTTGGCAACATGGGATGCCCCTCCTTTTACAAATAAAAGGGAAAGCCTCCTTGAATATAACCCCTTATGTCTAATATTTACAGAGCACCCATAGGATTGAACACCAACTTTTAAGATCTCTGAGCACTGGCTCTGCAATAAAAAGTTCCTTGTTGGGTTAGAACAAGCTTGGATTTGTCTAGAACTTTTGATAGGAACATCTCAGCAAGACACCACTGCATGGTCCACTAGAAACTTGCCAGTGCACCTCTATGATATTGATCTATCTACCCATCTTCCCTTGAAATAAGGGGTAGTTTGTATGTATCCCACTGGCTTTAGGAGAATGGGAGATGGGTGGGCTTGTCCCCCTGCTAACCCTCCATGGAAGGATAATAGAATATGTTTATCTTACAGGAGGAACCAACTTGTCTGTCTGGTGCTCTTGCCACATTCCAATGTCATTTTCTCCTCTCCCATTCCCTGCCAGTTAGTTCTTCCTTCCATCCAGCCTAATCCACATATTTAGTCTCTCTCTCTCTCCCCCCCCACCCCCCACCCAAAAAGGCAGCTTTGCACATTCCCTCCAATCATAAATCAAGGTAAAGCAAGATTAGGGAGGCCAGTACAGGATGCTATACAAGTTGAGAGCTCAACCTTTGCCTCTTTTCCATGGACCCTGGATTGCGCCATCCCTTCTGGGCCCAGGCGCTCTTTCTTTCTCTTCTCCCCTCCTTCTCTTCTGGGCACCTCAGGAATAGTCCTCTCCTCCGATTTCGAATATTCACTGCAATATCTCTGTCCTGTGTTTCTGTCTAGGTTCTGAAACCAGCTCTTAATGGAACGTAAAACAAAACTGGGAATCAAAGCAATTTCCATGAAAAGAAATTAGAAGGCAAGCATAAAGTCGTCTCCTTTACAGGAACCGTGGTTTAATCGCCCGGCT
Organism: Vipera berus; assembly: GCF_964194415.1. NCBI lineage: Eukaryota > Metazoa > Chordata > Lepidosauria > Squamata > Viperidae > Vipera > Vipera berus. The sequence continues at coordinate 139,764,307 of NC_138203.1, read as the reverse complement.
CGAGGATTGCGCTCACAAGACCGTGTTTGGCCCTAGACATGTTCAGTTGGAAAAATAAAATCAGATGACCCTGAGAACCTGAAGTCCAGTCACAATGGACCACTAGGCATCCACACTGATAAAACAACCCGTATCTTTTTGACTGATAGAACTATTGTCAGATAGTGATGGTCCCTGTATGTGAGCTGAAGATTCAGGCTGCTGGACCCTGCTGGCATAATATAGTGTGTCCGTTCCCGAAGGGGGTCATGTATCATTCAGCAGAGCTTACAAGTTGCCGCTCTTGCTGCAACTACTACCACCGCCTTAAAACTGGACATTAAATAGAAGCGATTTTTCTTTTCCTTTTTTTTTTAAATTTAATTTTTATACCGTCTTTATTGCTTTATAAAGGTTTTTGTTGTTGTTCAGTCGCTAAGTCCTGTACGACTCTTCGCTGTCTCATGGACCACAGCTTGCCAGGGCCCCCTGCCCTCCATGTCTCCCGGTGTTTGACCAAATGCATGCTCGCTGTGTCAGTGACACTATCTAACCATCTCCTTCTCTGGGGTCTCCTTCTACTTTTGCCTTCAAATCTTTCCCAAGGTCAGGGTCTTTTCCAGTGAGAGCTCAAGGTGGTGAACATGCCTAATATTCCTCTCCTCCTCCTCCTCCTCTTTTCCCAACAGCAATAACTCTGTGAGGAAGGTTGGGCTGAGAGAGGGGGACTGGCCCAAAGCCACCCTGCTGGCTTTCCTGCCTAAGGTGGGACTAGAACTCACATTCTCCCAGTTTCTAGCCTGGTGAGAACATCAAGCTGTCTCTCTGCAAACACTGCAAATGCGCATTGTGCACGCATACACGCAGAGAATAGCAAAAGCCGCAGATGAAAGATAAAAGGTATACATGTTGATCCAGCTACTCTTGCACTGCAGGAGCAGGATTAGTGGGGATGGGGGTGGGGTGTGTATGTGTGTGGAGGTGTGGGGTGTGGGGAAGCTGCAACTCAGAAACAAATCCCCAGGTTTTTGTGTTTCCCCCATCCTGCTCCTCTCCTAACCTTCTTTTCCCAATTTGGCTGGTGAGGGGGAGGGTGACTGGAGTCATAGATAATACCCGAAGAGTAGCTGTGATACATCTCAGGTGTGACAGGAAGCCTTAATCATTTCATAAACTTGAGCCATAAGGGAGAGGTTATCTGTGTGTGACCAGGGACACGCCATTCTTTAAAATTACTCTTATGAAAAATGTGGATCCAAGAACTTGCAGCCTCTGTTTCACCTTCCTCCTTCCGAATGGCACGGTCCCGGTGTCCACCTTGATCTTGGGGATTGGGGGCGAGGGCCTGCCGCTGCCAGGCGTGGATCAGGGTTGCCCAGTGGGGCTGCAATGACCCTTTTACCACGGCTCTTCCAGCCTCTTTGGCTCTTCTGTCTGCCTGCCTGCCTGTTTGTTGAGCATTTGGAATCCCAGGAGGTCAGAGGTCAGCTGGTGAAGGCCATCTGTATGGGATCAGTGACTGTGTTTACACAGGAGGCTTTGCCAGGAAGGTGTCTGGCCCAACAGAGATGGGCAACAGCAGACTCCCCCAGACCAGCTATCCGGCTGAGGTGGGAATGGGCTGTCACGTCAATCAGTCTGCCTGTCTCTCTGTCTCTCTGCATTTGGTCAGGCCATAAATTGCAAGTGAGACGGTGGGAGGAATAGCAGCCTTACAGAGGCTGATTTTATGGTCCGTCTTGCTCTGCTCAAGAGCTCAGTGGTACTCCTTCCCCCCAAAATAGCCTTGCATCCATCTTTGATCTCTTGTCAAGACTGGCTGGGCAGTTTCCTCATTAGCACCGTGTCCTTCCTACTTTCCATTCTCTCCATTGCTGTCTGTCTGCTGTGCTCGAGAAAAGATGGTGTATCCCACCCAGCGGTGGGATTCAGATAGGCAAACAACCGGTTGTCTGTGTGGATGCCGCTTCCGGAAGTCCATTCTGGGCCTGGGCAACAAAAAATTAGCTACCGGTTCTGCCGAAGTGGTGCGAACCGGCTGAATCCCACCACAGATCCCACTCATGTTTCCAGGCAGAGCAATCCTACATGTGTAATCCTAGTTAGCAGAACAAGGTTTATGGAAATGTGACTGCCAGATAAGCTGCCTTGATGTGTTCTCCCAGACATATCAAAGGAGCATTGAAAAAAAAAGGACGGCTGGCTTCTCTGCCCAGTCTAAATTTCTCATCTAAACCAGTCTAAATTTGGCTCTACCAGGAAACATTTGCAACTGTTCTATCTGCAAGAGGACTCAAGCATTTATTTTCATTCATTTATCAAACATATTCCTCCCTCCCACCCCGCTCCAAAATCACAATAACTCTGGGCTGCTCATAACTAAAGCAAATAAATACAATTAACACCAAGTATAAATAAATATGGTGAGAATGATAAACTGGACAGAAATGAAACAGAGAGCTTCCACTCTCCTTCACCAAAGACCTGGGTGATCATCTAACTGTGTGCTAGACTGTTGCAGCAAAAACAGAGAGTTTGGGAGAAAATTAAAAATACTCGAGCACAAGCATTTGTAGGTTACATGCTACCTTATCAGATATATGGTGTTATGTATCCAGGTGCAGGCATCTGCATAGCAGCGGCCACTAGGGGGCGTTGGCCTGGACGGTTTGGCGGGAAACCTAGTTTCGGCGGGAAACCTAGGGCCAACCCCATTGGCTGGTCACCTACCTGGCCAGGTATTTAAGGAGGCCAGGTAGTTCTTGTTCGCCAGTACGGACACCCCCCACAATAAAGAGCTGAACACGTACTCCGGCTGGCGTCTCTTCCTTGCGTTGGACCCACTACATTACATATGGAGTCTTACCACTGAGAAAAGAGTAACAGTTATATAAACCTATGATCTGGTAGCAGTGATGATGGAGAGGTTTTAAAAGGTTAAAAGGTAATAACACATTGGTTACAGAGTGTGGTAGTTTTCCTAATAGAGTGCCTATCACATAACAAGTGTTGATGTGACTCAGACATTCCTGCATTATACATTAATACTCCCGCTGAATTTATGAAATTGACTGGCTAAGAAATCAAATCAGTCAATAAAATAAACACGACTGATTCATATATAAAAAGAAGAGGGATGAGATGGAAATCATGTGCCAGACTGTTAGCCAGTTCTTTAATCGACTAAACCCAACAATCCACATTTCAAGAATGACTTTTTTACAACCTGGTTTTCTTTGGTTAGATAATTCGAACACACTAAAGTAATTTATCTAGTATACGCTTCTTGGGGTTGAGGAGGGAAGGAAAAAAAAACATTAAAAATTAAAGAATTTTTTAAAATCTACATATCTAAACTTGTAAGAGATATATAGGGAAAACAGACTTTTGTATTTCTTATTTTTATCTTTATAATTTGTGGATATGCTTCTGTTTGAAGTGTACCCACAACTTAATGAAGGCACAAATATGAAGCACTTAACTAAAATTACCCAACATTGTTAATTTCTAGAGAAGTTTATAAGTCCCATTTGGGTTACATTACTCAAGGTGGATACATATATTTGATATACTCTCCAACTATCTTTCCCCAACTTTGGCAACTAACCATAACAAATGCAAATGAAGCCCACTTTGCATTAATTAACTTTGCATAATTCCGTTTTCTTCTAGAATTCAAATTTAAAGAGCTTTTTACACCTTTTTTGTCAAAACTGGAGGCTAAGGCATCAAAACAGCAGAACATGGAAGGACATTATCAGGGAGTTTGGAAAACAGGCTAGGCAAATGTACAGATTGGCAAGTTCATGCAAGTGGCCAATATGTAAATGCCAAAGCGAGTTAAATATTTCTTCCATTTCCAGATTATTTCACTACAAAATATAGTGGTATGTCTCCCGATATGTGGAAAGGTGAATCGCCAGTGTCAAAATACTATGAATGATCTGTTTGATTCAGGACAGTGGTCTACAGGAAAACGCCATAGCCACACGAATGTTGGAGAAGTAACTATTCAGATGAAATACACTCCCCATAGGAGCTGTTCTCCCTCCATGTTAACACATCTTCCATTAACACTTGGTAGATATGCTGCGGAAATGCCTACAATAAATGCAAAGAGGCAGTCGTATACTAGAAAGCCCTCTTAAATTTAAAGAGACGTGCATGGAAACGCTCTTGGGGTTGACACACTGTATGGGTCACCTCTTTCAGAGTTGTCCAGAAACATATTTTTAATACACATCTATTAATGTTGCTTCCTTACATCGTATGGCAGCCATATTACCACTTAGAATAATTTTCACCTGATAGTAGTAGATGCCTCAAGGCCACACTCTCATTTTTCTTTTGGATGTTCCCTTGAGGATGGATTTTTAGCTCATAAACCAAAGATGTTTATCCAGCATGATTAGAAAACCCCCAATGTGAGGAGTCTTCTCAGCCCTTAATTGCCTTGTTTTTTTTCTCCCCCCCCCCCAATCCTACCCTTTAAGTCAATCTTGCCGATTCTAAATCTTTTCCCATTGGACATAAACAAGCTAAGGCCTTTCCATTCCCCCTCTTTCTGGATCTTCCTCCCTTCTGAAACCTTTTATCACCTTCCACTGTTGCCCTTTGATCTCTGTCCCATGTTTCCTCATTGTTTTTTCAAAAGGCTAAGAACCCAAATGGATGTCCAGTTACTCCCACTGAGCTCCTGCCACTGCTAATTGGGGCAAAATTAGGACGGTAAATCTCTTCTGAAAATAATGAACATTGGAACAGCTTTCAATACTTAACTTGCAGTGTGTCCATCAGGACACTAACTAACAAGCACCCAAGACTGCACTAGACAATGTTGGAAATGTGGGGATATAGTTTTATGCTTGGGTGATCCATGTCCAGATTTCTATGTCAGTGATTTTCATCTTTAATAATTTAATCTCAATCGTAATCAGGCACAGCTGAAGCCGTGTCAAAAAAAGGCAGCTGGGGTCGCAATCATATAGATCCCACTGTGTTCAGTAGTATTTGCTTTTATGCAGGCTTAGGATAGTATCATTTAAAGATACGCGTAACCAAGATCCTGTGCCAGAGCGCATATCCATAAAAAGTAGAACAACAAGAGTGACAATTCATTTTGTTGCGCCAGAATTTTCCTTAGGTAAAATTGGTTAATAACCATTTGAATTCTCTAATAGTTACCAGGCAGCTTAATACGCAAACAAAATACAAAAACAAGTCCTGCAGATGTGTTGTAACTTCAGTTTTCAAAATGGTGGCAGACTGAAGGTAGGAAGTAGGTGTGCAAGTGTGTAAAACTATACAGTTCCAATCTCCAAAGTCTTGTCAATCCAATTTCCTCTTCTTGTATTATTAGAAGTGGGTAGGATTGCTCTGACTGGTTTATTTTTGAGGGAAGGGAACAAGTGAGTTTTGTGATCAGGTAGCAGGCACGCTCACAAAATGGCTTCTGCAGAAAACATTCATAGAATGGTTGCCTTAGTAGGAAAGGCCACTCACAAGCCACTCATTTATCAGAAGGCCTTGCAGGATGCTCGGTACCTTTCCAGAGGAATCATTAGGAAACCAAAGGTATCGCTGAAAATAAATATGTGCCTAGAGCAGGGGGAGGCAACCTCGGCTCTTTTATGACTCATGGACTTCAACTCCTAGAATTCCTGAGTCAGCTATGCTGACTCAGGAATTCTGGGAGTTGAAGTCCATGAGTCATAAAAGAGCCGGGGTTGCCTACCCCTGGCCTAGAGGCACATGCCACTGTAGTCACCTATGGAGTATCTGGGGGCACATTAGTACCTATAATATGGCTCTATACTACGTAGCAAGAAGAGGTCATCCTTTAGACCAGTGGTTCTCAACTTGTGGTCCTCAGACTCTTGGGGGGCTGTGATGCCATCACAGGGGGTCTGCAAAGGCTTGAAGAAATGTTATGATTTAAATCTTGCATTAAGTCTTGGTGGTCCATGGCCACAAAGGGGGTCCATGGTAGAGCCAGATTTAAGATTCTCCCCTCAGCACTCCTCCAGGGCAGGTATAAGAGAACACCAATAGCAGAACGGGTATGTATATGTAGTAAAGGGAGAAGTCGAAGATATCTCACATGTTTTATTGTAGTGTGTTATAGCGAGGATATAGGTCAGCATACATTCTTCCCTTATTAGAGAGATTGCCAGGAAGGGCAGACAATTTTTATGTAGGCTTTCTCCTCCAGGACTCAAACCCTTCTACCACGCATGCAGTGGCAACATTCTGTGTTGTTGCAACGTCCACGAGAGGGGAAAAAATGGTTACAGAATTATAGTTGTCAACTTGTGCCAATTTTTTGGAGATATCTCTAATAACTTTTGGAACATTATATTTACTCACAAACCTATCGGCTTCCCAGTCATGTAAACTAGGGAGTGACCCTAACATTATGAGAACATGTATTTTCTTAAAAGGGATGTCATTATTTACTGCTAAGCTTGTAAGCCGCCCTGAGTCTTCGGAGAAGGGCGGGATATAAATGGAATTAAAATAAAAATAAAATAAATAAAATAAAATATTATTAATGTAAGTGCTATTTTTTAACATATTGTAAAGGGTGTCGTCTATTGCTGGTCTATGACCATAATAAAGTTATATTCGTTCATTCATTCGTCCATGGTGAAGAAAAGGTTGAGAACCACTGCATTAGACCATTCAGTTTTCATCTGAATAGCATAGCCTAGAGATCCCCAACCTTTTGGGCACCAGGGACCGGTTCCATAGAGAAAGGTTTTTCCACGGAGAGTGCGTGGTTTGTGTGCTGCCTGCATCCCACAGATGGGATTTTGCTTGTTTGTGCGGACTGGTTGCTGGCATGCTGTGGCCCAGTACCGGTCCACAAACTGTGGGTTGGGTACTCCTGACATAGCCGGTGCCACAAAATTGCAATTGTAGTCCAAAATTTCTTGAGGCTCCTTAGGTTGCTTCACTAATAGAGCTAATCCTCCTGTTTTTGCCTTGTCCTACAACAGAGTAGTAAAAGAGCAGAAGGGCCTTCCTTCCCAGGTGGAAGAAGCTGCTAGCATAGTTACACATGCAGAGTTTACTTCTCCAGGCTCATGTACGGTAGTTTCGTCTGCCTTGTCCCATCCTGCTAAGAGAGAAAGTGAAAATGGCCACTGCTCACAGTCTCTGTTGAGGGACAGGTACAACACAGTGTAGTCAGTTTACTACCCTGACTGGCTCACCTGAGTAGGGATGTTAGATCCACTCAGCCTGACCATTGTCATCCACATCACTTAGTGAGAGCGGAGGAGTGAGTAAGGGTAATAAGACTGCTTCTCTCAGGAGCAGTCACCTTTGACTCTTCCTCTTGCTTCCTTATTCCTCTCCTCCAGTTCTCTGTACGGCACGGGTGTCAAACTCGCCATGTCACGTGACGTGTCGCGACGTATTGCGACTCTTTTTTTTTTTGCATTGCCGCAATGGGGTAGGCACGGCTTCAGTATGCAGGGCTTCAGTATGATGACACCGGCCCGCGGGCCGGCAGTTTGACACCCCTGCTGTAGGGTGAGTAAAAAGGCCACTTTCCTTTACTTCTCTACTGGGTGTCACTGCTCTGCTGCCTTTCCAGCTAGCATGAGCAAACAGGAGAAGCACAAAAAAGTAGGAACAACCGGGATGAGGGGCAACATCATTAATCTAATCCTTATCAAAAGAACAAAAGGCTGAGCAACTGGCAATATAGCTGCTCACTTCTCTCGGGCAGGATTTCCTCCGAGGGTGGCACACCTAGTTCCTGAGCAGAACAGCTGCTACTCTATAAGATTCGGAGGAAGGATTCGTGTGATCAAAGGAGAGGACGGAGATCCCTGCTTCCGTGACCAGCTTTTCATTCTGCATTTCCAGAGCCAGAGGGATGAGAAAGAGACGGCATAGGAAGAAGAGCAGCTTCATTGAGGCAGCACCATTGTTTCCAATTCTCCCTTGTCTGGATCCTTTTCCGGGGGAAGGAAACTCAAGCCATGCCAGGAAAGGAGGGAGGAAGGAAAGGTGGTTTTTAAAAAACAAAAGCAAAACCAAACAACAACAACAACAACAACGCAGCTGCCTTTGCTTGCTTTCCTATGCTCTAAATCTGGCAAACTCAAAAGAGGAGTGGGGAGGGGGGAAAGAAAAATCCTGGGGCTCCTTCATCACCCTTCTTTCTTCCCATCTTCTGCTAAAAAGGCAAGGGAGGAGAAGTGGCTATTTTATCCTTTGCTATTTGTTTTTTTTTTAACCCAGCCTGCCTTCCCCCCCCCCCCATTCAAAACAAAACTCACTGCATGAGGCACCCTTCTCCAAATACGCAACTCAATTGTCTAGCTAGGCTCTGGTAAGAGAAATGCAAGGAGTAGCAAAGGTCCTAGACAAGGACATCCCTCAGTAACACAAGAACCCCTCCAAAGGAGAGAGCCCGTTCTTCTACCTGGCCCTCTAACTGAATTTAAGCTGAATTTAGAAGATTTGGCCCATGCAGAAACCAGCCTATCACACGGTCTTGCTCTGCTCCGGTTTTAATGTGGTTTTTTTCTCTCTCTCCCCCCCCCCAACTTCTTCTGGAAAGAGGTGGTGCCATGCCATCTGCCTGAAGCCCCCAATCCTCAAGGGGTGGTAAACAGCCCCCTCCCCCTCCCCCTCTGCTTGATGGTCATGGTTTTCAGAGCCCACCATCTTTTGGTAGTGGGAAAGTCAAGGCTGTGGTCCAACAACTGTCTATTTTGTTTGCCTAGCTATCCCACAGGTGGTAGGAAAAGCAGAGAGAGGGGAAAAAAAAGAAAGAAGTGCTTTTAGTGTGCAGGTACTCTTTTTGCAAAAAAAAAACAAACAAAGGTGCCGGAACTCACCCACGTCATACAACCCGCCTTGCCTACCCTACAAGGTTCCATCCAAAAAAAGGTGCCGGAACTCCATTCTGGGCGTTCTATGACTAAAAAAAAAAAGCCCTGCTTGGCGTTAAAAAGATCTTTTCCCCACCGTGGCTGAAAAGGCAAATGGAAGTGGGTTGGAAAAGGCTCTTCAGCCAGCACTCTAGTCCCTCTTTACTATAGGAGCGCTGGCTAAAGAGGCCGTTTCCCTGGGGTTAGGTTTTCATTGCTCAGCTGCAAGGGATTTATACCCGTATCAGGTTCTCCTGCTCAAGCAGGGGGTTGGACTAGAAGACCTCCAAGGTCCCCTCCAACTCTGTTATTCTGTGTTGTGCATACCTAGTTGCAGAACTGCTTTAAAACTAGAGGGGCCACACCTGCAGTCCACCACAATTTGCCTGTGGTGCCAGGACTCCAGAAGGGAAAGGGAATGTTAGATGCCACTTCCGTGGATAATGAGAGAAGAAAGGAGATGGAATCTTTTGTTGCCAATAACACCATCATTCCATGGAAAATTGACAAGATCTACTTAGGCCTTTTTTCTTTTTCTTTTTGCTTCTTCAAATAGCTCCTTCCTTCCAAGAAGTTGTTATTAGCAATATATTTCTTTTTAAAAAAAATAGTTATCCAGTTAATGGGGGGGGAAGGGGGAGACAGCTTTTAATCAATGGAGTGTCAAGTGATTTATCTAACAAATATATGGTGTTACAAAGGAATACTAGCCTGATGGCTTGACAACCTCCCAACCGCCTGAATTTCTGAAATGTCAGAGTATTTACAACCAGCCAGTGATTGAGAGGAGAAGGGGGATGTTTATTATAAAGGTGGAAAAACAGCATTTCTGCTGTGCAGAAAGTGACGGGTTAGTTTTGTTTACAGGTTGCCCCTGATTTATCGAGAGGAGAATCCTTGGAAAATAGGCAAAGGAACCTGAAGAGGTCAGAAACTCTGGAACAAAGTTTAACCCCAAAGTATGTAGATAAGACATGGGAGGCTCCATCCTGCATCTTTTACATGTGTGGATGAAGGACAAATCACGGAATGGCTAAGTCATAAATATCACTACAGTTAAGTGTAACTAGTTAGGCCTCGTGAGATGGTATTCTTCATTTGCCCCACTAGAGGGCACTGCCTGGAGTACCACAGGGAAAATTTTGACCAGGATGCCTGGGTGCGAATATACAAACAAACAAACAAGGTCAATACCTGGGCACTTAATGGTGTTGGGGCTTAAAAAAAAGAACGTACATCTTCAGAGTTATATATTCCCTGGTTTATACAATTCGCTTAGTTTTATTCGAGACTCCCAATTTGATCCCCAGGTGTGCCTCTTTACCATTAATTTCATCTCAGATCATAATTTTGCATATTCATGCCTTCTAGGAGAGCCCATCCTCATCTGTCAGTCTTGAAGCTGCAAGACAGACATGGGGAGGGGGGGAGAGAAACCGCAAGAAACCCCCCCCCCCAAATCACTGGGGAAAGCAGATGTGATCATTGACTTGGTTCAAAGAGATTTGAGGGCTGGAGATCCCTTCCACTGAGGCCTGGGAGGGACAATTCTGTGGGAAGAGCGCTCCCGCAGATGGAGTGGAGCGCAAGGAGACAAGACAACAGGCTCACAACCAAGTGCAATAAAAGGCCAGCAGCGGCCAGCCATAAATACCTTGGCTGGAGGCCTGATGGTAGAATGCCTCTCCAGAGCAGGATGTGTCTCGCTGCAGGGCCCGGATGGACACCCTGGCAGCCTGCCGCCCCCTCCATATCCTGGGCCCCTTTGCAGCCCTGGCCTGGGCAAGACATGGGAGTGAAGAGTGTGTGCAGGGGGCAGATGGGGGGGGGGGAGAACAGAGACCCAGCCAGACACTTTGTGGCTCTCTCCTCTTCAACAACAAAGCGCAGGCCAGGCCGGGAGATGCTTATCTGCTGTGCCTGGGCTGGGGAGGCCTCTGGGGAGCTGAGAGAGGAGGCAATTATGCAGCAGCCTGTGATGGCTTTATGGCTTAAGAGGAGGGTGGCAGCTAAACTGCTTCTCCCCTGGGAGAAAAATTGGCTGTGGGAGCAATTCAGCATTTGGACTCCAATTTCCGGGAGTTGTGTTTGCTACTTCCAGACGGCAAGGCTCTTCCGGCTAAGAGGGCTGGCATTTGTCTAGGGCCGTGGATGGACTATGAAAGGTGGGCCCGTTTAAAATTTGGCGCAGAGCTAGGCACGAAGGAAACCCCCAGTTAAATCCCGAGTTTAAATCCTTAGTTAAAAGGCTATTTTCCCCTTCAACCAGGTAGCCTCACCCTGGCTGGGAGAAGACAGTTAGAAAGAGAACCCAGTCTACAACGCTACTATATCTTGATAGCCAAATGCCTGATAAAAATCCTGTCTGAGTTTAGTTTATCTGCTAATGCTAGCAATTCAACTTTCTCCCATCCTGCTAATCTCACATCTGTACTCGGCAGCTGGGTGTCTGTGCTAGCAGTGGATAGACAGCCTGATTTTTTCCCACATGGAGCAGGGGCCAAGTTCCTCTAAAAATGGCCCATCCAGAGAAGACCTCCTTCATCCTCAGTCAACTTCTGTAGAAAGGAGATTTTTTTTCTTCTCAGTTATCAGCATGGAATTATGCCATATGGGAGTGTACAATTGCTACACCATTTGCATGGCCCCTTATCAGAAGAGGGCCAAGATGTGCAGTGATAAGATAAATTCTGCACGCAAGAGAAATCAGGGTTAATGAATCTCTCCAGACTTTGCTCTCTCCATTAGCCATTCTGAATAGCAGGTAAGATCACACACAGAGGGATGCATACACAAACCTGTCGCAAACTTTGTGTGCATGTGTGTGTGTTCTTACCTGCGATTCGGGATGGCTAATAGCTATTACCAAAACCACAAATATCATTTAAAAGAAAAAAAGAACAAAAGTTGTATTATAAAACGAAGCAAATACATCTGGTAAATCAGGTAAAAGTTGTAATTAGTACTTTCACACACCCCCCAAAAAAAAGGCGATCGAGGTACCAACCTGGCAGCCACTGTTGTCTAGTGGTTAAGGTGCTACCCTTAAGATACCAGAAGATTATGAGTTCTAGTCCTGCCTTAAGACATGAAATCTGGCTCCGTGATCTTGGACTACTCTCTCAGCTCAACTCACTTCACCGGGCTGTTGTTGTGGGGAAAATTGGAGGAGGAAGGAGTAATTAGGTTACGTTTGTCACCTTGAGTTGTTTATAAAAATAATGTGAGATTAAAAAAAATCTAATAAATGCACATATTCTGGCTTTCAATGTTTTATATACATTTTTAAGCTTGCTGTGTAAAAATAAGGAAGCCATATCTGCTGAAATATATGCCCTCCTTTGCATTAGGTAAGAATGCCTGGAAGTTTAGGGATGGAGAAGGTATGTTAAAAGGTGTCTATTCTCTGCACTATAATGCACTGAATCCTTGAAATTAATAGAGGTGCCTTCCAACAATTCTATAGTTTGAATTGCTCCAGAATCAATCTCATTTGTGATAAAAGAGGGATATAAATACAGACACACATAAGATAACCCAGCTTCCCCAGACAAACGTCCTTTGCCCAATGCACTACAATAATACCATCACCATAATTAAGGCATAGGGAACAGTCTCACCATTAAACATTAGAATGTAGGTGGTGAAGATGCCACAATGCCACCCCTAAGAGGTCTGGACATAAGCAATGAGGCTTTACAAATCAGTGCCAGCTCTTGAATTTTGCCCGGAAGCTAAGTGCTGGATCAGTATTTAAGTCCAATATAACTTATTTGATAGGTACCAGGTTGGAAAAAGCATCAGTATTGTTTTATTCCTTTCACACTGTCTTGGGGTTGATAGGAGGAGTGATATCTGAAGGTTACCAAATTGGGGAGGGCTGCCATGAGAGCTGTGATAGAAAAACCATATGCTATCTTTTAAATTAAATTATTTATCAAATTTCTATGCCGCCCATTTCCCCTATAAGGTTACTCTGGGCTATACTATAGAAAGGTCAGATTTCACTCTTACATTAAAATCAGAAGGTGGTAACCGCACATCATTTCTGTACTGTGGCCAAGAAGTCAAATGGACATGCCCACAATATTACCAAGAGATTAGCTCCATTTCAGGGAGACTTTGCTTTGAATATAAAGTAGTGGGAGACGATTCAGAGACTCAGGTCAGCTGTTGTTAGGCAGAGTAGCATACAGAAGAGCTCAAAATAGCATAAGGACCAGTTTGGTCTAGTGCAGGGGTAGGCAATCTTGGCTCTTTTATGACTCGTGGACTTCAACTCCCAGAATTCCTGAGTCAGCATGGCTGGTTCAGGAATTCTGGGTATTGAAGTCCGTAAGTCATAAAAGAGCCAAGGTTGCCTACCCCTGTAGTCCCCAACTTTCCCGGCTTGGCGGCTTGGCACAAGGGTGTGTGTGTAAGTGGCAGGTGCATGCGCAATGCCATGCTTGTGCTCATGCACAAAGCTCCATTTGCACAGGCGGCAGGCACTTGCTCTCGCACGAAGCTCCGTTTGTGCGAGTGGAGATTTGTCCGTGCTTGCCCATTTCTCTCACGGCCCGGATTTGAACAGGCCATAGCCCACAAGTGGACCATGGCCCAGGGATAGGGGACCCCTGGCCTAGTGGTTAGGGCACTAGGCTAGAAAGCGGAAGACTGTGAGTTCTGGTCCTGGTTTAGCCACAAAAGCCACTTTGTGACCTTTGGCCAGTCACTCTCTCTTACCCCAACTCACCTTACAGGTTTGTTGTTTTTGGGGGAAAAGGAGGAGGAAGAGTATTAACTATGTTCACCGCCTTGAGTTATTTATAAAAATAATAAAGGTGAAATAAAAATCTAATAAATAAATATGTATATTCTGGCCCACAATGGCTTCCGGTGTTTTATATACACAACAATAAGGAAGCTGCTTGCAAGAAGTTTAGGGAGGAAGGGGTATGTTGAAGTGTCCTCTTGCATTGAAGCCTTGAAATTAATAAAGATTAATAGACAGTTCTATCGTTTGCTCCATAGTCGGTCTCGCGGTGATAAACCAACTTCGAAGGAATCAACATAACTGGAATATCACTACAAAGATCCCTCCTGTTGAGGCAATGCTCAGTTAAGCTCACAATAGGAAGTAAACAGGCTTATGTTACATACTTTTTTCATTTTTGTTAGGCTAATAAAAAAAAATGACATAAATTCTCTCCAGATCGTATTTTTGCCAGGCAAACTGCACTGGCTGTTTTACTCTAGTTCTTCCTTTGCCTTCAGTAAAGTTGTTGAAAGCATTGTGTGTTCTGTATTTTACAAAGATGTTGCCAAGATAACCTCCCTGGAACAATTAAGGTAAAAAACAACAACCATATAATTGTTTATATTATTTAAAGGTTCGTCTTTTTTTGGTACTTCTAAATATTTTCTTATTTCCTTGATCCTTGGCAGAAAAATGATAACGCTACTATCATACTGACTAAGCTCTGTATATAAATAGGATTAGGCAAATTTGGAGAGCTTGATGAATGCAAGAATGTCTCTCTTTCCTCATAAGGACAAATTTGGATACTGATTTTTTTTCACCCAGACACCATATGCATCTGGAGATTCTATTCAGAAAACATCTGGACTTTCTCTGGGATACAGTAAAGAAAGAAATTGCGCCACAGTTGGCAGCACTATTACAAAAGGGGGAAAAGCTTGTTCTTTTCAACCCATTAGTCCTCACTTTTACTATATTATGGAACATATAATTAGGTCCCCCTGAAATGAATATCATTAATGATAACTGCATGGTAATCATGACATCTTATGGGAAAACATGACTTGGGATTTTTAGTCCCACTGTGTAGCCCAGAGAGCACACAACTAAGTCCCCAGTCAATAGATGATAATAGTGGGATGCTCTTGTTCAGGGAAGTCAAGTCAATGCCTTTCTAATATTGTTTGAGGAATTCCTAATACATTTTTCAGGAATCAAAACGTTTCTGTGCTCTCCTATAGAAAAAAATTCTTCCCCCCACTCCCCCTTATATCTATAGTTATCTGAACTATCCAGAAATCACCAGAAGATGAGCTTAACTGGAATGAATTTTTTTTCCTGCCACAGATAGCTAGCAATCTAAATCTTAGTTATCTCCAACAACCTTTCCCTCCCACCTATGACATTTTAAGGCAAGTGAAGTGTGAACTACTCCCCAAACGCTGGGATTCTTCACTGCATATGTGGCAAAAATAAACTTCTGGAAATTGGGAGAATCTTGGAGGGAATCGCTACTTCCCTCCAATTTGCAAATAATCATGATCTGGATACGATCACAAAACCCAATAATATCCTTTCTACAAAATTTTCAAAAGTCCATTAAAGTTAGGCTAGGGTAAAAATACTCAGATTGCACAATACAGTACAATTAGTGGGTACTGGAGTAAAAAATAGTTTTGAGATCAGAAGGGAATGTTAAATATTGTTTGCAAGTGAAAAGGATATTACAGTATGCTTCGGTAAAGCTGGTTAAACGATATGCTACGGTGAATAACATGCAACTGCCCTTGTGATTTTTGTGACCCCACTGTAGTATGGAGGGTTCTATTTTGATCAAATCAGTATGTAGATGGGGGAAACTACACCTCTCACCCAATCCCCCTTTGCTTTATGATATTACAGGTAGTCCTTGACCCACAATCATTCATGAAGCAACCGTTTGAAGTTACAACACTGAAAAAAGTGACTTACAACCGGTTCTCACACTTGTCACAGCCTTCCCAGTCATACGATGAAAATGTGGGCAATCAGCATGTATTTATAATTGTTTCAGTGTCTCAGGGTCACTGTGACCTTCCCAACTGGCATCTGAGAAGCAAAGTCAATGGGGGAAACTGGATTTGCTTAACAGCTGCATGATTCACTTAACAACTGCAGTGATTTGCTTAACAACCATGGCAAAAAATGGTTGTAAAATTGGGCATAACTCACCTTGCTTAGCAATGGAAATTCTGGTTCCAATTGTGATTGTAAGTCAAGATCTATACCCCGTTTTCTGCCCAAAGCTTTTTTAAACAAACACTGAACCAAGTGCTTTGTCACATAATACTTTGTTTAGTCATGGTTTGCTAAACACCAAGCATTTCATTCAGCCAAAGAATATCTATGACTTACTGTGGGAACCTAGCCACAGTGGAGTTATCTTAAGCTCGCAGGCTTACTTGGAAAACCCACCGCACACAATGAAAAGTGTTTGTTAAGTGGCCTGGTTAAGGCACTTACAGGGTGGGTGGTGGGTGGGACAGCCCTTAGCCCAGCCTGTTAAAAAGTACCCTGAAATTATTAAGTCTTCTCCTTCCTGCTCTAAGAAGAGGTGGGAAAGCATGGGAAAGTTCCCCACTGCTGTCTGGACCCCCTACAAAATCTTTTGTTTCCTTGGTTATACGTTAACTGCTTACAGTAGTTTGAATGCACTTTTAGGGCCCCCCTTTTTTTGTAATGTCTTCCCTTTCCAAAAATCACGGACTGTAAAGATGAGCCTTATTTGTGGCACAGCTGGATCCTCCCCCCTCTTCGACATCTCGACAGATGATCCCCTAAAGTAGATTTGACTTTGGGCAGCTGTGATCCGCTTCGTCTCTCTCTCTCTCTCTCTTCCCCGCCCCCGCCCCCCCCCCGTTGTTGTAAAACCAAGAGCGGTCTAATGGGAGCCGCTTAGATTTTATAGTCCCATAAACCATAAATGGAGGGAGATGCTAAGCCACTGTTTGAGGGTCGGAAGTGAAGCCGGACGGGAGGAGCGATCTCGGCCTTTCCACCGATGTCCGTGCGGAGCTTTCCCTTGAAAATTCAGGCGGCGTGGGAATCAAAGCTCCGCCTAAGCAAGTCATTCCAGTCTGGTGTTTTCCGGGACAGATAAAATTTACCGTATCTTGATGTCTACAGTGCAATGCAGCCGACTGGTCACATGACCACTGTTGTTTTTTTTCTCTCTCTCTCTCTCTCTCTCCTCCCCCCCCCCGCTCGATAGTTACCCCCGCCCCTCCAGAGGGACGTCCCGCCTCCCTCGCATGACCAGGTCTAGAACACCAGCGCCCGAAGCCCGGCCTTTTTGCCTGCTGTTCCCAGGATCGGACCAGCAGGGGGCAGCAAATGCCTGGCGTGGAAGAAAGTGGGACGGAATAGGAGGCTTAGCTTCCAGGCAAAGCCGGAAGAGTCACCTGGGCTTGCAGGCGTGGGCGTGTCCGCGCATGGGCGTTGCTTCCCTTAAGTTATTTCTTAAGTCGGAAGGATGGTAATCGCCGTCCTGCGCGAGAGGCGTTTTTCTTTCGAGCCGAAAGACACCTAAGGAAGAAGAATGGGAAGATTGGACGGTTTTTTTGTTTTTTTGTTTTTTTTAAACGGGCACAACGCGATGTACGTTTTCTCCCAGGCTGTCTCGATCTAGTTCAGAGGCGATTCAAGCTTTTGGCTGGTTCCAAACGTGGTTAGGAATTCTCTGCAAAGCCACCTTGCGGTTTGGTGGTTAGAAAGGCAGGATGCTGGTGAAAGGGCGTGTTAAGGAATTTGTTGTGCAGAGGTCTCCTTGTGCTATCAAGGAGTTGCACAGACCAGGAAGGGTACTGAGAGCAGCAAGAGTCACACAAGAGTACACTGAGTTGTAAAAGCAAAAAGTAGTTTACTTTTGAGGTGGTGTAAAAACAAAAATGCACAGTCAAAAATAAACAGTCCAGGTCGTACACAATAGCAACGGTCCAAGAAGCAATCCAAAATACAAAGTCTTCTTACCGGTCCAGAGGTCAATACACAGTTCAGGTAACAGAGCAAAAACAGTAATAGTAGAGAGCAGTGAATTCAGAGAGAGAGAGAAGCTACGTTCCTAGCTTCCTCTTATGGCCATGAGAACACTTACACACCCATTGGCCAATTAACTTCTTAAAGACATAACATCTTGGTTAATATATTTTCAACCCAACATTGTAGGCTAACACCATATGCCTAACGGCAGATTTAGAGGGGTGTGTGTGGTCTAACGGGTAAGAGCAGGACTCTGCACCCTTATTGTCGAATTTGGAAACCACCCAGCTCCCTCACAGAGGGAGGAATAAGCATTGAATGATAAAGTGACTTGAGTCTAGCAAAACCCGTAAGCTGCCTCTTTGCAGAACTATAAAAATGAAGGAAGCCTTGTTCCTCTCTTCTAGCCATTCTTAAGGAAAACCCCAAATGGGAGGACGGGGAGGAGGAGGTTAGCTTTTTAGTTGGTCTCCACAGTGGAAAAGCTGTAGTCAGTGCTTTTTTTGTAAAAGAAAAAGGTTCCGGAACTCACACGTCATACAAGCCGCCTTGCCTACCCTATAAGGTTCCATCCAAAAAAGGTGCCGGAACTCCCTTCTGAGCGTTCTATGAGAAAAAAAGCCCTGGCTGTAGTCAACAAAAGCCACCAATCTCCTGTTCCCTAGAAAAAGCTCTCCTTGTTAACTACTGTTAAGAAAAAATGCTCCCAGGAGTTTCAGCAACTTTACAAGGCGAACTGTGTGTGGTGGTGAGTTCCCACTGTTAGCCATTTGATGAATAACAATAGATTTTGGTCTTTCCCTGTTGGGGGTAAAAAAACCCCAAACATTGTTTATTTCCCAAAACATTTCGGTATAAGAATAATTCTGTTTCTGAAACTTCTAATGGATATGCTTAACTAGAATAGGGTGAGGAAGCTGTGGTGTTCCAGATGATGCTAAATCTGAACTCACTTTTTCACTTTCACTACTTGCTTGGAATCTGGGAATGATACTTCAGCAATACCACAAAGGCCACAGGTTGCCCTCTGAAGAGGATGAACTCAGTGGCAGGCAAAGACTTTCATGCAATCCCATCGTGCAGAGTTAACTGCGTGGAGAGGCTACATTAAAATTGCTTTGTCAAAACAGATGATTGACAACACAACAAAACGTGTAATTAACAGAACTCCCAAGAATTCTCCCCTGTACACCACCTCACAGGGTTGTGGTGGGGAAAATAGAAGGAGGAAGGTCTATGGGATATGTTCACTGCCTTGAGTTAGTTGTAAAAATAATAAAAGGATACAAATAAAACTGGGTATTCTGTAAGCGAAGCCTTTGCTACCTTTCATCACTTTAAAAAAATCTGCAAGAATGCCTCTCTCCATACCCATGGGAAGTGGTTCTTTGCATCCTGTAATCTGAATCTTACTCCTTTTATTTATGGTTAATACAAAAAAATGATTTGCATCATACATTTCCCAGATGCAATTATATGAAATCTTATTTCCCTTGAAACAGGGCAACTTGGGATGGCAAGGCAAGGGCATCTAGATCCTCCTCCCCCAAGGTTAAATTTATTTTTAAACACTCCCACTCTGCTGTGTTAAAGCCCACCTTATGTGAGTTTCCAGCTTTGCAGAGTCCCAAGACAAAGAACAAAATAATGATTGTGTGATGTTGATGATCAATGGCCCCATCTGCCTCTTTGAGAAAAAGCCTGAGGCCTAAAACATGAACAGAGTTCATTGTTGAGTCAGGGAAGAACAGATATTCCAGGTCACGGTGGGCTAAGCAGCGAATGTGACTGCAGGCAGGGGAATGCGTTCCCTCTCTGCCAAGACTTGCCAAGGGAAAAGATCGCTGTGGGGTGGGCGGGCGCCTTCAAGATACTTCTCTGGCTCTGATGAATGATTGGGCTCTTGAGAGTGAACTGTGCAAAGCAGGGACACCTGCTAGCTTACACCGCAGCTGGTGAGGAATGAGCTGGACTCTCTGTGACTCCTAGTACTTTGAGCAGAAAAGGAATGTGGTTTGCACCAGCTTTACCTCTTTCCCCTCCTGTTCTGCTCCAGGTAGTTGTGCTAACCACTGCCATAGTTGGGCTAACTTTTAAAGACGTTCTGCACTGTCCAGCACAAAAGGGCTCTCAAGGAAAGTTATAACGGTAATAAGAAGCAGTTGACAAGATTTTCTTCTCAACTTTTTCTTCAAGCAGCTGAGGAATACAATTAGTGACCAAGCATAGAAGCCACACAACTGACTGGTTTCTTGCAGCGCATGGTCTCTGTCGAAACATGGAAACAAAAAGGTGCACTAGGCCAAAGGAGGCGTGGAGTAGATGCCTCGTACCAGAAAATTTCTTGTTCGGTACCTTCATTGAAAAGGTAACAGGTGAGTGCAGTTTGGTGGTCGAGAGATGAAGTTGCTCACCTCCCATTTGGAAGGTTGAGAGTTCAATCCTAGGCAGCGACAGGTTTAATAGAGCAAAAAGAGAAAATATTTGCTGCGAACTCCACATAGGCATCAGGAAGGGCATCCGGCCAGTAAATGCTCAGCTCTATTCAGTCGCCCTGACTCCACCCCAAATCAAGGGATTACAAGGTCATAAAAAGAAAAAAAATGAAAAAGTAACAGCTGGAGAGAAGGCCCAGGATGTCCAAGATCTTCTGAATGCAGGCATATAATTTTGAAGTAAAAATGGACCAATTAACCAAAGCTGCTTCCTAAATTCATGCACAGAGATTGTATTTGCTCACCTGGGCATTTGTTTCACTGTTGAAGGAATACATGGTCTTCGTGGGCACTGAAATCTAGAAAATACTAACTTAGATTAGGATTAATGGCTTGTTGTCCACTAACTATCAGGCACGTATCATATGCTTGGAGAGGGGCTGGAGATAAAGGATACCCTTTCTTTTATGTGAAAGTGAGGCAGTTTCTGCCTTTGGCCACTCAAATCTTATTCTGAGTAAGAACTGTGTCTGGCTTTTGAATGCCACGTTGGGAGAGAGGCAAAATAGGTAGGACAAAAATTCCTGTTAATGAAATATAACTGCAGGTAGTCCGTGACATACAACCATGCAGATTTTTAGGCCATTTCAATACGACTCATTGTGCATCTTTAATGTGTGCCTTACGGGACTGCAAAGCTCTGAAGGGCTGCTTTGCTTTTGACATTGCTTCCAGCAAAGCGCCTTTTAAAAATGATTTGTAAAGTGTGTCACAGCTCCTTACAGCATTGGTAAAGAGGAATGCAAACATTCCACGTAGCTTCAGCCTGCATTGTTTCTGAAGCCACCAGTGGCTGAAAGAAGTTCAGGCCCTGGACAGGCACCCACATTCAGGATTTGTGCAAATCCTGCCCACATTCACGTTATCACATGATTTCTCTACCTCAACAAAAGTGCAATAATCTTTCTCACATCTACACAGGCCCGTTATTGGTTATATTGGAAAATATTCCTACATTATAAACACGGTCCACGAATACCCATAGTCTCTCTTTAAAGGAAAGGAACTAGTACGTATTGCCCAAAGCATTTCCTGTATGTCTAAATATACAAAGGGCAGAGACATTTAAAAGGTTTTTTTTAAAAAAATATTCTCTGGTAAAATAGGTTTTTCAGGGACTAAAGCAATTGTTGAAGAAAAACATATGCCAAATTCACCAGAATAATTTTTGGCTTGTCTGCTGTGAGTTGCAGTTTTCTGCCCAAACCTAGAATGAAGCTGGGATGGAGAGATTCATGATCAATTATGTCCCTTCATTGGTTCCTGTGAAGTGGAGAAGTGGTGTTTTTTATTATTATTCTTTGATTTGCTGTTCGAAGCCTCCATTCTCTTTGTGGCCTTTCAAACAACGATCAATTATTTATATATATTTATCACTTGTAAGCAGCCACTAAACACACAAAGCTTACACAGTAAGATTAAAACATCCAGATAAAATAACAACTAAAAATAACACACGGCAGAAAAATAAATGGGACACGTTGGATGGATAATGAATATATTCCCTAGCACCATCCTGTGACCTTCCTGCAAGGTCTGTTGAAAAAGGCAGGTTTTTTGAGGTTTTTGAAAGTCCACCAGGTTTGTTTCCTTTCTCATATCCTCTAAGATCAGTTAAGCAATTCTTGTGTATACATAGCAATAAAAAGGAGATCTTGTGGCTGTTCACTCTTCCTTGGTTCCGGAAATCCTACCCTGTGTAAATTGTCAAAGACTGTGCTCTGGCATTTTTGGAATCTGTTTGAAAAAACAACACAAAAAACAACAACAACCCACCTCATTTTTCAGCTATTACAACATTCAGCCAACTACAACAGAGTTTCAAGTAAAACAATTACGATGGAATTGCCTAATTAAGGCAGCAGCATAAGTTAAGACTTGAAAGTTAATTACATTAAAAACAAAAAAAAAACAAAAAAAACTTATAATAGTAATGTTCCAAACCTGCACACAATGGCTTGGAAATAAATCCCTTTGGACAGATATTTGAGTAAATAGGCATCGGAGCCCATTGCAAATTGGGTCTCATTTCTAACAGCTTGACAAAAACCAAAATACTGGGGCTGGAAGCCTAGGGAACACAGAAGACATTAGAAGGTTTAAAGGCTTAAAATCCTGGTGCTCTTTCAAGCATATTTTATTAGATTGACATGAACAGATTTTTGAATTGCCATTAAAAGTATTAAATAAGGACTTTCTTAACAGTAATCATGTTTCCTAGAAAAAACCAGTTACCCATCGCATACATGCAGTTTTATGAGTCATAAAATGCAAGTATGTCTTTTAATTCTACATTGTAAAATGATGCCATGATCCACACTGGAGAATTAGTGGACAGAAATGTCAAATCCAGTCTAAACTTCTGGGTGACTGCATTCATCATCATCATCATCATCATCATCATCATCATCATCATCATCATCATCATCATCACTATTAGTCAGTTGCAAAAGGCGGCCTTACTAGGAACTGCTTCCATCCCACGACGATATCTGTAATACCATCAAACATCCACATCTGCCTATCCCAGGTCCTTGGTAAGGACTCGATAGGAAAACAAAATGCCAAATCCAGTCTGAACATCTGGCTGACTGTGCGATGATCAATAATAAAATAATAATAATGGCACTAATGTACATAGCACCCATCTTCTGGTGACTTTGGGAGGTTTTCAAATTGTTAAAATCATTTTCAAACAAATAATAATTCAAAGGGGGGGGCATGATGGCTCAACGGTTAAAGACGCTAAACTTGTCAGCTGCAAAGCTGACAGCCCAGTTCAAGTCCCAAGGGCTGTGTGGTGGGGTGAGCTGCCATTACTAACCCAGATCTTTGCCCACCCAGCAGTTCAAAAGCATGCAAATGGGAGTAGATAAATAGGTACCACTTTGGTGGGAAGGTAACAGCGTTTTGTGCGCCTTTGATGTGTAGTCATGCAGGCTGCATGAGCACAGAAAAGCTTTGGAAAATGCTGGCTCCCTTGACTAAGAAACGGAGTTTAGCACCATCGCCTAGAATCGGACAGGACTGGAAAAAGGGAAATCTCTGCCAAAGATGGCAGAGAAAATAAAAGCAGATGGGAGCAAGGAAAGGAAGAAAAGAAATCAGTGATCCTTGTCGAGCATAAGGTGAAAAGCCACATCTTTGGGGCCCTTCGAAATCTCAGTAGGGTGTGGGCTGTTTGGATCTGGGGGAAGAGGACGTTGGAGAGGACAGGCACTTTACATGCTGTAGCCTTTATGTAAGCATTTTTTAAAAAAACTGGCCTTACTGAAATTCTAATCCCAAAAGTGGCTGCCAATATTTTATAAACATAAAAACAGGGCTTTTTTTCTCATAGAACGCTCAGAACGGAGTTCCGGCACCTTTTTTGGATGGAACCTTGTAGGGTAGGCAAGGCAGGTTGTATGACACGTGTGAGTTCCGGCACCTTTTTCTTTTACAAAAAAAGCACTGCATAAAATTCACTTTCGACCTTTCTTTTTCTCATCTGTTTTACTGCAAAAATCATTCGTGGTTTCTCGGAAGTCACTTTCCTTTTTGAACTTAATCCTGTGTTACCCATAGTTTTGTTGGCTTGCTTATTCTAGTCCTGAGCTAGAATATTTGCCTTTTAAGCAGTGCTAGCTTGTTTTAGCTTCTTCCAGGGTTCAAAATGAAATTGGTACCTTAAGCTATTTCCACTGCATATCACCAAAGGCACTAAATGATCAGTCATGTCCACGTTAGCCATGTAAAATTATCAGCATTCATCATTATGACATTTCTATCAGATGTTCCTAAGCACGTGGAATTATGGGATTTGCAGTTCTTGAAAAAGCATGTCTTATGGAGAAAAACAAATCTCTGAAGCCATAGATAGTTTGTTAAAGAAACAATCTTCTGCTTTAGAACAAAAATCCTGGATTAGCAAATTAATAATTGGGTTGTCCCTTAGTTTGCTTTTGATAGGCTCCTGCAAGATCTGGACATTTGTTTTTGGTAGGTACAGGTATTTCTCTACTTACAACCATTCATTTAGTGACCATTCAAAATTACAATGGGACTGAAAAAAGTGTCTTATGACCATTTTTCACACTTACCACCATTGAAGTATCATGGTAACATGATCAAAATTTGACCACTTGGCAACTGGCATGTATTTATGATGATTGCAGTGTCCTGGGGTCATGTGATTTTTTGGGGGTGACCTTCTGGCAAGCAAACTCAATGGGGAAGCCAGTTTCACTGAACAATTGTGTTACTGACTTAACAAATGCAGTGATTCGGGACTTCCGGTGGCGACGCGACGCCGAAGACAGCCGTTTTCGGGCTGCCCGCTCCGCAGCTGTGTTTTTCCATCGTAAACAGCGCCGATCAGCTGTTTAGATGGATTTGAAGCCCCCTCCTCGGGAGAAGAGGAGGGGGTGAGGCCCCAGGTAGGGGTTGAGCTCTCCGGGGCCGCCTGAGCTGAGAGTTTGGGCGGCTGAAGGATTGAGCCCCCCCGAAGCCTCGGTTGCTCCGAGCTGCGCAGCGCCCCTGCTCCGGGATTTATGGAGCAGAGCCAGGCGTTAGCAACCACCCCTGCCAAAAGGAAATACTTTTGATTGTCAAGATGCAGGCAGAGCGGTACAGGAGGTCAAGGTGATGTGGACTCTTATCTTTACTCTCTAGCTCAATGGATTTTATAGCTTTAAAGTGAAAGTGCGCAATAAGTGAAAGTGGGGGAAGATGGCGGCTAAAACTTCTAAAGCTCTTCGGAGTGCGGGGTCTTCCCTGGTGCAACAGACCTCATTGCAAGCTTTGCTTCCTCCTGCATCTCCTCCGGCATTGACGCTTAAGGATTTACAAGATGCTCTTGAAAAGCATTCACAATTGATGTCTGACATGATGGATGAAAAGTTGAAAAAGCTGGAGGAGAAAATGGAGGAGAAAATGGAGAAATTGGAGAAGAAGATGGAAGAGAAGTTTAGAGCAATGAGGGTGGACATGTTGTCTATGATTGAATCTGTAGCTGAATGTGTGCAACAGCTGGATGTAAAAGTGAAGGATCTCAGTCAAAAGAACTCTATATTAGAAGCAAAGGTATTAGAAAATGAAAATATAAGGGATAAAATGGACGGAGAATTGAGCCTTGTTCAGTATCATCAGATGCAGTATGCTATTAGAATCAGGGGTTTAAAGGAGAATTGTAAAGAAGATTTAAAGCAGCTGATTTCTGAGGCTCTGGAAGGGGTATTGGGCCAGCCAGCATCTGAAATTGAGGGAAATATGGACAAAATTTTTCGTGTAAATTCATGGATTGCAAGACAGAGGAAGCTACCCAGAGATGTGGTGGTCTATTTTACAAAGAGAGTAATTAGAGATGAAGTCATTCAAGCTGCTTATGATACTAAATTGGTAGTGGCTGAGCAAGAAGTCTTGGTTTTAAAAGAGATTCCTCCGAAGATTTTAAGGAGAAGGAAAGATTTTGCATTTCTAGTACAGGAACTTAAGAAATGTGATATTAAGTTTAGATGGGAGATTCCAGTTGGACTGGTGGTGACGCATGAAGGTAAAAGACATCGTCTGGTTACTGTGGCCCAGGCACGTGATTTTTATAGCAATGTGTTAAAAGCAACCCCCCCTATCATTTTTGGAAGCTGTAAAGGGATACGGCGAGGGAAAGCTTCAAGATGTTGCAGATAGACAGATAGAGGACAATGGTGTTGGAGGGGATCAAGATACAGTTTCATCGGATGTTGCAGGAGGCCAGAGGATGACGCGTGCCGCCCTAAGAAGAGCGAGACGAGAGCAAGAGCAAGACCAGCAGAAAGTTATGGAATCTCCAAAGTGTACTTACAGTGAAGCTGTGGGAGGGGCGCGGTCCAAAGAAGTTTTGGGGGTCATGACAGACGTGCTCCAAAAGCTTTGGAGTGTTAAGATTGGTGATTAAATTTTTAAATTAGAATGTCAATGGATTAAATTTATCATAGAGGAGAAAGAAAGTTTTTTTTTAATATTTAACATAATTTAAGATTGATGTTATTTGCTTGTTAGAAAAGTATATTAGGGTTATGGACTAAAAGTATGTGTTGAACTAAGAATGGGTATGCAAGCTCCTAATTAACGACAAGTTGTCTTACAGACTGCTTAAACCTTTTTTTTTACTCTTTTTATTTGAACTCAAGGATGATTTGGAACTGCGAGACATTTGGCGTGATACATGCAAGAACTATTTTTGATCATAGTTTAGTTTGGTTGGAGATTATTAAGGTTAATAGAGATAGGCGCTTTTGGCGCGTAACTGAGAATTTGTTTAGAAATTAGAGAAAGGTTGGAGAATGTAAATAGTAGGTGAAAGTTTTTTTTTTCCTGTTTTTTTTTGAAATTAATATGAATAAGGACTGGGATTAAGAAAATCTATTCTGAGTAAAGCTCTTTTTCTGTTTTCCTCTTTTTCTTTTTTACTTTATTTGTAATATTAATATTGTTTGTATTCATTTTACATGAGCTAGAGGGAGATAGAACTAATAGTTTATTGCTGATAACATAGGGGTGCTTATGTTTGTTTTTTGATTTTATACCCTGTATTTAGCTCTGGGAAGTCGGGGGGGGGGGAGGAGGGAATGGGGGAGAGGGATAGGGAGGGTTAGGTAGGGGTGGGGGAGGGGGGGATTAAAGTCAAAATGTATTGTAAAACTTTTTAAATAAAAAAAACAAATGCAGTGATTCATTTTTAAAAAAAAACTTGTGGCAAGGAAGGTCATAAAATAGGGCAAAACTCATAACTGTCTTGCTCAGTAACATAAATTTTGGGCTCAACTGTGGTCATATGTCGAGAACTACCTATATAAGGAAATACATTTCCATTGTCGTCCATTTGGTTTCAATTTTTCCCTTTCTGCCGATGAGATTGCAATACAAGGTGTCCTGTTTTAGAACCCTGAGCTCTCATAAAGTGTATTTTTCCTCCTCCCATTACTCTAGGTCAGTGATGGCGAATCTTTTAGAGACCAAGTGCTGAAACTGCAACCCAAAACCTACTTATGTATCATTGGGTGCTGGGTGGGCATGGCCCATTGGGTGGGCATGGCTGGGTGGTAACGGCAGACTGGGTGGGACTAAAAAGTTCAATCAATCAATTCCAACTTTGCGAGATCTTTTTTTCCCCGTGAGAAGTTGAAATTGATTGATTGAACCTTTTTTTTTTGCACACGGCGGCAAGGGCCTAAAGCGAAAAGGTTTTATAAAACCCAGCTGAAGGCCTACGACTGGGGCAACAGTGCGCGTGCCCACAGAGCAGGCTCTGAGGGCCACCTGTGGCAGGCGTGCCATAGGTTCTAGGGCATAATCAATCAATCAGTTTTCCAGGTAAGGGAAATGTCCAAGTTGTAGCTCTATTCTTGTTTTCAAATAGTTCACCTTGTAGACATTGTTCATATATACGTAGGCCTTCTCATCTGAATGCTAACAGTGTCCATGTCCCAATCTGCTTCATTCTGAGCGGTAAAATAGTCTCCATTTCAGTGGGAATTCTTCTGGTAAGTGAATGTGAATAAATGGCCTAACCAGGCCTACCTACAAGGAAAAATTGTGCACAATGCAACTTTCCCAAAGTTGGTACCCTCTGGATGTCTTGAGCTACAAGTCCTATAATTCACAGCCAAAATTGCCCTATCATCTGAGAATTACATAAGTAGTAAATGAGTATATCTGAACAACAGCAATCTGGGGAAAGGTGACTTGGAAGTAGATCCTCATTTGTGTTTGGTTAACAAATGCAAGTGCATATGGTCATGTTTGATGGATTCTGGCATATCAGACCATTGGACACACTTATTAAATAGTCTGGTAAGTGTCTGTGCATATGCAAACAAATACAGAGCTCCCCTCACCCCTCACCATGTAGATTAGTGTTGGTGGTAGTTGGAGATCCATATGCAGAAGTCCAGAAGTTGCCTTTTCCACTTTAGAGTCGAAACAGATAATTCCGTGAGCTTCTGGAGATAACAACGTACTCACTGTAGTTCGAACCTTTTTGGCATTTCTTTGCTGCTAAAGAAATTGACAAGAAATTTGCCTCAGTTCAGACTCGTACAAAACCAGAACACTTTCCCGAAACAGAACACAAACATTCAATTCTGCAGTCGACTGTGAGAATAGCCATGAACAACTGCCAAAATTATACTGTATAAAGCAAGGGGAAAAGAGGAGATGCAAAAGTGCTTGCACTGGCATCCTGAGGGGAAAAATACAAGATGGTGCCTTTGTATTCATGTACTAAAGATGAATGATTGAAGGGAGTGTCTTTTTTCAGTTCTGGCAATGGGACCATGTTGCATCAGGAGGAATTAGGCTCCTAATTTAAGTGAGGGGGCTGGCAGTAGCTACGTGATATACAGCCCCCTTCTCTAACTACCACCTTACATCATTTCTGCCTGAAGCATGGAGTTAATTCTTATGGCTGGTAGGCCTGGCCCTGCCTAGGCTTTTAAATGAGAAGTCCCACCAAGAGATGGAGGCATGAGCATAGAAACAATTCTGCATGCTGCCCACAGATGGGAATGAGTTGGAGGGCCTTAAAAGCCTAAATATATATATGAATGGATGGATGGATGGATGAATGGATGAATAGATGGATGGATGGATGAATGAATGAATGGATTTGCCTTTTTAAAAAATCAACTCTGCTGCAATTTAAATGTCCCTTTGTTTTATCTGACTTTGGCAAAAGAAAGGGCTGCCATTGGGCACTTCCAGATAAAGTTGTCTTTTTCAACTGGGCGACCTTGGGTCAGTCATTTTCCCTCAGCCCTAGGAAGGAGGCAATGGAAAACCACTTCTGAAAAACCTTGCTAAGAAAACGGAAGGGACTTGTCCAGGCAGTCTCAGAGAATCCAATACAATTGAATAGAAGAAAAAAAACCCTGTCTTTTTAAAGTGATATGAAATTTCAACCTTCTCCACTGGGTGGCACTTTGGACCATTATCCCAAGTAGCTCAGGCTACTGCTGAGTAATGAAAGCTGGATGATGCTCAGTTATTTAAGCTGGTGAAGAGATTCTAACTACCTGCTAGTAACCATCACGAAATGCTTTGAAAACAGAGCTATTCAAACTTTTATTGATTTTTTAAAACGTGGATGACATAATAGTTGGTTAACATTGTGATTGCTGGATTTACCGTACATTTGTAAGGAGAAATCATTAACCATTAGTTTCTATAATACATAATCCACATATTTAAACAAGTATTTCTTCTCTGGTAGATCCCCTCACTCTATTATCTTAATTTTCACTTTGAAATTTTTTCTTTTGACCAGTAACTTTCTTGATCGATATATTTTGCTAAATCAAAATGTTTTCCCATATGTTTTTCCCCAACCAATTATACAATTGATTCCAGATTTCATAATAATCAATTTCACTTTTAGCCTTGAGTTCTAACGTCAACCTATCCATTTCAGCACAGGATAAAATCTTATTAATTACCTCTTCTTCTAAGGGTGTCTGCTTATCTTTCCATCTCTGTGCAAAGACTAATCTTGCTGCTGTTAGCATATGTAATAATAGGTATAAGGTAAAGGTAAAGGTTCTCTTGCACACGCGTGCTAGTTGTTTCCGACTCTAGGGGCCGGTGCTCATCTCCGTTTCAAAGCCGAAGAGCCAGCGCTTGTCCGAGGACGTCTCCGTGGTCATGTGGCCGGTATGACGGAACGCTGTTACCTTCCCACCGTAGTGGTCCCTATTTTTCTACTTGCCTTTTTACGTGCTTTCGAACTGCTAGGTTGGCAGAAGCTGGGACGAGTAACAGGCGCTCACTCTGCTATGCGGCACTCGGGATTCGACCCGCCAAACTGCCTACCTTCTGATCGACAAGCTCAGCGTCCTAACCCACTGAGCCACCGCGTCCCTTAATAATAGGTATAAGGATCCTTTATTATATTTATCCTTGGTAATACCCAGAAGAAAGAGTTCTGGCTTTAGCTCGATGTTCTGCGTTAATATCTCTTCTAACCACCGTTTTACCCAATGCCAAAATTTTTGTGCTTTTGGACATTCCCACCACATATGGTAATAGGTCCCTAGCGATTTAAAAAAAAAGAAAAGAAAAGAAAAGAAAAGAAAAGAAAACAGAGCTATTCAAACCTCACTGCTGCAGAAACTTTAACTCTACATGGAAAGTAACACAGTATTCTTTTTGACAAAAGCCAAGGCAAAGATTTTGATCATCATTTTTTTTCTCCTAATAGATCCTGAGAAGAATGTATGTAGCCCATGGGGCTAATTAGATTAAAATTTGATTAATAAATAAGTAAAATTATTAGGTCTCACTGAATCCAAAGCCAGGAGGTTTGGGTGAAAGTTTGACTTTTGACGGATGTGTGCAGTCACGAAAAGTCAAAATATTATCCTAACTTCCTGGCCTATAGACCAAGGACTTTTTCTGGGATGTGGGATGTCTTCTTATGTTCCCTTGGGGTGACTCTCACTTGGAGGAATCCAGAGATTTTATAGGGAAGCCAGGTAACCCAACAGAATGTTTCATAAACATCCAGAGAAGACCTTCATTTCTGTGGACAGAGAAATAAATATGCAATATCTTATAACCTTAGGATGGGATCACAGAGATCACAAGATTATACTCTTGGTCCTCCTTCACCAGCTTTTCAGTAAAATGGAGGCCTCTTTTGAAACTCTTGGTTTAAAATCTAATGATCTTCATTCATTTTTCTCCCCGCACCTCTAGAAAATGGTCCATTTTTCATGCTATACCCAAATTGAACAGATACAGACTTTTAGATTAGCTAATAATTTCTTAAGGCCATAAAATTTATGATCACATTTCCCCCCAGCATAGAGCTATTTTGAGGAGACCATTTTGTTCTGACAGCACACTGGCTGGGGGATTCTGAGAGTTGAAGTCCACTCATCTTAAAGCTGCTGAGGTTGAAAGTCACCAGTCTAGATACTTTGCAGCATGCCACCCTTGTCCCATGCCAGTTGCACTGACCATCACTAAATGCTAGCTTTCTAAGAAAAGGAATGCTAATATAATTTGCTGGAAAGATTGTGACCTTGTGTATTTCTCTCAGCATATATGGAACTTTGAAAACTAACAGCTCAGAGGAGATCTCTAACTAGAGACAGTAGCTGAATAAGGAGTTCCAACTCAAACCAAAAACTCAGTGAGCTAAGCTCTCTGAAACAGTTTTGGGCAAAACCTTCTGACGTAGGTATTTGTTCCACTATTATCCTCTTAGTGAAGACCTTGCAAGGAACTTTTGAAGTCCTCTCCCAGAAACATATTTATAGAACATGTACATCCCACACAGAGAGAGGCCAATACAAAAAAATGTAACATCTTAACTTTTCCAATTGTTCTGAAATGGGTGAGACTATGCATATATTGGTGTGGAATTAGGCTGAGACTTAGAAATTGGTATGTAGTACCCAGTGCTTATTTTGTAAAAGAAAAAGGTGCCGGAACTCACACATGTCATGCAACCTGCCTTGCCTACCCTACAAGGTTCCATCCAAAAAAGGTGCCGGAACTCCGTTCTGAGCGTTCTATGAGGAAAAAAAGCCCTGGTAGTACCAAACCTCATCAATTCTTACAATATGTATTGTTTCTTTATTTAACTTTCTTGATCCTTATTGTCAGGTTTTATGCTCTTGAAGCTTGTCCTCTGATTTTGGACTACTTTGTACATTGAAACAAGTGGAAACTAAACCAAATACCGGTAGGTCCCATAGAAAACTTCTAATGTAAAACAAATTTTTGCTGTGAGGTGTAATTACCATGATATCTTATGATCTCAGTAATCACTCCAAGTAGGGGTTGAGAAAAGGCTATGGATAGGTGTGGAACCAGTCACCAATTCAGGGCACCTGGCAAGAGATTGCAGGACAGATTAAAGTTATGACAAGGATTTTCTAGCATCTCTGTCATTTTTCCCTATAAAGGATTGGTGAAATGTTTGTATGAATGGGGCAGGATGTGATTGAGATCTGGAACCATTTCTGAACTGCTGTACAGACATGGGTAACTGCAGGAGCTTGTCGCTTTCATCAGAAGGATAAAAACAACATTGCGGCAAGTCATCCCTTTTGTATGGGCATGCAGTACCACAAAATACAAAGGTTTATGATATACTGTATGCCATCCAGAATCACTTTTTGAGATGGGAGACTACAGAAATCAAATCAAATTAAATCAATCAATCAATCAATCAATCAATCAAACAAACAAACAAACAATCAAACTTGTGTCATGACACTACAATCCTAATTTCATCATTGCAGTGGCGTAGCGTGGGTTGTCAGCACCCGGGGCAAGGCAAGTAATTTGCGCCCCCTAACCCGTGGATTTTAGCACTCGAGTCTCTTCCACTAGCTCAGGAATTCTGGGAGTTGAAGTCCATGAGTCATAAAAGAGCCAAGGTTGCCTACCCCTGAGTTAGGTTCAAGGCAAAAAAGGGTCTCTGGAGAAGAGGGAAAATGCTAGTTTAAAACTGAAACAAGGCAACTTTAAGGTGCCTCAGCTGTGATTTAGGATGAGACAAAGAGAGGACATGGCATTGAAAATGGTTAATGGGGCATGTTTGTTCCACTCTTAGTGGACGTCAGGATAAACCCCACGAGAGAATGACCTTACAACAGATGTGAATAGGCTTGGACTACGTTTGTAGATTGAGTGCATACATCACATGGAGCGATGATGGGCTTCATCAAGATTTATGATCCCACAATTGGCTAGTTTTCTCCATCTTGTCCTAAACCCTGGATACCAACCATGGTTTATTTATTTAGTTACATTTTATGGCTTAGCATGTGGCGTGGGGTTGACCCAACATGTTAGGCGACAAACAATGACTTCCAACTTACAATGCCTCAGCTTCCCAAGGTTATTCCAAAGCCGGAAAAGCCAACCAACCCACCCTGCAGCTTTGCCTGCTTAGGCTGAACCCCAGGAATTCATACTTGCTGCGGCGCCCGACCTATTTTCTGCCCAGACGCTGCTTATCCAAGCCAAGCCGCCTCCTTCTCTTTGGCACCTCACCCCAAAGATTCGCCGGCCTGGCTGGAAACTCTCGCTGCTGGCGACGTGTGTCGGGGGGGGCGGTCCCGATCGCCGATGCACGGTTGGATCGGCAACCTGCCGACGCAGCTTTCGTTCCAGAGCAGGGACCCCCGGAGAGACGCTGCAGCGATCCTCCCCCCGCGGGAAATCCACCCTCTTTCAAGCCCCGCCACGCCCCCCCCCCCGCCTTTGGCAACCCCGGGAGCGCCTTGGGAGAGCCTCCGCAGCGGAGCCCCGGGCTTGCAGGAGAGCCGCGCTCTGTGCACGCTCAGGAGCCGCCTTCTCCTTTGCGGGGGGGGGAGGAGGGAGAGAAGGCTTCCGTCCAGCGCCGGAGCGAAGGCGGAGCGGCCCGAAGGAGGAGTCACGCTGTGTGGTTGTGTGTTTGTGTGTGTGTGTGTGTGTGTGTGGCGTGCTGTGGGGCGTCAGGCCCTTCCCGGCTGGGGCTCCGGTGCCTCCGCCCTGCCGGATCCCGGCGCCGTCGAGCGCGCCCCCCCAGATGTTGCGCCCGGTGCGGCCAGCCCCCCCTGCACCCCCCACGCTACGCCACTGCATCATTGTCTTCCCTGCCCTCCATCCTCACAGATGTTTCAGTTCACAAACTCTGCACACTTACTAATTTAACTACAGTGATCACTTAACAACTGTGGCATGAAAAGCTGTAAAATGGGGGCAAACTCACTTAACAACTGTTTCGCTTAGCAACAAACATTTGGGTCTCAATCGTGTGAGGTCATAAGTTGAGGACTACCTGTAGTGTATTACCAGCCTGCAAATCACGAAAACATAGGCTTTTGAATAAAAGTAGCCCATCGGGAAAAGGGTTACCTAGCTCTTGATTTGGACACTAGAGACTTACTTCTACAATGCACCCTACCCCCTTTGCATTGGACAGAGTCTGTGAAACTTTGAAACTGGGTTATAAGTCTCAGTTTTGGGATCCATTCCTCAACTTGCAACCAGTTGCTTAGTGAACTTATAACCCAGTTTCAAAGTTTCTATGTCTGACACCCAGGTCTGGACACGGTTCCTGTGGTCATGTGACTACCTTTTTGGCACTTGACAACTGCTCCACAATTATGGCTATTTGCAGCATCCTGCAATCGTGTGACTACAATTTATGACATTTTTGCCAGAAACCCACATTTATTTCTGGTTTCCCACAGAAACAACCCCAGAGCAAACAATGGATTTGCTTAATGATCAGTGTTCATTTCATGAATACCACAAAAAAAGTCATAAAAGCAGGTCCAGGCACATGGTGATCCACTTTACGACCATCATGAATTATGACTACAATTGTGGACTCAGTTACAGTCAGGTGTCGAGAACTACCTGTATAAAGTGCTTAAAGGAACCTCTGTTATTTAGATTAAGGGGAATCCATCTCAGAAAATCTTAACACCACTGATTTTACATCACTTCCCTATTCTTCATCGCTGCTGTTCTTCTCAAAAGTGACAAGCAGTCCTTACTCTCATGTTTCCATTATGGATTGTTACTCATAGGACAATAGTGTATTGTGGGTTGGTCATTAGGCTGTATCAAAATACAGAATACAAAACATAGAATATTAATAAGATTGTATATCAAAATAGAGTAAAAGAAACATTTTTTAAAAAAAAACACCCCACAAGAATAAAGAATGCAGACCAGATCTCTATATCATCCCTACAATTTACCTCAGTCGGACAGACCTTTCTAGATCTCAACTGAACTGTTTTATTCAAATAAAGGGCTATATTATATGTAATTGTTGAATTCTGGATGTACATGAAATAAGCTGTTTTAACATAAGGATCCCAAGGTCATTTGTTTAATGTGTGGTCCAAGATACCATTTTCTCTCTCTCTTTCTGACATTCAAATAATATATATATCATGTCTTCTGTCTCTGGAACTCTGCAAATACAAGTACATTCAGTTTAAGGGACCTGGTTAAATCTTCAATACTTAAACTTTGTGTTCAACTACTGAAATCTTGCTTGAGCAAATAAGATATTTAAATACTTGGCAATTTGGAAGATACATTTATAGTGGCTCATTCATTTCAATCTGCCAGTTTTACTAAGGATGGCT
Source organism: Vipera berus (assembly GCF_964194415.1). Taxonomy (NCBI): domain Eukaryota; kingdom Metazoa; phylum Chordata; class Lepidosauria; order Squamata; family Viperidae; genus Vipera; species Vipera berus. The sequence continues at coordinate 139,729,068 of NC_138203.1, read as the reverse complement.
ATATCTTTCTGTGCTTCTATATTCAAGATTCTTTGTGCAGCAAACATTTTAGCTTGTTTCCAATTGTACAAGAGATAGGGAGACCATAGCTCCTAAAATAATGTGTTAGCTGTACAATCTAAGAAGTCTTCAGTTGAAATTTTGTCTCTTCTAACATTTTTGAGGCTGGGTCAGTTTCCATAGCATTAATTTTGCACCAATAATTACATGTCTCAATATTAGGCAAATAACAAATTGTGTACATCCCCAATTCAGTTGTGACTGTGGCAGCTGAAGTCCTTTTCTTTACACCCAAGATACTTCTGAAGTACCAAGATTTTGCGCTAGTAGTGATATATCTTTTAAGGCCCAAAGTTGAGTTCCATATGAAAGCCTGGGGGAAACCTTGGCCTTATATACTTAATCAGGCTAAGGAACCTGGGTAGCTGTGCTTTTTTAAAATTTAAGCAATAGTTTCACTGGTGCCTTTGTCCAATTATGAATTGTTGAGCAAGTCACAGTTAGTTAGGTTCAAACATCGTGCTAAACCAAAACCAAAACATCTGCACCCAAGTTTTCCAAATTGGTTGACAGCACATTAAAACAACCATGAAAAATTAGCTGAATATGTGGAAATCAGCCACAGATGTCAAACAGCTATAACATGATGGATTGCATCAGTCTTAAAGGAAGTGGTTAGGTAACTTAGTCTTTTGAAAGAGAGCTTTGGAAGCTTCATGACTAAGTGGACTATCCCTCCCCAACTAAGTTCGGTTGAAAGGCTTTGCAGGTATATCCACACAAAGAATCCTCCATACAAGGTGTTGTGTCTTCTTATGGTGGGACACCAGGCGTCTCTACATTATTAAATGCATAGAATCCTTTATCCATCAAGTAAATAAATGGGGATTGTGGCCATCAGGTGCATCCCCCAAAGCAACATAGATAAGATAACCTTTATTGTCATTTTTTTTACTGTAGGCACAACAGCACACATCAATAATGAAATTTAGTTGCCCGCTCTCAAAGTGGAACACATACATGACGCACACCTAACCATACTATATACACACTGTATCTACAGGAGGGATTAGTTGAAATCACCACTGCATTGGCCGTGCGGTATGGTAGAAAAGGCCACTGATGACTTTCTCCCTCCTCCAACAGAAGAAAAAAAAAATGCAGTGACCTTTCCACCAGGCAACACTGAAGAATGCATTCGTTGAGGTTAAGTTTAAGTTTAAGTTTATTATATTTGTATACCGCCCTTCTCCCGAAGGACTCAGGGCGGTGAACAGGGCACATATAAAATACAAAGTACAAAAGTTAAAAGAGAATTAAATACAGGGCCCGAGCTAAAACAATAAATAATAATGTAAAACCACAATAAAAAACCCCAACACATCCCCCATCAGGCCAGGCCGGCTTGTTCAAATAAATAGGTCTTCAGATCGCGTTGGAAGGAGCGAAGGTCGGGCGCCGTCGGAGCTCAACCGGCAACCAATTCCATAAGTCTGGGGCACCCACAGAGAAGGCCCTCCCCCTGGGGGCCACCAAACGACATTCTCTGACCGGTGGCACCCTGAGGAGGCCCTCTCTGTGGGAACGCACAGGGCGGAGGGAAGTTGACGCCGGCAGCAGGTGATCCCCGAGGTACTCCGGACCCATGCCATGTAGGGTTTATGTGGGTTTAACTGAAGATTTCTGAAACCTTAGAAAGATGCGGGGATGGAGGTACTAAATTATTTCATCAGAAAGCCAAGCGACATGTTCTTGGAAACCTAGAGTCACTGTAATTTACCTTTTTTTTGTGTATATGTGTGAGTCAGCCTGGACTGCTTGTGACTGCTTGCTCAAATCCCTATAGGATTTTTTTTAGCAAAATTGTCTGGGAGTGGTATGCCATTACCTCTTTTCTAGGGTGGAGAGATAATGACCGGCCCCAAGTTGCCCAGCTGGCTTCCCTGCTTAAGGCAGAACTGAGACGCACAATCTCCTGATTTCTAGTCTGGTGCCTTTAACCACCACATCAGACTGGCTCTTAATTTGTAGTTATACACACGTTCTCTTTCCCTGCCCATATGAAGGCCATTGCACTACCTCCGTTCCACTTAAAGCTGGTAGAATGTCTTTCAGTGGCCATCAGGAAGCAACTTTTAACCAAGGCATTATTCCAGTGTTTCTTTACATATCCATAAGTCTAAATATAGGGTTCTCTTGCCTTAAGGCATTACAGGGAGTCCACGACTATTTGTTTAGTGATTGTTCAAAGTTACAGTGGTACTGAAAAAAGTGACTTACAACTGTCCTCATACTTATACCCTTCGCAGTATTCCCAGAACATCATGATCAAAATTCAACTACTTGGCAACTGGCATGTGTTTATGACAGGATTGTTGTTGTTGTTAGTTGCAAAGTCGTGTCCAACCCATCGCGACCCCATGGACAACATTCCTCCAGGCCTTCCTGTCCTCTACTATCTTCTGGAGTCCATTTAGGCTCATGCCTACTGTTTCAGTGACTCCATCCAGCCACCTGATTCTCTGTCGTCCCCTTCTTCTCTTGTCCTCAGTCTTTCCCAGCATTAAGCTCTTCTCCAGTGAGTCCTTTCTTCTCATTAGGTGGCCAAAGTATTTGAGTTTCAACTTCAGGATCTGGCCTTCTAAAGAGCAGTCAGGGTTGATCTCCTCTAGGACTGACCAGTTTGATCGCCTTGCAGTCCAAGGGACTCGCAGGAGTCTTCTCCAGCACCAGAGTTCAAAGGCCTCAATTATTTGGCCTTTCTTATGGTTCCAGCTTTCACAGCCATACATTGCAACTGGGAAGACCATGACAGGATTACGTGATTGCTATTGGTGACCTTCCCAGCCAGCTTCTGACAAGTAAAAACCATGGGGAAAGCCAGATTCAGTTAACAACTGCATGATTTGCTTAACAGCCATGGCAAAAAAGGTCATAAAGTTGGATGTGACTCACTTAACACCTGCATTGCTTAGCAATGGAAATCCTCGGTTCAGCTGTGGTCCTAAGTCGAGAATGCCCTGCATGAACAGATTTCTGCCGCAATAATTTTACCCTGCCCTTCCTTTTTAGCTGGGGCTAATTATGGAGCCCAATTCCTTTCCATGGGAGCCTCTCACAGACTGGCCGCTCATAAGTGGGCCGGACACCTGCCTGAAACAGCCTGCTTCCCCTGCACAGACACCGTGTTTTATGGCTTCTTGGCCTGCTTTGTGCTTCTTCTGCCTTGCAGTTCTCAGCCAGAGCCATAAAAGACAGGAAGGAATAACCCTTTTGGGGAGTCGCCTTACATGGCTCCCATAACGAAACGAGCAGGAAGAACAGAGAAGCACGCAGGCCGGGTGAAGGTGGGAGGCCGTAGCCCACTCACCATATGGTTGCCATGCCAGTTGTTCAAGGGGCGGGCCCTGGGAGGGAGACAGCATATCCTAGGACAGGGCTTTTCAACCTTTTCACCCATTGTACCACTTTTAGGATAGGGCAACATCCGAGTACCACCAGTCGCCTAGCGAGGTGTCAAACACTTGATGACCAAAAAAAAAGGGGGGAAAAAGTGATGAAGTACAGGTAGTCCTCGACTTACAACAGTTTGCTTAGTGCCTGTTCGAAGTTACAATGGCGCTGAAAAAAGTGCCCCCCAAGCCACAGCCGAGCAAGACACCTGCCTGCCCGCCCGGCGGCGCTCTTCCTCCTGTCCAAGGTTTTCATTGTTGTGAGCATTTCTGTTGAGGATTGGCAGCAGGGGTGGGGGGGTGTTTGGTTTTTATTTCCCCCCCCCCCCTCTGCTGGGTGGTTGCAGCAGGTTTTGATCACTTCACATGACCCTGGGACACTGTAACCATCATAAATATGAATCAGTTGCCAAGCATCTGAATGTAAGTCACAAGACCCTGGGGATGCTGCAACATTCCAGCTGATTGGCGCTTCTTCTGGGCTCAGCAGACATGCCAGGATCAGCGCCGAGCTCCAGCCGGAGCCTGGCGCTGATCCTGGCGCTTCCGCTGAGCCCTGACAGCCCTGCAGCTCCAGCGGTCTCTCCCTCAGGCTTGTGCGGTGCTGCCACCGGTTCAGCTCATTGCCCTCCCCCGCTACCACTTTTCTAGGATGGTTGCGTACCACCTGCCAGGTGCCAATGTACCACAGGTGGTACCTGTACCACTGGTTGAAAAGCCCTGTCCTAGGAGGTCTAGTTTAATTGCTGAGACTGATCAGCCTGAGTTTTGCAAGACGTTGGAGTTTGGTTGAGGCTCTTTTCCAGACTTCTGTAGTGGGATCCCCCTTTTCCTTCAATTCTCATCCAGCCTAAATGAGGCAAATTTAAGCCATGCATTTTCTGGAATAACAATCACCGTGTTCACTGAGATACTGTTCTGTATTTTTTCCCCCAGTAGACTAAGAAATGGAGGTTCCCCAGTGCTGTGAGAACATGGAGGTATTCTGGACACTATACTCAAACAGAAGAAAAAAGCTAAAATTAGTCAAACATGTCCTAAGATCACATTGTTTATTTCATGTGCTTTACAAAATGTTTGTTTTCTGAATCTTTGTTATTTTTTTTTTATTACAACCACATTTGGACAGAAACCAGGTAATATGCTTCATCTTTTTTTTCTTCATACAGGTAGTCCTCGACTTACAACAGTTCATTTAGTGACCATTTGAAAAAAGCGACTTATGACCATTTTTCACCCTTATGACCATTGCAGCATCTCCGTGGTCATGTGATCAAAGTTCAGACGCTGAACAACGGACTCATATTTATGACGGTTGCAGTGTCCCAGGGTCATATGATCCCCTTTTGTGACCTTCTGACAAGCAAAATCAATGGGGAGGCCAATTTCACTTGACAACTGTGTTACTGACTTAACAACTGCGGTGATTCACTTAACAACTGGGACAAGAGAGATCGTAAAATGGGGCAAAACTCACTTAACGACTTAGCAAGCGAAATTTTGGGCTCAACTGTGGTCGTAAGTCGAGGACTACCTGTATAAGCCACAAGGACTGAGCTTATCCATTGGAAATATTGTAATTCTATAACATACACATTCTACTTTGAGTAGTTTCTGGAGTTCCTCCTCAAATCTGAGCAAGACATGAAGTGTTAATGATGTACATGCTCCTTATTTTGGTTCTGAACAGAGTGTCGCACAGACTAAGTCAGACACAGTGGCTCCTTGTCTCTGAATTTTTGCCTTTAAAAAAGTGTAAAAACCCTAAAGGAAAGAGAGATGGAAGACATGCACCAGCCTGTTGTGTTGGCAACTTCCAGCTGCTGTTCATCTCCTGGACACATTATTACTTGCAGTGAGAAGACCAGGGCAGGAAATGTGGGTCTGTCATCTGGGATTGATGTGTTGCGGGAAAGAAAATACCAGCTCCTCCAAAGAGTCTCTTACTTCCTGAGCTTCAAGTGGCCACCCCCTGTCCCAACCCCATGCAAGAGAAGCAGAACTGACGCTGATCGGCAACTACAATAAAGCCAGCATTTGCCCAAAGTGATATTTCTGCATCTCTAATGTAATCGGTGTGCATTTAAAGGTGTGGGAGATTTGCACCAGGAGGAGGAAACGAAGAGGGTGAAGTCCAAGGGCAGAGGTAGGCAACCTTGGCTCTTTTATGACTCGTGGACTTCAACTCCCAGAATTCCTGAGCCAGCATGGCTCAGCATGGAAACCTCTCCCTTTCCCCTCAGCATGGCTGGCTCAGGAATTCTGGGAGTTGAAGTCCACGAGTCATAAAAGAGCCAAGGTTGCCTACCCCTGTCCAAGGGGAAGTTGTCCTTCCCAGCAAAATGAAAGAGAGTTGAGCAGTGTGGCTTAGGGAGTAACTCAAGGGGGGGATATGGTGGGGGTGGTTCACAGCTGTTATTCCAGCCTGGACATTTCAGGTCCTTGTTTGAATACCAAGTGAATGAAAAGTGATCCCATCTATGTTTTTTTTTTACAATAATGCAGTGTGTGTGTGTGTGTGTGTGTGTGTGTGTGTGTGTGTGCACACGCGTGTGTGTTTTCTTCAGCTTCTCAGGTCCCAAAGAAGCTTAATGAACTGTCATCTTTGAATTCAACCATGTAAAACAGGGGGTCTTCAAACGTGGCCCTTTTATGGCACTCTGGCTGAGGAATTCTGGGAGTTGAAGTCCACAAGTCATAAAAGGGCCACGTTTGAAGACTCCTGATATAAAAAATTGCGCCAACCTAGAGATGATTTCAGGGTGTTTTGGACTCTGGTTTAGTACTGTTTGACAAAGAATGTTACACTCACATAGAAAAGTAGGCCAAACAACATCTGGTAGAAGCAGCTGTGAAGCCAATTCTTTCTCTTCCACTTTATTACACAGTCCCTCTTCTTGCCTCCTCCATTTACCTGTTGTTTGGGCTATCCAAGCCTCCAAACTGGGAACAGGGGGAGAAACCAGTTTAAAAGAACCACACTCTCCTATAGCCCAAAGTGTGTAGATACAAATAGGGCAACCCCCCCTCCCAAATTCTTTATATCAGTGTTCCTCAACCTTGGCAACTTTAAGATGTGTGGACTTCAACTCCACATGTCTTAAATGGCTGGCAGGGGGATTCTGGGAGTTGAAGTCCACATATCTTAAAAGTTGCCAAGATTGAGAAACACTGCTTTATATAATGGAAGAGACTAGATGACCTCTATGGGATGGGGGGGGTCTTCTCAGTGGCTGTTCCCAGTCTTTGGAGGTAGCATTTTTCTGTCACATCACAAACTCCAACCCTTTGGACATGGGTGCAGCATCATGATGTAGATTTCATAAAGACACGGCTATTGGTGCAAAAAAAATTTTTTAGACTGATCTATTTTCCTTCTTACAAGTCAAGGATCAGCCAGCTCTCTTCTTCTCCTCCAGGCAGGGTAAATAAATAAGCAAACAAATAAATGTGACGGATCTTTTGGTGAGAAAGCTGATTCCCTTGCAAAGATGTACGGCTCTGTTTTATATGTGCCTTTTTAATGGTGGAGGTCAATTTTAAATTTACGACCTGCTTGGTGTTGTTTTTTTTGTGCTTTGTTTTGTTTTTAAATAGTACTTTGTGGCTAGCTGCTTCAAGCAAACCCATAGGTAAAGCAACGACATACAACAGAGGAAATGAAGGCCACGGGGCTGGCCTCTGCTATATTCTGCCAGAAATGGAAAATAAGGTGCTATCTCTTGGCCCCCTGAACCAAGATCTGCAAGCAGCCAAAGCTAGAGACGTTACCAGGCATAGATACAACAAGGCAGAAAATCTCTTCATCTCCGACCAGAAAATAATTCAATGGTACATTAAAAACATTGGCTGGCTTTTCATGAAATTCTAAATCAGGGTCATTTTATGCCTCATGGCCACTGTCCTGACATTTTGACCTCATCCTGCCTGATGGTAAAGCTTGTTTTGAGCAGAAGCGGCAGTCAAAAAGTATAGGATATGGTATCGGGGGCATCTGCCAAGCACTCCCCCCCACGTAAATTTTCAGATTTATTTTTTATTTTTAAAGGATAGAAACATCTGAGTACAGACTGTAACCATAAAGCATCTAAGGTAACCCTTGGGAAGCTGCTAATTCTGAGCAACATTTATTTACAGGGCCCTGTTGCTGAATTTATATGCTACACCTTCTGCATGTTAAGTGCTCTCAAGGTGGCCACAGTACAAAACTAAAAGTGCATTTGATCATAAATACACATAAAACAAGAACAGAATAAATCAGCAGTATGTAAAATAAACAAGAAAACACCTGTAAAATCTCCTCAAAGGAAAGAAGAATTTTGGGTGTAGCAACGTGAGAAATTCTCATATTTAAGGAGTACCCTGTTGTTTTTTCTTCCAGGGCAATTTTTCCCCCAACCCTATATCGTCCTAAGAGTCAGTAGTCTAAATCAATGTTTCTTAACCTTGGGAACTTTAAGATGTGTGGACTTCAACTAGACACATCTTAAGGTTGCCAAGGTTGAGAAACACTGGTTGAACTTTTGGAGGAAGTCTTCTGCTAATGACACTTTGAGCCTTTTCCTACTTGCACATAAACATGGTAAAGCTATGTCCGGGCACTATCTCGTCCCCAGACTTTAGTGAGGTGGGTCTTAAGTCATATTTATCTGTACCAACATTAAAGTAGCATTTTCCCCTTATTCTGACACCATCCAAGATTTGTAGTATACGTACTTATATAACACATTCCATCAGATTATTACTACAGAAAAGCAGTGAGATAAAGGCAAAGCCATTTAAAAAAAGGAACACTTCCAAAACCAGTTTATACCACGGTACCTCTCCATATCTTTCTACCCTTGCAAACCATCCTTGCTTCCACCATATCCATATATTGGTTAATACATTACTATTTGTTCTTTCAACTCCTTACTTCTCTTTTTTGGAGGGTCTTACTTTCTCCACCCAGCCACAATGTTCTTAATCTTTTCTTACCATGTTGTTGTTAGTTGCGAAGTCGTGTCCGACCCATCGCAACCCCATGGACAACGTTCCTCCAGGCCTTCCTGTCCTCTACCATCTTCTGGAGTCCATTTAGGCTCACGCCTACTGCTTCAGTGACTCCATCCAGCCACCTCATTCTCTGTCGTCCCCTTCTTCTATTGCCCTCAACCTTTCCCCGTTTCTTACCATAACTCCTCACAAGTCTAAGACATTTCTGTGATATCATTCTTATCACTTCCACAACCCCCTTCCTTATATTTATTTATTTATTTATTTATTTATTTATTTTATTGCATTTATATACCGCCCTTTCCTATTTCTATTCATTCTGTTGAGAGATTCACTATCTACCAAAACTTTTTCATATAAGACTTATCCCCTTCCTGTGGTCATTTTACTTTCACTTCCTTCTTTCTTTTATTTCCATGTCCATTTCCCCAAAGATCTTGATTCTTGACTTTATCAAAAATATGATCTGTCCCACATATAGCATCCCTGTCAACTTTGTTTTCTTCACTGGTTCTCATAATCACTCATAGTAAGCCATCAAATCAATCATACTTTCGGATTTATATTTGTTCTTTTTCTATATCAGGGGTGTCAAACTGCTGGCTCGCGGGCCGGTTGCAACATGCTAACCACCCAAGCTCCGGCAACGCAAAAAAAGTTGTGATGCATCACGACACCTCATGTGACGTGGCGAGTTTGACACCCGTGTTCTGTGTGGACTTATGAAAACACATTTAAACATATTCAAAACAGTCCTTTTTGCTAAGCAAATGTTTACTCAATAGATGCCATTCTCCTGGCCCAATTCCTTTTCCTGCACTCCTTCATTTTGATCCCACCCATCCATTTGTGTGACTTAGAATAATTTTTTGTGTGCATCACATTCTTTCAGAATGTTGTAATTCTGTAATTGTAATTTTTTTTCAGAAATAATATCTGGTTCTATTATTATCTCTAATCACTAGTGTGTAACATACAAGAACCACAAACCTACAGTTTTTAACTTCATATGCAGCCAGATTAACCCAGGCCATCATTCTGTTTTCTTGAGATAAAAATATATGCTTGAATCCATTTAACAGGCAGCTGAACTTACAATGCTTCAATACAAAATAGGTTTCTTATAGTATATTCCATACTAATGGAATTGATTCATGTACACTGAAATGCACTGAAGATCCTTGAGCTTGAAACAGATGCTGATTCCAGAGATGTTGAAACAGTAAGGAATTCTAAGATAAAGATAAAAAGCTGTGTTTTTCAGCTGCTTCTAATAGCCTGTTTGTTATGTATGCAGGCACCTGCATAGCAACAGCCACCAGGGGGTGTTGGCCTGGACGGTTTTGGTGGGAAACCCAGTTTCGGCGGGAAACCTAGGCCAACCCCATTGGCTGTCCGCTTACCTGGCTAGGTATTTAAGGAGGCCAGGTAACCCTCATTCCTCAGTTCACTACCCCCCTCCAATAAAGAGCTGAACTCACACACCGGCTGGCGTCTCTTCCTTGCGTCGGACCCACTACACAATACTGTTGGTGCCCAGAAATCTCATCTTCTATTTGGGGATTCCTCAGATGTTTTGTGGGGGGAATGCTGGAATCTTTCTGGATTAGGTTGCACCAGATTTGGTGGAAGAGTCAGAACATATCTGGATTTAAGTCACTGTGAAGTGAGGAATAACAGCCATTAACACAAATTGGACAACTGATCCTAGGCATGGGAAGATGGATTAAAAGAGCTGGAGTGACATGAAAAAATAACTTGAGGCATATGGAGCAAAACTCTGACATCAGTTCATACTTTTCTGATACAATTTCAGCTCTTCCATTTATGATTAAATCAACAGCTTCACTCCACAAAATCAGATCACCATCACTTTGATTTATTGCATCCTTTCCCTTTCTTTTGGTTTGACATACATATATCTATTTTTTTCCTTTCCTTTGTTAATTCATGCACTTGACCACTTACCTTATTTTCCAAGCTGCAATCTTCCTTGTGCCATCGTCATTACCAGATGAGCTGCTATCAACCTCCATTGCCCATCAATTTTGGTCAGTTAAAGCTTTGACATGGAACTTTTAGCAAATAAGACTACATTACCAAACTCAGTTGAACTCAGGGCACGTGCAACATTAATGGATTAAGGACAAAGACGGTCGCTTTCTAATACATTTTGGGCAATATGCTACAGCCAAAGTCCACTTTTATCCCAAGCACATGAATTTTATTTTATGTAAGGTAGGATCTCAGGAAACATCTTGTAAGCCAATTTACAAGTTCACATCTCACTATGTATGAATTATGTGCAATGAAAGATGAAGTAGGAAGTCAGCTGACAGTACTATAGGGGCTGCAGTGTGTCTTCTTGGCTGTTACATGCTCATATAGGCATCTCCACCTGCCTCTGATCAGCCTCATTTGCTACCATTCTGCAGCTCTCTTCCTAAACAGCTGGATACTGTAGCATTATACAATTGGCTGTCAGGTTTTAGTGCTCTGTTGCTTTTCTTAGTTCAATTTAGATCCTTAGCTTAGCCCATAATAGCAAAGCAGTGAAATGACGGGGACCACCCCTATGCACAATTGTTTCTCAAACAGACCACGGAGGAATCTGGAAGTCAGCAAGATGATGGAGGAGTCCTTCAGCCAAGCTGATTACACTCCTGTAATGGCGTTGTGCCTGGCAGATGTTTTCCTCAGAAGAGGAAGGAGAGCAAAGACAGAAGAATCAAGCAATCACTTTGCTCATCATGCGTTGCTCATGCAAAATTAGGACAATAAATACAGTGCATTCTTAATGCAATATGATTGTTAATTGATGTTTATAATCTATCTCCTACCTAAAGCACCTCAACTATGTAACTACTCTGGCTTCCCTTCCCTGCCTACCCATCTGAATCTAAATCACAGCCCTCAAGCCCCTGGATGCATCATGACGCTCAAGAAAACATATGCCTCACATAAAATTATGAATCTGAAAAGGTGTTACTAGAATGATTCAGAACCTTGGCTACCGTAGGCTAACACAGCTCTCCTTGTACAATCTTTATGTGTGAATGCACATTTCCCAATATTTACACTGATCGTGTGATAAAGACATTTTAGGTGCTTCCGTCTGAGACTTCCACTGTACCATCACCCTACCACGTTTAGGGATTTTTAAAGGGGCTGAAAAGTATTTCTTTTCTTACTACAAGAAGCCTGCAAAAAAAGAGGTAGTTACAACTTCCCTTTTGAGGATAACATTAGGATCAAATCTGGAAGCATCGCAGCACTCATTGCAATGAGATAAAAGCTCCTCACATGAGATTTGCTGTTAATAGCATGCAACAGGAATTGGGAAGTCCTTTCATGTATTGTCTAGGCTTCAACTAGTTGTCTCCTTGTGATTTCTGCAGTAATGCTAGTGATCCTGGGTGATTTTTGGCCAGTCACTCTCTCTCAACCCAACCTACCTCACAGGGTTCTTGTGGGGAAAAATTGAAGGCATGAGGATATGTTTGTTGCCTTGAGTTATTTGTAAAATTAATAAAGGGATACAATAAATAAACAAATTAAAAAATAAAAAATCTTTCTCTTCGGTGCTCCTCAAACAGGGAAGGGACTTTTTTTGTGATGGCTACTTCTTTCTTGCCTTCAAAGGAACTTCAGAAATGGAATTGTTGGTGATGATAAGGATGACTTTGTTGCTAGGAGATAAAATTAAGGTCTTCTGGAAGCCTTGAAAGCTTTCCCAACACAAGTGCTTATGGTACTTAAGTTGCTGCGAAATCGCTGTCTCTCAAATCTTCCAGCTTCACCTGGCCAAGAATTAGATGTAGCTTCACTTTCTCTCCAGCAATAGGTAAAACTGCTGTTGGGCAGGTGTCAGATTCTATAGGAGCGGATGGGTTCCTGCTGGAGCAATGCATTTTACCAGTAGGCAGTGATTTAAGAACTCTTAGTACAATCCACAATTTAGCTCAGCTGACATGTTTGTGTTAAACCACTTAAGACCATGGCTATTTTTCTACTTCTGGCTTAAAATGCCTCCCACTCTTCCTTCTGTCGAGAAAAAACATTGCTGTCATAACTTCAGTTGTGTGGATCATCGGCTCCATCCTAGCTTTATAATTATTCAGTACTGAATTGTGCTGCTTTTATTATGGATTTCTTTACCTCCCTTCTGATAGCGCCGCCCTTCCCCTTTGTCAATATCATCTGATTTCAGAAAGCATGTACAAATTAGGCCTCAGTAACAAGGAAAATCAAGATTCCACTTCTCCCCCATGTGTTTTTAGTTACACTAGAGTATTTCACTTTTGCACCTGTTCTGCTTTGTGCAAAGCTGCCTGGACTTTCCATATCCATTCCCTTGACCTTTAATTGGGGGATTCATGGTTCAAAAAACTACACAAGAATGAAACTGACTTGATTGCATAAAGGAGTGCCATGACACTGACAAGAAGTCTTCAGAGATTTGGGGATATTTCTCTTTCCCCTAGGCAGCATGGTTTGTAAATCAGACTTTATAGGTAGTTATGTGATTGTTTGTTTATGTAAACTTTCATATATAACCCTTCTAATACATATTCAGAATCTAGCACTTCTAGAACTGGGTTGCAAAACTCTGCAACACCACAAGATGGCAGCAAAGAGATCCTAAAAGGTATAACTCTTTGCTCCTCTCTGGTGGTCATCCAGATCAGCCTAGATCAGAGTCCTAATAGGGCATCATTTAGATGCCCTAACTAACCTGAAACAAAACCAACATACATGATTTTCTGCTATACAGTCCTTTTTAATTATCACATTCTTTTTATAGCATCTTTCCAGAGCATCCAGATGAATTCCTTCTGTAACGTAGCGTGGTCACACACAGAGACGGACACTCGGCTGGGTGAAGAGACTTCTTTATTGATGGTCAGGAATGAAGCTGGGGAAAGGGGGTTACCTGGCGTACCTTTATACTTGCCCAGGTGAATACCAACCAATGGATTCAAACCTGGGCTTCCCGCCAGTGCAGGTGGCCAAAAGATTTAAACCCTGGCTTCCCGCCAGAGCTGGCCATAGCCTGGGGCTGTCAAACTCGTTTAAACCAGGCTTTCCCGCCAAATGCGGACAGGTGACATCAGCCACAAGTAGCAACATTTTGCACAGCTGCATGTTGAATGCAGCAATAGAATGTAAGCCAACAATACTGATTATCCATCTCTCTGCTTGTAGCTTATAACCTCATATTGCTTTTATGGTAGGGGCTGTTTTATTAAGGACTGCTTTATTGTCCAGATGTTTTCGTTCTTATGTTTTATTTTAACAACTGAACCTTTGGTCATAATAAAGAATTCATTTATTTATTCAGTCATTTTACTCAACGTTAAAATTATAGAAAAGAGAAATGAAAACAGGACACACTATTAAAAATCTGGGTTAGGTTATTTAATAAGAGCGAAGAAAGATAGCAGATGACATTTTCAAGTAAACTTTGCCTTTGCCTGTGGAGGGGAATGCCTTCCTAAAGAGAACCCAGACAATTATAGTTTATTCAATAAATCATAGTTAAGCTTATATAAAGGAATGGCTCCAACAAAGGCTGTAGTGGAACCTTTCTCTTTCTCTGGACTGATTTCTTCCTGGTAAGTTAATACAGGCTAAAAGTGGCTAAGGCAGGGGTAGGCAACCTTGGCTCTTTTATGACTCGTGGACTTCAACTCCCAGAATTCCTGAGCCAGCCATGCTGAGGGGAAAGGGAGAGGTTTCTATACTGAGCCATGCTGGCTCAGGAATTCTGGGAGTTGAAGTCCACGAGTCATAAAAGAGCCAAGGTTGCCTACCCCTGGGCTAAGGGATAGGGGGCCCTGTCCTATTTCCCAGCAGCAACATAGGTCCAGCCCTATGGAACATCTGGGCCTCAAAGGCGAGCCAGGGCCCCATTTTATCCTTTTGGAAGAGCATCAAGACCTGAATCTGTGGAGATGGTTGTTCGGTTGTAGGCATTCCCTCTGCCTTTTAATTTTGCAGTTGTTCTTTTTTAAAATTTTGTTAATAACTTTGTCTTTAACTATGGCTTTTATAGGGTTTTATCATTTTATCTGTAAATTGCCCAGATTTGTCACAAATATGGACGATATAGAAATGGATAGTTAATTAGATAGATAGACTGTCGGACAAATATTGCTCACGCAGAGCAGCAAGTTCCCCTTGATGTATGATCACCAAGTAATCCAGGAGATCTTAGAAACATCTGCTTAGATAGAAACCATGGCCAGTGACGGGATTAAAAAAACCGTGAACAAACCGGTTCTCTGTGCGGATGCCGCTTCCGGAAGTCCATTCTGGGCCTGGGCAACGGAAAATTAGCTACCGGTTCTGCCGACGTGGTACGAACCAGCTGAATCCCACCACTGACCCTGGCTAATTCAATAGGCCTTATTCCCAAATAAAAAACAGCCTGTGAGGGAAAGCGAGCTGAGGAAGAGACCTCAGAGTCATCCAGTGACTTTCATGAATCAATGAGAACTTCAGCAGGGTCTCTGTAATTTCCATCCAACCTGGATCGGTTTTTGTGTGAGCACTCTCTGGCTGCCAGCCAACTAGAGAGCAAGCTGGATGCCAGCCACAGTCCAGGCAGACCTCAGGCATAAAAACGTTTAGAAGAAAAGAGTCCATTTAGCCAGTATTTTGAAATGGCAACTAAGCATGGCCAACGGACTTGGCACAGGCCGAGAGCAGGAATTCAACAAACAAACTACGAGTAAGGAGGAATCCAAGGGGAAAGATCAGGAGACATGTGTTGAGGAGGCATCCAGAGTTCAAAGCCTGGCACAGCAAAGTAAACATAGGAGAACTGAGGCTTGAAAAGTTCTGCTCCATGTCCTTTCCTGAGGACCCAGACCTATAAATCAGCCAGCAGAGGTCCCAACACATAGCTGTGGCAGCTGACTCCTCAGCATTGACTCTTCCCTTGGGGGGCAATAAGCTGACTTTGTAATAATGCCGCTTGGGGGGGGGGGCGAAAGCCCTAATAAGCAGGCATATACATAGAATGAAGGCTATTGCTAAGCACATTGGTTTGTGCTTAAATTGTAAGCCGCCCTGAGTCTTCGGAGAAGGGCGGGATATAAATGGGATTAAAATAAAATAAAAAATAAAATAAGTCTTACCTATCTATGAAGTTCTCTTCTCTGTTGTTGGATTTTTTATTCTCATTAGGATTGGCCCACCCCACTTGCCTCAGCGGAAGGGGCTTGCTAGAAACTCAGACTGTCAAAGAATTTCAGTGGGTGGGGGTCAAGGAAAAAAGGCCTTTTTTCCACTGTCACCCCTGCCCCGTGGAACATTCTGCCAGCGGAGATGAGATCTCCCCTACCCTTTTGGCCTACCGGAAGGGCCTTATTTATTTATTTATTAAATTTATATGCCACCCATCTCGCCTAGAGGTGACTCTAGATGGCTTGCAACTAGTGGTGGGATTCAGCCGGTTCGGACCACTTTGGCAGAACCGGGAGCTAATTTTTTGTTGCCCAGGCCCAGAATGGACTTCTGGAAGCGGCATCCACACAGAGAACTGGTTTGTTCACATATTTGAATCCCACCACTGCTTACAACCAAATAAAAGCCACATGGTAAAACAATGAAACGGTAAACATTAACATTAATGTTACAGTACTGTTACAAACAGTAACATTAACATTACAAATTAACAAAGATGGCAAGGAACTTTGTTGGCTGGCTTGGGGCCCCAAGTGGAGGTTGTTGATGGGGTAAAGGAGAAGACACCCCCCCACTTCTGTGCTGTCTGTCCTCTTGGTTTTTAGTTATTATTTGCCTTCTTAATTGTTTTTATATTTATCTTTTTATTATTTCACAAGTTTCCCAGAGTCAATTATTTGGAGAGATGGGCAGCATACAGGTAGTCCTTGACTTACGACCACAATTGAGCCCAACATTTCTGTTGGTAAATGAGACATTTGTTAAATGAGTTTTGCCCCATTTTACGACCTTTTTTGCCACAGTTGTTAAGTGAATCACTGCAGTTGTTAAATTAGTAACACGGTTAAGTGGATCTGCCTTCCCCATTGACTTTGCTTATCAGAAGGTCGCAAAAGGGGAATCACATGATCCTGGGACATTGCAAACGTCATAAATATGAATCAGTTACCAACTCTCTGAATTCTGACCACATGGCCATGGAGATGCTGCAAGGGTCGTTAAGTGTGAAAAATGGTCATAAGTCACTTTTTTCACTGATGCTGTAAGTTTGAATGGTCACTAAATGAACCGTTGTAAGTTGAGGACTACATGTATAAGTTCAACAAATAAAATTAGAAATTACACACCTCGGCCCACCTCATTGCCTCCAGACTAGAGTCATTGGCTCTACCACCGCTGGAACCAGCCACGCCAAGACTATTGGGGGCCCTAAAGTGGCCCAGACTTCACTTTCTTCCCATCTTCCTCGTCTGAAGACATGTCCAGAAAAACTCTCCAAATACATTTTTCAGGAGAAAAATCTGAAAGTGTAAACCTCCCTAATTCCCAATGTCACAGAAACAGGCAAATGTTATTAAGACATAGTAGGGACATCACCTTATTGCAGAAATGATGCCAGGGTCTTAGCAAGCAGGCATTCAAAAAGCAAGATATTGGGCTAGATGAGACCTGGGCATTTTATGGCCAGCAGGTCACTTCTGGCCCTTCGGCTGTCCCTGACCAGCCCAGCAGCGTGTCAAGGTTCCGACAAAAATGAGGAAAGCAGAACTCCGAGGCTTGCAAATTCCTCAAAGAACATGTTTATTAGTTACACGGTCAAGAGTGAAACCAAGTCTGGATACACATGTAACAATTCCCCAATACAAAGTTAAAAATCCCTCCCATACAGCTATGCAAGCAACTACGTTCCCCAATGTGATTATTTGGTGGGCTTTTACACAACACCCAGCCTGCAGTCTCAGGAGCAGCCGATGACCTTGGTTCCCACGGGACAAAAGATTATTATGACTAATGAAGCACATGGGCAACCCCCCTCCCTCCATTCTATGTGGCAAGCCGGAATGAGAAAGAAAATGGCTGTAGCAGAGTTGACACAGCGTTGGCGATGGGGCATCAGCAGCCCTCAACAATCCCAGTTTCTCATGTGGCCTCTTGGTAAATTTAATTGCCCCTGTACAAGATTAAATAAGTCCCCCTCCCTTTTTTAAAACAACTGATGCCATGCGCGCACACAATACACATTAAAAAGGGCAATCAAACCTGACATCTTAACTTTTTTGATACCCTACCTCCACCCCCGTGAATGCCAACTGACCACTACACATTTCCATCAGTACTATAACAATAATGGTAATATTAGTAGCATTCACGTCCTGTTTCTTTCCCTCAGGGACTAGTTCTTTGCAGCTCTCTTACATTATCACAATCATAAGAGGCAGGTCAGGCCAAGAACTTGTGATTAGCCCAAAGTTTCTGAAGCCAAATCAAATTATAAGTCTCATTTGAAATCATACCCCAAATAATGATGAGTCTGTCCCTCATTAATTGCTGTATTATGATCTAGATCCTTTTTCCTGGCAATCCTGAAATGGGCTACAAGCATAATCAACCTCATAAATAAGGATTCTTCTCATAGGATGAGCAGGGAGGGTTTCCCATATTGCTTCCCTCTGCACAGCAATTTCCATAATTTCCCACCAAAATTACCCAATAATTTCCTATGTCAGGATTTTTTTTTTTACTATTTTTATTGCTTTGGAAGTCAGTGCAATTTTCTGCATGGCAACCCTGAGCAGATGCTGCATCCCAATAATTTTCATTGCAAACAATGGAACTCCGATGTATACCAAATAAACAGACTCCAGATACAATACTTCATGAGGGAAAAGGTACATGAATTGGCTTCAGGCTGAAGAAATCTATTTTATGTATTATTAGAAGCTTGAGATACAGGGACAGAAATAATAAGGACCCAGGCTGGCTCAGATGAGTTTCATGTCAGCTCTGGACCTGTATGGTTGCTGGAGGTAAAAGGGCTTCGAGAGGATTGCCGGAGGGCGACACCCAGGGGGAGGGCCTTCTCTGTGGGCGCGCCTGCCCTTTGGAACCAGTTACCCATAGAGCTCAGCACTGCCCCAGATTTTCGTTCGTTCCGCCAGGACCTGAAGACCTGGCTCTTTGAGCTTTCCAGCCAGGACTGAGAACTTTTAATTTTTAACCTATTGTAATTGGATTTTTTAATTAGAGTTAAGGGTTTTAGATTTTAATTAAGGATAATTTAATTTATTTTAATTTGTTATTAACTTTTGTATTGTTATATTGTTTTAATCGCCTTGTGAACTGCCCTGGGTCCTACGGGAGAAGGGCGGTATATAAGTTTAAATAATAAAAATAAAATAAATATGAGTTGCCTTTTTTCTGGCTTCTGCTGTAATTTATTTAAAATCAGAGCAAAGCTGGCTGTTCCTCAGCTCTTGAAGGAATTGCGAACAATAACCCACAACAAACAGATTCGTTGAAGCAATGCGTAATCTGCCCTCCGGATATTTTGGATTTCAGTTCTTCTCTGTCCCAGCTAACAAGGTTAATGATAGGGGATTGTGAGAACTGAACTTCAGAGCAATTTACTTTTGACCTGAACACTCAGGGCACTTGAATACATTTGGAAGAAATGCTCATTATTGCAATCAATTTTATTATAAACTGCTAGGAGACCTTGTGAGCCAGTGATATCGCATATTGGGGGGGGGGGGAAATACACAATTTGGATCCTAGCCAATTCGGTGCTCTACAATTACGATTGGCTGTGTGGGATGACTGTTGTATTGGCATTTATGGACAAGAGGGCATGGATTTTTGATTCTTGTTTAGATCAGTGCCAGAAAAACCTTGGAATTGCACTCTACTTCTTTTTAAATATTGCAAATGTTTGCAGACTATGAGCATTCTCTTTCAGCCTTTCGGAGTTTCATTTGCCCTTATTGTACTTGATAAAAATTAAAAGCAACAGAGCAAAGATCTCCTCTGCCAACTCTTTTTAAACCCTTGGGTGTGTTTTATCCCAGCCTGCTGATTTTAAAATGTTTATTCCTGGTGGATGCCGTTTAATATCCTCCCAAGTGCAAGTTGCAAGGGAAGATGGTTCATCATTATTACGAGATAAGAAAGTACATTATCACTCTGCCCAAATACAAAGTAGAAATATATACGGAATATCATTTTCTACACCATTAATCACAATTTTTTTTCCTGATCCCTGTTGGAGGAATGCTCCTAATTCATTTCCTTTTTAATCAAACTTTTCAAAGACTTTTTCCCTCTGACCCATCTGAGCCTTTGATCAATAACTTATCACCTCTCTTATTAACTGTGTACATTTCCTAATTGATAATTCACAAAGGAAGTCCTCCACTTGCAACCGTTTGTTTAGTGACCATTCAAAGTTACAACAGCGCTGAAAAAAGTAACTTATGACTGTTTTTCACGTGACAGTTGTAGCATCCCCAAGGTGATGTGACCAAAATTTGGATGCTTGGCAACTGGCATGTATTTATTAAGGTTGAAATGTCTCGGGGTCCTTTGATCAACTTTTGTGACCTTCTCACAAGCAAAGTCAATGGGGAAACCAGATTCATTTAACAACCACATTACTAACTTAACAGTGATTCACTTAACAACTGTGGCAAGACAGGCCGTAAAATGGGACAAAAGTCACTTAACTGTCTTTTTTAGCAACAGAAATTTTGGGCTCCATTGTGTTCGTAAGTCAAGGGCTACTTATATTGATTCCTGGTCTTCCTTATTTCACCATTGCTTTCTTGTTTTACTTCCTTTGGGGCTTTGTAATTGGAGGAAACATTACTAGAGGAAAAACATATGGACCACAAAGGGCTTATTGCCACAACAGCTTGTCCCTCATTCCCTCAACAACGTGGATTTGGTTGTAATGTTTTCCGGGCATACCGTCACAGAGGGGAAAACATGATGGTGGCACCAAGAAACAGCTACAAATCAAGTTTGCATCCATCCCCGTATACCTGGCCTGCTTCCTCTACATGGATTATATTAATCCAATCCTTTCTTTATTACACCAATCCAATAGGAAGCAACACATGTTCAGACTCATTTCTTTCTATTCCACATCAATTAATATGGAAAGCTTCTTTTTGCCTCCATCCTCCAATCCATACTCTAAATGGGAGAGTCTCCAGATCACTGATAAAGAAGGGTATGTGGGTGGAAAATCAACAAATTTACTAGCATAATTAGGTAATTAAACAGCTTCTCCAATCTGTTGCCCTCCAGATGTGCTGAGATTAGAACTCCCAGCTAAGGCCATACTAATAGTGAAGAGGAACTAGGATTCTTTAGCAGGATATCTCAGAGAGAGATAAATGTGTATAAATGTTGTGTACCTCTTCTTGTGAGTCCTGATGGCCCCTTACAACCTAGCAACCAGTGCTGTGTAGGTTGAAATTGAACCCACTTTGAGGGAGCAATTTCTATCCAACCTGTGATTGTAGATGAGACAAAATGTTGTCACCCTATCTTGATTTAATAGGAAAGAATGTTTTTTTTAAAAAAAAATTGGGCAAAAGGGTCTCTCAAAGCGAAATCTGAAGGTGACATCTCTACTAACACTCTTGACCAAACAGGACCATTTGTAAAGAGCATTAGGCCACAAAACATAAAGACTCACAGAATTAGCCTTGAGAATTCTGTGATAATGTTAACTATTTAGAAAACCCATCAACATCCATTTATTTACATAGATTTAATGACTAATCTGCTAATCTGAGGTTGATTCCTTCTGCCTTTTTCTGCAGGGACATGCTTACACCTATATCTATACCTACACACCTATACCAGTATATACATACAGGATAGGTGCTCTTTGAATCTCCTCCTGGTACAATGTAGTTAGTACAACTAGTGAGGTGCTAGAGACTTTGCCTATTTCTATAGTGCATTTCCTGGCAAGAAATCGCCTTTCTCTTATAATTATAAATCCTGCTCCAGTAACTTGCTCACATCAGATTCCTGTTCTCAGGATCATCCCCACAGTCACACCAAATGTTTTAAGCTCTAGTAACAGCATGGGTTCTTGCCCACGTGGGGGAAATATCTCCTGGCAACTTGGTATCAGATCTCCATAATGTTGCTTTCGTCTTGTCCCCAGCCCATGAGTGAGACATGCTTACATTGTCCTTACTTGCCCTGTTGTTAAAGCAGTCTTTCTTTTCTATTCCAGATGTGTCAAAGTTATACAGTATTGGAAAATGCTGTATAACATGTTTCTCTTTGGGGTGTTCTAGGTCAGCGGCCCCCAACCTTTTGGGGACCAGGGACCGGTTCCACAGAGAGAGGTCTTTCCGCAGACTAGAGGAGGCATGGTTTTCCATGCTGCCTGCATCCCATGGATGGGGCTTTGCTTGTTTGTGCGGCCCAGTTTCTGGCATGCCATGGACCGGCGGGGGGGGGGGTGGCGGGTTGGGGACCCCTGTTCTAGGTTACTGCAGTGCAGTTCTGCACAAGGGCAGAGAGCACCAAAAACGCAACAGTACTGTATTTGGCCTTTTGTCAAAAAAAGCAAAAATGGCAATGGAAAGAGATGGTTTTGTGTTTCCTGTGTGGTATGGAAGTGCAGGTTGGTTATGTCACGAAAAACATAAAAGTAAATTAGTTTTATGTGTTACTTATGATAATGGATTAGTTAAGAAATGGGTGATAAAACAAGAGGAGTGAGGATCAGGAATGAAGGGGAACTGAATGCAAAACTGAATACTGTAATACGTATAACAAGATGTTTTGGTCATACCAAGAAAATGGCTAAGGATTGAACAATGAAACAAATATATGAAAAGAAAATGAACGGACCTAGAAGAGGGGGAAGCCCAAGAAAGTCATGCTTGAGTGGAGTTGATGAGATTCTAAAAATGACAGGAGTTTATGAATAAAGAAACATATGAAGTAATGTATGGTCACAGTGAAAACAAAGATGACGGTAACTGCAAGGGTAGAAATGCGTAGGGTGCCATAGGGCAGGGGTCTTCAAACTCGGCCCTTTTATGACTCATGGACTTCAACTCCCAGAATTCCTCAGCCAACATGCCTGGCTGAGGAATTCTGGGAGTTGAAGTCCATGAGTCATAAAAGGGCCAAGTTTGGACACCCATGCCATAGGGTATACTGGACAGTACTATTATTGTGTAGATTTAACTATAATTCCTTATTTCATGCAGGTAATTTCTTTAGCTTACTATGTCTTACTCTGTTCCTGTATTTGGCATAATTTACCTCAAAGGGGAATAGCACGATGAGTATGTATATCTCAGTACGGTAGTACCTTTCTCCACATGTAAGAGTTGCAGGGTAATTTATAGATGTCACTAGTTCTCAGTAATGGTTGCCCAGTTCTCAAATCCAAGGAGAATAAAAAGGAAGCTGAGATTGGAAAGTAAGATGGTTTGGGAAAGTGGAATTCTCCCCTTGCCCAAACTTTTGTCTCTCAACTTTCAAATGCACCGCCCCCCCTCCCAGTCAGGGATGTAATTTGGGCACATCTACACTCCTTGTTCTTCACATCTAGCTTTACTCTTAAGTCTCAGCAATCCATTTAATTTGAGCTGGAATTTTTGAGTCCTTCCCTTCCTTATGCCTATGGAGATTCTCAGTCATTCAGGTCTTGGTTGTCTCAAATGTGCTTTTTTCAAAGGGCAACACAACTGTTGTTTTTTTCTTCTTCCTCAAGGAAAAAAACAGCCCCAGTTGATTTTTGATTTATTTAAAAAAAAAACACCTTGGAGGTTTCCTCTCTTATGCTCTTTTACCCAGATATCTTGACAGAAAGTACTTATTTAAAAAAACGGGAATAAAACAAACAAAAGGTTTGCTTTATGTAATGGGTAGTGTTGAAGGAAAAGTCTTCATCGTGGTTCAGTCTAAGCTGGGAATAAACAACATGGCCACTGCTTTAGAAAGAAGGTTGCAGTTTATTGAAGAAGAGATCCAGACAGGAAGATGGCTCTGGAAGAAGAGAGAGAGCACAAACAAGTAGGGAGTGGGTTTTTATACTCTCTCGGGCTCTTGAGGTTGTTTCCTGTTCCTGTTTGAGGCTTTGTATTTCCTGTCTCATGTACTTTGACCTGAGTCTGAGTGTGTCCCTTTGGCATCTGTGGGTTAGTCCTATTATTCCTTAAGAGTTTGGGTGGGATATGTAGATTTTAGGTCTCTTTGTCTTCTTCATCTTCTAGCTGAGGGCCTCCAATCTTCCTGGATTATTGACATCTGCATTTCTACAGAGCTGGTTTCTGCTTGGGGGAAGGAGACTTGGGGCTATTAAGAAAACCGGGCATGCTTTTCTGCCTCTTTAAGATCCTTTGAGGAAATATATTTTTCTGCCCTTTTAATATTTCCTTCTGGGAGGGGTGTGTGTGGCTGACTTCTCGCAGTAGGCATGCAAGGGTATTTTGCTGCGTACACACCTCCATCCGGGCAACACAGCCAAACATGCCCAGGCTGGAAAGAGAAGGAAATGCATGAGTGAAAAGCCGTATTGCCCTTCCCTATAATTCTTTCATCCAGCCACATATTCAACCGTACCAAGGATCCTGACCCAAAGGGCGCAGTCAGATTTGCAGAGAGGGGAATTCCGCCATCTCCCTCTAACAATCATCCCAGTCTCTCTCTCTCTCTCTCTCTCCCCCCCCCCACCCGCTCACCTTTCTCTATCTGCCCCGCCCCATCTCCTTTTGTCTCATCGGGACAGAGCCCACGCTGTCCGCGAGAGCGCCCCCTGCCGTTCTCTCCCCTCCCGGGTGACGCACGAGCCGCAGATGTCAGGGAAGATTCTAAATTGGTCACCAGCGAACGCGCGGCAGGGAGGGGGGGGGGTTGGGTCTGGCCTCTCTTTGGCTCTTCACGTGTCTCTCTCCTCCTGCTTTTTTGTGTGTGGGGGGTGTGGTGGAGGGAGGAAGATGCGGGGAGGGGATCACAATAGGGCAGGGGTCTTCAAACTTGGCCCTTTTATGACTTGTGGACTTCAACTCCCAGAATTCCTCAGCCAGCAAAGCTGGCTGAGGAATTCTGGGAGTTGAAGTCCACAAGTCATAAAAGGGCCAAGTTTGAAGACCCCTGCAATAGGAGGTGCAAGGGAGTGCGATGGGAGAAGGGGGGGACGCATCTCCAGCAAAGCGGTGCCACCCCCTCCCCGCGAATGAAGGCGACGGCTAGAAGCAGCCGCGGCAGCAGCAGCAGCCCCAAGCCGCCGGCGAACGGGTCGGGCAAACGAAGAAGGAGCGAGCAAGCGGCTGCCGCTGATGGATAGCGCTTCCATAACTCCCTCTGTATTAAAGCGCGGGTTCACCACGAGGGCAGGCCTATCCATCATGCCACTGAATGGGCCTTTGATTTGCTGAGAGCGCCAGGCGCTGCGCTGGCTGTCTCCTCCCGCCGACCCGCTTAATATCTATCGTTCCGGCTCTGGGGGGGGGGAAAGACGATGACGCGAGGAGGACGGGGCGGCGGCGCATGGGCTTTAGGGAAGATGCTCGGAAAGGACGTGTAGCGGGCGCGGCCCGAGCGGGGAAGGTGGGCCGGTCCCGATTTGCAGCTGCACCAAAAAAAAAAAAAGGCAGCACGCGCATATTTTTTTTATGACAGCCTCGGGCAACGTGAAAAGGAGGTTACGAAAGCGGTCGGAAGGGTCCCTGGCTACGAGGAGGGTTCTTCGAACGTGTGAATGGTCGTGAAAGCGATAAACGCCCTGCCCGAGCATCGACGATGCGTGTATTTTGTAGAGGGGGGGGGGCGGGATGCTTCAATGCGGGTAAAAACGGCAAGCCTTGATTACGCCTTGAGAGAAATTCCGGATGAATGGAAATTTTCCGCTGGGATGCAAAAGAGCAGGGCCTCTTTCTGACAGTTCCTCGACCATTTTTCTGTGGAGTCTCCCCGTTTGTAGCGTGACGTCGTGCGCTCGAGAAACCTCCCCCCCCCAAAAAAAACTGATGCATCAGTAGCATCTCACATAAAATTCCTCCGTGGTAGCTCCTGTTCCTCCGTGGGGTGTCTGCTGCTGTTTATGTAGGCGTAAAGACGATTATGAGCATGCTGAGGATGACTCCTCGATCCTCAAGACATCAAGTACATGGCGGCCGAGGATAATGGGACTTGTGATTCAACTTATCTGGAGGGTGCCAGTTTGAGGGAATGCTGAACCCACACATAAGTTTTATTTCCTGACTGCAAATGGAAGCGCGTTAGAGAGATTGCTAGCGGTAGGCCTGGCTTGAGAACAGATGAGTCCACTGAACGTCTATTTAAAATTCATTAAACAGTTCATTTACTATTTAAAATGTAATAATGTAGGGTGAAATATCTAGAAATGCCCACAGCGTGCATTTTAGAAAGGTTTCAGTGAACAATATGTAAATGTGGAAATTGGAATTGTGCATATTGAGTGCAGTTTATTCAAACACTAATCCATAAACAGAGTCAATTCCTCCTGCCCCCCCCCCTTTTTAAAAAAAAATAATAATCAAGCCTTGGTGTAAGGGATTACAGTATCTCTTAGTAAATTGCCTGATCATGAACTTTAGTGATACTTCTTCATGCCTTCTGAATGCCACCTTTTTGGTATAAAATTTTACACTGGCAGTTAATTCCCATATTCACATGAAGTCCATTCCTTGTTGGAAGTAGCAAAAATGCACTTTTATTTAGTAAACATTCAACCCTGATGGATATGCCTGTATGAGAAAGGAAGTGCATATACAACATTATATATTGCTTATGTATTTTTATTTGTAATCCATTTTATTCTATTTATATTATTGTATGTAATTATTTTTATCCCACCTTTATTATTTTTTATAAATAACTCAAGGTGATGAACATATCTACTACTCTTTTCTCATCCTTGTTTCCCCACCACAACAACCCTGTGAGGTGAGTTGGGCTGAAATAAATTTATAAAGTTGCTCAGTTCAGTTGAATGAGGTAGCATAGAACTATCTGCAGAAATAAATAGAAATAAATATATGATAAAATATTCTGCCCTCAACTGGAAATAGTGTAATTTGAAGTACAGGTAACCCTCAGGTTACGACCACAACTGAGCCCCAAATTTCTGTTGCTAAATGAGACAGTTGTTGAAGTGAATTTTGCCCCATTTTATGACCCTTCTTGCCACAGTTGTTAAGTGAACCACTGCAGTTGTTTAGTAATATGGTTGTTAAGTGAATCTGGCTTCCCCATTAACTTTGCTTCTCCGAGGGTCGCAAAAGGAGATCATGTGACCCAGGACACTGCAACCATCATAAGTATGAGCCAGTTGCCAAACATCTGAATTTTGATCACGTGACCACGGGGATGCTGCAATGGTTGTAGTTGTGAAAAACAGTCATATGTCACTTTTTTAGTGCTGTTTTAAATTCAAATGTCACTAAATGAACTGTTGTACATCGAGGGCTACCTGTACACACATTTGTATACTGTATGTACTGCAGAAAATGGCCATTGGGCAATCTTCTCCATCCAATGCCTGACAGTTGTGGATGTCCCATCCTTTTACCGACATATAGCAAAAGTTGGATGAGGGACATGGAAGTTGCCATCCAACCCAGTGGGAAGGCACCAGGTTAGTGGAAGCTACAGTATTAGGGATTGTGTGAAATGCTCCTGGGCTATAGGTAAATTTGTTTAGGAGGATTATGCCCTTCTACAAACTGCAATGAAGAAAGTGTGCAGGATTAATACATAAGCACACCATTCTTATTTTCCGAATGTGTTGTAGACATCCACTTTCCTTTAAATTTAGAACTAGGAAAGAACCTCTGCATCTTGCTTTAGAAGATATTTTGCCCATGTGAGGGCTGCAAAGAACTGTGCTGGCATAACATTCCTTCTGAAAAATGGTGCACTTGAATTACCTCAGATCTGAAATATTTGCAGGCATGGAAAAGACATCTCTGTGAAAGACAGCCAAACAACTATTCAGTGCCTATTAGGGGGCCATCCTGTCTGCAGCCACTCATGAGAAAGCTATTTGAAATTCAGTGGAATTCAATACGAGATTAATGTCTCGACTTGCAACCACAACTGAGACGAGGATTTCCGTTGCTAAGCAAGGTGATTGCTCAAGGGAGGCACAGCTGATTTTACAACCTCTTTGATTGTTAAGCAAATCACTGCAGTTAAATGAATCGTGTGGACATTAACAGAAACTTTTACTTGTTGGGAACCTGCAGAGAAGGTCGCAAATAGCAATCACAATGACCCTGGACACCACAACCATTGTAAATATATGCTGGTTACCAAGCACCAAAATTTTGATTATGTGACTGGGGATGCTGCAATGGTCGCTAAGAGTGAGGGCCAGTAAGTAAGTCACTTTTTTCAGGGCCACTGTAACTTCGATGGATTACCAAATGAATATTATATATTATTTATATATATTAATTCCATTTATATCCCGCCCTTGTCCGAAGACTCAGGGCGGCTTACAAGCTTAGCAGTAGCCTTCATTCTATGTATATGGTTATAAGTCGAGGACTACATGCATAGGATTAAAGCCTTCCTTTTCAATCATGGAAAAGTTCAAACACTGGTCTAGAATTAAGGATGCTCCAGGCCACCTTTACTGTCTGCCGTTATGATGGTAGAATAATAGGTTCACAAGTCTAACTGAATGGTATACTTTGGCTCTTCACAACCTGGATGTTTGGTGATGGGAGTTCTCACAAAAGGTCTGGAGATGCAGAAAGCACAGAAGAGGGCTGACACATGCAAGGCCCGTTACCAAGGTGATGAGGGGAAAAACATACCATAAGTCCACAACTGACAGAACATATGCGGAAGAGACCCAGACACCTCCCTGATCCACAGGAGTCTAAGAAAGGAGAGGAGATACAGCACATTGTGTTGCAAGGCACTATTATTACAGCCACTCCCAATATAAGTAGTTTTAGAAATGTATTTATTCAAGAAAAATTTATATGGCTGCCCAATACACATATGATAATTCTGGGCAGCTAACAGAGGCCCCCAAATACAAAACCCTTAACCCCCCCTCCCCTGGTGATAACAATGAAACAAACCATTTGATGGGCTCCAAATCATCCTGGGATCCCCAGACCTGCTGGCATAATCCTTCTTCAGGGCCTTTCGAAAGAGTGCATAAAGGCAGGGGGCAGTCTTATCTCTGCAGGGATGATGTTCCACCAGGGAGGGGGCCACCAAGGTGAAGTCCCTTCCTCTAAGTCCGACTTGATGGACCTCCTTAATAAAGGGAATCTATAACATACCCTGTCTCCCCGGGCTGGGTCGATGTAGTTGGGAAAATATGGTCCTTCAAATAACCTGGCCTCAAGCCATGTAGGGCCTTAAATTGGATCAGGAAGCAAACAGGCAACCAGTGCTGAGAGGTGACGTGCGCAAAGCTAGACTTGCACAAAACTATGCCCGCCCTGCCACAATTTGAACCAACTGAAGCTTCTACATACTTTTCGAGGGCAGCCCCCGTGTAGACCACATTGCAGGAGACAAGATGGGAGGTGACTAGGGTGTGGGTGACTGAGCAAGGCTTGTGGAGTTAATTTACTGGCCTGATCTAGTTGATAGGGCTGACAGGAAGATAGAATAGATGAGAGAATGAGCTAAGGGAGAGGGAGAAGAAGGAGCGGAAAGAACTGTGGCCTGGCTGCTTTCTCAGTCTGCATCCTTTCTGCTCCCAACCGGCCACTTTTCTTTTTGAAGTCTAGGTGGTGCTTAAGGAAAGATGTCTCCTTGCTGAGACAGCTTACCAATACCTTCTTGGATCCCCTTGAATAAAGCAATCCTGTACCTGTGGTCCAGCCTTTGTGTGAGCCACTGAGAAAAAAATCTGGGCTAAGGAATCCAGCTTCATCTCTGGAGAGGCATGTGCCACAAGAGGGTGAGACTGGGCTGATAGGAAAACAATAATAAGTCCATGTGGCCAAAGCAAGAGGAAATGGAGAAAAGTTCCATAACGCTTGGAATCCTAGTGGAATCCTAGTGGTCGATTACTTAAATATGAGCCAGCTCTGTGTAGCCGCCGCCAAAAAAGCTAATACAATCCTTGGTTGTATAAACAGAAGCATAGAATCAAAATCACATGAAATATTAGTACCGCTTTGTAAAACCTTAGTTAAGAACACACCTGGAATACTGCATCCAGTTTTGGTCGCCGCATTACAAAAAAGATGTTGAGACTTTGGAGAAAGTGCAGAGAAGAGAAACTAGGATGATTAAAAGGCCTGGAAGCTAAAACATGAAGAACGGCTGCAGGAATTGGGTATGGCCAGTCTAGAGAAAAGAAGGAATTAGGGGAGACATGATAGCAGTATTCCATTATTTGTGGGGCTGCCAGAAAGAGGAGGCGGTCAACTTATTTTCCAAAGCACCAGAAGGTGAGACAAGAAACGATGGATGGAAACTAATCAAGGAGAGAAGCAACCTAGAATTAAGGAGAAACTTCCTAACAGTGAGGACAATTAACCAGTGGAACAGCTTGTCGTCAGAAGTTGTGTGTGCTTCACCATTGGAGGTTTTTAAGAAGAGGCCAGACAGCCACTTGTCTCAAAACTGTATAGGTTCTCCTGCATGAGCAGGAGGTCAGACTAGACGACCTCCAAAGTCCCTTTCAGCTTTATTCTGACTGATTGATCGATTGATTGATTGACTTATATCATCACTGTGCTTGGGGTCTTAAGAGATGAGAAGCTCCCCCCCATGAGTGCATCCTATCAGGCATGACCCTGTTCTCAGAAGAGCATCGGAGTGAAGTATCATTTAAGCATTAAGGCTGCTTGGGACCCCAGCATTCAAATAATTCCCAATTTGGTGATATGGATGAGGGACACACAGAGAGAAATTGTAATAGGAAAGATCTGGATTGCACAAGTAAGGCAGTTTTCAGGCACAACAAAGGTGGCATTGAAGATGGGAGATCTCTGCAGCATAATATAAGCCTTATAGAGAAACCAGTGGGGATGCAAGTGGGCATGAGTTGAAGCAGTTTTTTCTTCGACTGATAGCTGATGCACTGGAGAATTTAGAAGTTGCCTTCCTTGCCATTTATTTATTTGTCTGTAGATTTGATTTGTATCCCACATTTCATCCAGGAGCTCAAGGCAGCATACATAGAAGTCTTTCCTCCAACATTTCCATACGAAACCTGGAAACAAAATGTGGGTTGGGCTGAGAGAGTGACTGGTCCAAAGTCACCTAGTCCCCAATCCCAGGGCCATGGACCAGTACCGGGCCGCGGCAACCAGTCTGCACAAACAATTAAAGCCCCATCCGTGGGATGCAGGCAGCACACAAAGCCAAGTACCTTTCAGTCTGCGGAAAAACCTCTCTCCACGGAACCGGTCCCTGGTGATTTACCGTGAGTTACCATGGCTGCAGGAGAATAAAAACTGGACCACCCCTTTTCCTCTGTCTTCATCCTGAGGCCATTTTCATAAGGAAAGGCAAGTCGAAGTATATATGCACAGGTATATACTTCAGCTTCAACTTATAACTGTAGTCGCACCCACAATTATGGTTGTAAGTCATTAAGCAGGTCATCATGTGACTACATCTGATTTTACCACCATTTTTTTGCAGCTGTTGTTAAGTAGATGCGGTGGTCATAAAGCAAACAACTGTCGTCAAGCGAAGCCATTGTTCCCTAGGGGGATTTTTTTTGGTTGGAAACTGGAAATGAACCAGCAAAACCATGGTAAATTGAGGTCATGTGACCACAGGATGTGGCAAATAACTACAGTAAATGCGGGACAGTTGCCAAGTGCTCAAGATGTGGTCATGTGACCACAAGAGAGCCCAGGCTGTCAGAATTTCGAATCTGGGTTGTAAGTACCTTTTTCAGGGATTGTTGTAACTTTGAACAGTTGTTAATCAACCAGTCATAAGTTGCGGACTATCTGTATAATATGCAATACAGCAGAGTATATAACCTGAAGCCTCGGAGTTCCAAGGGCCTTGAGTTTATACCTTCAAAAATCATTGCAGCATTGGCTTCTGTCCCACCACTCTTATCACATAGTCTTGGCAAATTATTATGGAATGCAAGACCCAAATCCATTTTATATATTTTTCCACACTTTTCTTCCACCGCAGCCTCTTCCTTTCTATTTTAAATAAAACTGTGCCATCCAGATGTCGCCAATCGATCTGAGAGTCGTCCTCTCAACCCAACAGCACAATGTTTGATTTCCAAACAGAAAAGCTTTTTCTTCTGGAGGTCTCCTTTTCATTTAAGATAGAAGCAAAATCTTCCAAGGTAGCTCCCAGGTTGCACCTCTCTCGAGGCAGTTCAGTCGGATGGAAATAGGGAGACAATAACGGGCTTAAAAAATGGAAGCTGCCCTTTCATCCTTTGTTTCCCAGGAGAGTTCTGAGAATAGAACAATCAGGAAAGCAAGACCTGAGTGATTTATACGTTTTCCAAAGGTCTTGTTGAGATGAGGAAAAAGACAGCAAGTTTACGCACTTTCATTTTTGGATATTTGTGGCCCAATGCTTCAGTACTGCTTTTGTCATTTTGTTGAAAGCCCCAAGAGGCCTTGGGTACCCATGATGAAAGGCCACTTTTAAAGGACTTTCCTTCTTCAATAAAAAGTGCAGTTGGAGGTCCATATCTTTTAAATCCTGCTTCCTCTACTTCTTCTGGCACTCGGAAGATCCTCAAGATCCTGTGGTCTTGACTCAGAAAAGAGTTGGTTGGTGCATACCCTACTGGAGGCTTTTCAGAAGTATCTCACCAAAAGCTGGCAGAACTGGATTCTGGAGACTTTCCATATTGATGAGTTTGAAGTGTTCTCCAAACATCCTTGAGTGGATTAGCCAGGGCTTTTTTTGTCATAGAACGCTCAGAACGGAGTTCTGGCACCTTTTTTGGATGGAACCTTGTAGGGTAGGTATGACATGTGTGAGTTCCGGCACCTTTTACTTTTACAAAAAAAGCACTGGGATTAGCCAAAATCCAAAAGTGACCAAAAATTAGACTTGCATATAATTTGTTATCCCCATCGCTGATCCCTATCATTTCTCTGAAATCATGTTTGTCATTTATTAGAATAATAAATTATAAGGTCATACAATAATATTAAATATATATGGATGGCCCCAACCCTTTTAGTCATTTAGAAGGCTTTGGAGACCTGGCTGTTTCCCTGGGCATTTAGATCAGTGAGTAACGAGCTGTGCTACTATTGATGGAGGTGGGGCTAACAGTTTATCTTTGAGCAGTGGGGGTTGGAGATGAGAGTTATGCCTGTTTTATTCTTGTATGCTGCCCAGAGTCACTTGTGTGAGATGGGTGGCTGAATAAATAATATAACTAAGGAAATAAATTGCATCATGCAGAACTATGCCAGAATATATACAATAGCTGGAAGCACCTGCAAGGTCCATATGTTGGATTGAGGCACACATTGGTCCTTCTCCAAAAATGTAGAATCAACTATTTAGAAAAAAATAGCATCCTTTCAGTAGAACAGAAAGGAAACAAAAAGAAAAGCAGAGGTACAAAATATCAACTTCTGCTTGATAAACTGGTTTCGGAGAATTGCAAAAGCTGATAAAACTGTTCAGGATATTGTCTGGATCTATTACAAAAAGGCCTTTGATTCATTAATACATAGTTGGGGTCATCAAATGTTTGAAAACAATTGGTGCCAGTAAGAACATTATAACGTTTATAGAAAAAATAATAAAATGGTGGAAGACAGAATTGGCGGTTGGAAATGAAAACTAAAGGGTTGTCAGTTTCCAGGGTGAGTCATTATCACCCTTCTTATTTGTCACTGCTATACCCCCATTTTCAGTGATTTTTGAAGAAGGCATATCATGGCTATCAAACAGCAAAAAAATGCCAATAAAATCTCACATTTGCTTTACATGGATGTTCTGAAGCTTTATGAAAATTAGAAATTGAAATTTAGTCATAATAAACATTTAAGAATTCTTAGCATGGATAATGTAATGGAATTTGGCCAAGAGAAACTTGCTACAGTAACAATAAATCAAGGTAGAATCACAAATAATGGAGTTGAAATGCTGAATGCTAAACCACCAGGAAGTATCAGGATGAAAACTACAAGTACCTGGGCTTTTTACAGTTGGACAACATCAAGCATGGACAAATTAAAAATGGGATTAGTAAAAAATACATCCAAATAGTGAAAAAAATGCTAAAACAAAACTGAATGGTAAAAACACCATCAAAGTCATCAATACTTGAGCCATAGGATATTCTGCTGGAATTATTAACAGGACAAAAGCTGAACTAGACAATTGGCACCAAAAAATAAGCACATTAATGTATTCACTATGCATTGCATCCCCATAGTGATAGAGATAGATTATACCTGCCCCACAGAAATAGAAGCAGAGATATACTCCAAGTTAAATAAACTATCAAAGAAAAAAAAAGCATGCATTGGTTGATTATGAAAAAGACAATGAAAAACAAGCTTTGATGCAAGATAGAAATGGGAAGTTATTGAATATACAGGAAACAAAACATAAATACTGAAATAATATAATAAATACACAAATAGAATGCTGACAAGGAAAAGGATTACATGGTCAATTTCTAGAAAAGATTGAAGGGAAAGTTGATAAAGTGGATACAACTAGAACTTAAATAAAGAAACTGAAGGCTTGATTTTGGCTCCTTAAGAGATGTTTGAACAAATGCAATCAAGGCCAGAACTGAAAAATCATCAAATGATTCAATGTGCAGAGAAGCAGAAGAAACAGTAGATCATATACTCATACTATGCAAGAAGATTGCACAAACTGATTATAAACAAAAACATAACACAGTTGCCAAAATGATTCACTGAATCATCTGTAAAATTATCAATTGTCAGTAATGAAAAACTGATGAGAACAAAGAATTGAAAAAGTAATTGAAAATGAACCGGTTAAAATATTGTGGGATTTCCAAATATAAACTTATAAAGTCTTGGGTCATGAAACACCAGATTTAACTGTGGACAAAAAGAAGAAAGTGTGGATAAATCAATGTGGCAACACCAGGAGATAATAGAATACAAAAAACTGGAAAAGTTCACAAAGCATCAAGTTCTGAAAATTGAAGTTGAAATATTATTTCATAAACCAGCTTGGTGGGGTGGGGTGGTCCCAGTGGTTACTGATGCACAAAAAATCTGGGATGGCAGTTTAAAAATCTGCACATTGAAAACATTTCCAGCTGTCAGTTACAAAGGCATACTACTTGGATTCACGCACACAATATGCCAATAGATTACAGCATCCTACATTCTTGGGATCAGCTCAGTGCATATGAAGGCAAACGCCAGCTAAAGAACTGGCAACTGTGATTTCACATTGTTGGGTATACAATAATAATATGGATGTTTATGGTACTAAAATAATAAGATTATGAAGAACTCGGTAAAAAGTTGGATGCAGTTCTTTTTACAGGTATAGAATGCAAGTATTGATTCACACCATCTCTGTATATGATTTTACACTTTTGGTTGATAATACTGTATTAGTTCTTTACTTACTAAATTTAAATACCACCATCTCACTCTCAGATGTGCATGTTCCTTTTTAAAAAACCAGTCCTTTACCCAGATTCAAGGTGTTGGTAATGACTTACAAAGCCCTACATGGCATGGGTCCGGATTACCTACGGCAGCACCTGCGGCCGGCGTCAACTTCCCTCCGTCCAGTGCACTCCCACAGAGAGGGCCTCCTCAGGGTGCCTCCGATCAGAGAATGTCGACTGGTGGCCCCCAGAGGGAGAGCGTTCTCTGTGGGCGCGCCAGACCTGTGGAACCGCTTGCCGGTCGAGCTCCGGATAGCCCCCGACCTTCGCTCCTTCCGGCGGGATCTAAAAACTTATTTATTTGAGCAATCTGGCCTGGTTTGATGGGTTTGGGGTTGGGTTTTAACATGGTTTTTAATTACTGTATATATTGGGCATAATATTTAATTGTTTTTTAACTTTTGTACTTTGTTTTTCAATATTTATTGCCCTGTACACCGCCCTGAGTCCTTCGGGAGAAGGGCGGTATAAAAATTTAATAAATATAAATATAAATATATATATTGGAGGGCACTTGTTTTTTAAAGAATTCTTTTTCAAATTAAGAAAATAACATTCATTGCAGAGAAATGATAAAATTATCCACTCTGGAGAAGAAGATAAGGAAACAAACTATATTGTAAGAGGAATCTCTTTTTCTTGGGAGGCAATCTTTCATTAACTAATTTGGGGTAGACAAGAGGATGCCCCATGGGTGGTTTTGAATTGTACTGTAATCCCATGCCACTGGCTAGCCAATATGTATTTTTAAGCAATTCTTTAACCCTTGCCTGTTTAATATAATAATGCTCTGGAGGTTAAAGATGACTTTTTTTTTGAAGAAGAAAAACTGTAGATACTTGTTCTTAAATGACCTTCAGCTTTGTTCATGTATGTAAAGAAATATTATGGGTTTTTAGTTGTGTTTCCCATTTACTAAGGGATCTTTGTATCTTGAATGGGAACAGATCTGGATTTTAAAGCTAGATTTTATATGTCCAAAATCCGAACTCCAATAAGTACTTCCTTGTTTTTTTTTTTATTCTCTGAAATTTTGGGAGAAACAAAGATGCTATTTTAAACCATTCTCTTTGGATCTGATCTGCATGTTTGTAGACCCCCTCTCCATCCACCCCCATACACATTTGAAAAACAGCTTGTAACAACTTCATTCTTTTTTACCTTCCTTATCTGGTGAAGATTTCTTGGAAATATGTTTTTCTTTTGTTGATGTGGCTCCAATAAGGGATTTTTTTTTATTTTATCTAAATCAGCTTGACTAAGCAGTGCCCAAAAAATGTTTTCCAGAAAGTCTTACTTCTACTTCAAGGGACACTGTTAACACCAAAAAGGTAAAACCTTACTCAAACTGAGTTTCACATGGAAGCCCATGATTTATTAGTAGCAATATGAAAGCTTTTTCAGACTCTTGGTCTTATAGCCCTGGAATTTCCTACCAGTCTCCCATCCCTATACTAATCAGGTCTAACCTTACTTAGTAGTTTCAAGAGTGAAGGTGGTTGATTATTACTTGCTGCTATTGCTTCGTCATTCCAGATGATATATTCATTGTCCCTCCCATCCGTCACAACAGAATCAGCCAAGCAGATCCTTTGTGTATAAGTCACAGGTCGGCAACCCGCGGCTCCGGAGCCGCATGCGGCTCTTTGAGCCGTCTCTTGCGGCTCCCAGTCGCCCGGTGCGCGCGCACCTCTTCGAACGGGCAGTGGTGCGCGTGCACCTCTCCAAATGGAGAG
Source organism: Vipera berus (assembly GCF_964194415.1). Lineage (NCBI taxonomy): Eukaryota > Metazoa > Chordata > Lepidosauria > Squamata > Viperidae > Vipera > Vipera berus. Next base: position 139,692,304 of record NC_138203.1, on the reverse strand, counting down.
TGGCACCGCCCATTCTGAGAGGTGCGCGCGCACCTTTCCGAAGGGCGGAGGTGCGCGCGCACCTCTCCAAACCGGCCCGTCCCGTTCGGAGACCTGCCGCATTCACCTGGCACGCTCCCCCCCCCTCCCCGGGCCTAGCCGGGGCTCGGATGTCCATGTGCGCGCGCGGGGGTGATGGTCCCCTCAGGCAGGCTGCGCTGAGCATTACCCAGTTGCCCTAGAAACCAGCAAAAAAGAGGTTGGCGGCCCGGCCGGTCAGAGAAGAAAGAGGGGTGGGAGAGGGGAGCGATTTGCCCGCAGTCTTTGCGAAGTAGCAGCTTTAGCCGCAGCTTCGCCAGAAGAAACCGACGGGCCCGCTAAAGCGCTTGGCGAGCTTTGAGTGCGGGGAGGTGGGGTGAAGAAACCCGACACCGCCTCTGGTCCGGTTTCTCGGGCTCTCTCTCTCTCGAGGGGGGGGAAACGATCTCGCTGTGCCTCCCACTCTAAGGACCAGCCGGGCAGAGCCACGCAGGTAAGCCCTCCTCCCTCCCTGGTAAAAAAAGAGAAATGCAGCAAGGTGTGCCTGGGGTGGACCTTCGGCATCTTCCCTCTCGTTCCTCCCCCCCCGACTGTCCCCCGCTCCCGGTGGATCGAGGGTGGAAAGGAGGGAGCCACAGTCTGGACGTCGTGTAAGGAATAAAGGCGCATCTGAGAGACAGTCGGGGGTCCTGTAGCTGGCACTAGTGGGGAACTTGTTGTGCTTCATAAGTGCTTGTCCCCTTCTTTCTTCCGATCATCGCAGCGTTGTTGTTAAGTAATAGTGCTGCTAATGTTATTATCCCATTCCTCCTGGCATTGCACTTGGCCTGGGCTGCATCCCGCAACGAGCAGGTGTGTCTTGCTCTGACAAGAATCTGGGCTGAAATGAGTTTGGACTACAACACTGTCCACTGATGAGGAAGGAGAGGGGAGTGTGTGGCCAAAGGGGTTGTTTCTTTCCACCCTACATATAGACTTTGATTGATTGATTTGATGGCTGCAGAACTGGCTGCCTGCGTGGGGCAAACAGGCAAACAAAATCACCTCCCTCTGGGTATTTTCCAACTGTGGTGACGCAGTGAGACTGACCTTTCAGGCTTTAGGTGTCTGTCTGCACCATTCTCTCTTGAGGAGAAATTGCATCGCTTTTTTATGGTGGTTCGGAGACATGTTTGATGAACGTGGCAGGTCTCTGGACGGCGGTGGCTTGGGAGAGGTGCGCGTGCACTCTCCAAACCGCCGCCGTCCCGTTTGCACAGCTGCCGCGTTCGTCCACGTTTGACGAACGCGGCAGGTCTCCGGACGGCGGCGGCTTGGGAGAGGTGCGCGCGCACTCTCCAAACCGCCACTGTCCCGTTTGCACAACTGCCACGTTCATCCACGTTTGACGAACGCGGCAGGTCTCCAGACGGGACGGCGCGCACCTCTCCAAAGGGGAGACCCGTCGCCGCGCAGGTGCCTCCCATTTTGCGCATGCGCAAAATGTTTTTGCACATGCGCGTGAGTGGACGCACGCGTGCACACTTTTTGCAGCTCCCACTTTTTTGTTTGTGTGATGGAACTGGTTCTGAGTGGCTCTTTTCTTTTTTCCGGTTGCCGACCCCTGGTATAAGTGGTCCTCGCTTTACGACCACAATTTGGACCAGAATTTCCATTGCTAAGCAAGGCGGTTGTTAAGTGACTCACGCCATTCCACAACCTTTTTTTTGCCATGATTGTTAAGAGAATCACTACAATTAAGGGAATCAGGTAGTCATTAAACAAATCAGGCATTCCCCATTGACTTTGCTTGTGAGCAGTTGGCTGGAAAGGTCGTAAATGACAATCACGTGACCCTGGGATGCAGCAACTGCTGTAAATAGAGGCTGGTTGCCAAGAGCCTAAATTTTAATCACATGACTGTGGACATGCTGTGATGGTCGTAAGTGCAAGGAACGGTCGTAAGTCATTTTTTTCCAGTGCCGTTGTAACTTTGAACAGTCACTAAATAAAATAAATAATAAATAATAAATAATAATAATAAAAACCTTTATTGTCAAAGTACAACATGTGTACATTGAGATTAGCTGAGCCTCCCCCCCTGTGCTCTCTCCCCCCAACACACAGTGACAACAAATGAATGGTTGTAAGCCGAGGACTATCAGTAGTTGCCTTTGCTCCAGCTTTTGACCACAAAGAATTTTTTAAGTGCCTATTGTCTGCTCCATAGACAAGTCACAGAAGGGCTGGAGACTTTAACTGCTCCAATCTTAAAAAGACATTTATGAATATCAGGCCTCTGCAGGGTTGGATGGTGGCAATTTCATATCCCATTTGAAACAGCACTGGTTTAAATTGAGCTCACTAGGGAATCGACATGGGAATTCACAAGACCTGTAGCTTTACCCTTTCCACACGCAGAAGGGGGTCCTATCTCGTGCATGTCCAGCAATCATATATCATATCTTAGGGGTTGCTAATAAGGGGACTGCCTCTTTTAGGAATGATCTAATTTTCTATATATCACAGCAGTTTCCTCCATTTGCCCAAAGCAACCTCTTAATCAATGGGAATGAACTGTGTGGTTGTTAGAATTATGAGCGATGCTGTGTAAAGATGAAAATGGGAAAGAAGGTGTTGGGGTTGCGAGTGTGGTGGGAAATGGGGTGGCTGAGTAGACAGCAGCTTTTTAGGGACCACGTTGTTCATGAAGATACCATCCTATAAATCTTTCTTTTCCAAAAAGCATTGGGTTCATGTTATTAAAATTTCATGTAGATGGTACATCCATGGCAGTTTCTTTACGACTGCAATCTGAATAGAACTTTTCAGTATAATCTCACTTTAAGCCTAGGTCTTTGTAATCAAAGTTAAGCTTGCACTGACTTTTTGATACATTCTTGTATCATCATCAACAACAGTATTAGTGCATGCAAGCGAAAGAGAGAGAAAACACTCAGATGACTTCTTTTACAGCAGAAAACAATGTAAAGCAAAAAGCTTCCAGTATAGTTCTGTAAAAATCTTTCTCCGTTTGTTGGTTCCCTCTACTCGCTGCTGGTATATGAATGTGTGTATGCATATCTCTGTTTAGCTACCATTCATTCCATTAGGGTTTGCATAGATGAATTTCCCCTGCCCTAAATTAGAGAACTAACCTGGCATTAGATTGATGGTTAATTGGCCCCCATATTAACATTTACAACCTTATTTCTAACTAGAATGAACCCAGCATCTGTTTCTTACCAGCTGATTCCTATCTGGGCTGAATTATGAACTCTCCCCGCTGCCATGAATCTCCTCCTTGTGGAGCTGTTTTAGACATTCAGCTTGCTTCTGGCCCACCTCCCACCTCCAGGCAGAGAAGGCCAAGGCCCGGGAAGAAGAGGCCGCTGTGTTGTAGTAGAGGCTCCTTCCAGGCTGCCCAGGACCAGGCCTACCACAAGGCAGGCTGAGGTAACATCCAAGAAAGATTCAGAATCACTCTGGCTGAACTTCTCATTGTGGGCAGAGGGAGAAGAGTTACATTTATCCTTTCTTGAGGCAGCCTTGAGAATATTCTATATTTTTTTTCCTCCTTGGCAAATTTTATTGGCCTGCTAAGAAAAAATGACCGAAGCAGCAATGAGAAAACACAGGAGGGTTCAAATGGAAAACATGATTGTCAGGACCCCTTTAAAATTCCATGGATGGAGCAAGCCAGATGTATGAGAAAAAAATGCCTAGAAACACCCAGAGCAATGTTTTGTTTCTATAGGTAGTCCTCGACTTATGACCACAAACAAGCCCAATGTTTCTGTGGCTAAGTGAGACAGTTGTTAAGTGAATTTTGCCCCATAATATGACTCTTCTTGCCACAGTTGTTCAAGTGACTCACTGCAGTTGTTTAGTTACATGGTTGTTAAGGGAATCTGGTTTCCCCATTGACTTTGCTCGTCAGAAGGTTGCAAAAGGTGACCAGATGACCCCGAGACATTGCAACCTTCATATATGCCAGTGGCCAAGTGTCCAAATTTTGATTATGTGAACATGGGGATGCTGCAATGGTCGTGTGAAAAATGGTCATAAGTTACCTTTTTCAGTGCCATTGTAATTTTGAACAGTCAGTCCTCCCGGGTATCTGTTTATAGAAGATTGGGTCAATGTGTGTCTGCATGTCAACATTTGTGTGTGTGTGTTCCTCTATATTTGTAGTGTCAGTGTAGGAAAGAAATGTTTCAGCAAGGTGGTACCTCCATTTCAGGGAAGAATGGGGTACCTGCTAATGATGTTGAACTATCTATTTGCTGACGGCTGCTGGGAGTTGTAGTTTACTGGGTATTGATTTCCTCAATGGAGTCCTGATCTCTGCTTGAAGTGAATCTAAACTAGAAAAATGCACAGGTTTGTAATTTGGGTTTTCATTCATATAAAATATAGCCTGAAATGTTGAAGTTGCAATAAAGAGAAATGGTAGCTGAATTCTAGAAATATCAGCATTACAAAACCCCACTCCATACATAAAAGCTTCAAATTTAGGATTTAAGATTACATAGACACCTTACATTGTGAATGTCTGTTTGGTAGTTAATATTAGGGTAAGAAGCTCACTAGCTTCAGCATGATCAGGAAAAAGTTTCCATTGGCAAATTAGAAAGATAGACAAATCAGGCAGATAACCAAAAGCAAGACTGTATATAGACTGGGCTTAGTGGATTTTTTTTAGAAATCCTGGGATCTCTTGGAAAACAAGAGAAAGTAATTCAGTGAAATCACAGCAGGTGACGATGCTTTTTTTCAGACTCAATAAACCTACAGTGGGCAATTTCAGGAGAATTACGTCAAATATTTAAGGTTGCATTTTCAGCCTATGCAGGATGCTTAAGTCTGACCAGTGCTCTATATGCACTGAATCTGAAAACAACTCACTGAGCTGCGTAATTGCTTTTTGTGTCTTTTATTTGGTGTGTGTCTCTTATTTTCTCTCCCTGTGAAAGCTTTTAAACTTGGAAGAATCTAGTCTTTAATTCATAATGAAGTCTTCTAAACAATAGTATATTCCTGGTAGTGCATTGAAACATCCTCCTCACTCATTAATCCCACCATGTTGAAACTGGAGGCTTGCAAATAATTTTATATATCCCCATGTGACAGTGTTGTATCCATAGTCAAGGAGATGCAATTTCAAGAGAATGAAATGTTGCTTCCGAAACAACAATGGATTGCTGTTTTGGACTTGCAGGCATGGGTCTGTGCTTCCTCTGCAAGGATATTTTCCATTTATCCCACTTCCTGGTTTCCTACTGTGGCCATGTGCTAGCAGAGCTCAAGTGCAGAATTGCTGGTACATCATTAGGAATTTGGAAGGCAATAGAAGTTTGCCACATTGTTTTATATCCTTTTAACAACTCACTTCCCTTGGCATAATTCCCTTCGGATTGCTCCTGGGATTTTATTACAAAATAAGGCCAGCTGTTCACCAATACATGCACAAAAACACATGGAGCATAGACAAGAAAGAACATTAACTGTTTTGTTTTTGGTTTGTGAATAGCTGGAAGGGATTTTTTTTAAAAAAATCACTCAGTTATTGGCCAGCTTGAAAAGAAAGGAAGTATTGATTGGCTGGGAGTTTTTCTGCCTTAAATTATTGGCTAGAAAAGGCAAGCAAAATCCTTTTCCTTCAGAGTTGCCTCCATCTGTCTGATAGAAGACTGGCCCTGCAAATCATAATAATGGTCTTCAGTTGGTTTATGCTTGCTGCGAGGTATGCAATCCTAATCCATGTACTTACATTTTACAGTGTGGTTGAGGAGAACTATAGGACAGTGTAGAGTTACTGCAAGTAGACAATCATCTCTGAACTACTGCTGCTGTATTTGCCAGCATGAAAAGTGATGTTCTGCTCTGGAGAGTGACTAATACCTTCTTAGCTAATTATTTGATCCTTCACCCAGTTTTTGCTCTACCAGCTTCTTGCTCCTCTCTGTTAGCTCTTGCCAGCATTAAACTCCTTGGACTCTCCTGGGGCGGTTGGGAAAGGGGGGGGGCGGCTGTCTTTTGGGATAGCCTATATAGCGTTATAGAAAGAATAATGATATAACCTGAAGGAACACATTGCAGGTAATCCTTGACTTATGACCGTAATGGAGCCTGCCCTTTATGGTCGTAAGTCAAGATGGTTGTAAAGCAGGTTGCCATATGACTGGACCCTATGTTGCAATTTATTTTTATTTTTTTTGTGGCAGCTGATAAGCAACTCCTGTGGTTGTAAAGCTGTTGCTGCAGTCATTAAGTCTACTCATTGTTTGCTACGGGACGCTTTTTGCCGAAGACGGGAACTAAACACCAGATTTGGTAAGAATGTAAATCACAGTCATATGTCCGCAAGACACTGCAAATGGCCATAAGTGTGGGTCAGTTACCAAGTGATTGCAGGCCAGGGAGGCAGCCATCAGAACTTTGAACCAGGTCCTTAATACCTTTTGGGAGGGAGTCTGTTGTGACTTCAAACAGTCACTAAGTTACCAGTCATGGTCAAGGAGTCGTTGTGTCAATGCTGAGCAGTCCAGCCTTCCCAATGCCAAAGGACATCAGCGGTCATTTTCATCTTTTTGTAGGAAAAATATGATGGGAAAAGAAACAATAACCATTGTACATTTTTTTCCAGGACATACGTGAAGTCATAGGAATGGAACATGAAGAAGAGCACATTTCCTCCCAATTAATCCAGCTTTTTCATCTTTTCTCCATTTCCCCCCACACACACACATCTTAATGGTTCTGGTTTTATTCCGTCCTTCTCATGTCTCTACCTGAGCTCTCCCCATGCTATTTCAAACATATCATATGCACATGTGCCTGCATATTCCTCATGTGATGCTTCTACATATGAACTCTAGCACATCTGCAGAGAGCCCGTCCCCTTGGAATGCGGTGCTGCACTGCATTAGCCTTCTAGCTCTCTAGCTAGCAGATGCCAAGCATGCCTTGTCCCTTTCCTTTCTTAGGCCAATAGATGGCGCCATTTGCACAAGGCTGCTTTGTGAGGCCAAAAGGAAAAAAAAATGTGGGGGAAGAGATTTCCATTAATGAAAGAAAAAAATCTTAACCCTTCCAGTTGCTAGAGCAGAGCAGATGACTCAGTGCAGACATTAGACACGATCCTGTATTTTAAAGAAATGGGTTGAAAGGGGATAGGTATGCTCAACGCTTTTTATACTGTATATGCTGTACCTCTGCAAACTGCATCTGTATCTTTTTTGGCATCAGAGCCCTGTGGTTCAGCTAGATAATTCTAGATTCTGGACATAATAGTTTTAAGAGTAGGGGGGCATTTTAACAATGATATCTTACCTTACCCTTTAAGTGGTAATATATTTATTTCAGAAAGTAGGGGGTAAGGTTACAGTATTTGAAAGCCTTTCATTGGAGTTAGGTCTTGGATTTTTACTGCAAAGTCTTCCCCTAACAGCATGTCACCATGATCCCTTCCATTCCTGAAGCTTTGGAAGGCATTGGATGAGAGGACACCTAAGAACTGAATCCATATCTCAAGTGACTTTGTCAGTGGAAGATTACAGCCCATGTAGAAAATGAAATTTCACTAGCAATTTTAGCATTCGCCCAGTAAAATGTTTTTTTTTATTGAAAAGTTTTAAAATACAGTTTTCCTTTAAAAAACCCCCCTTCCCCCTCCCTGCTCCCCCCCTCCCTCCCCCCAACCTCCCTCCCTCCCCCCCTCCCTCCCCCCCTCCCCCCCCCCGACTTCCCAGAGCTAAATACAAGGTATATATATATAAAAAGGCAATCATAAACAACCATATACTAACAACTATAAATTCTAAAATCCATCACTCTCTAGCTTATATAGGATAAAACACACCTATCTCAAGTGACTTTGTCAGTGGAAGATTACAGCCCATGTAGAAAATGAAATTTCACTAGCAATTTTAGCATTCGCCCAGTAAAATGTTTTAAATAGCACAAGAATCCTCTGTTTGAGAGCAGACCTATGCGGCATGCAGGAATGGCCTCAGGATTTTTGGGGCTCAGGTGAGGTTATCACGGGAGGACCTGATGGAAGATTGGTTTTTATAACTTTATACAAGTAACCTTATCTATGCGGATGTGTCATTTCATCTTAAGATTTCTCAACCCATGACAGAGCTGTGAAATTGCAGTGATCACAACTCATAAGCAAAAAGCAAACAATGCAACATTAAATTCTGTTCTCTGTCATACGATGAGGACTTTACCCTATTTTCACATATCTTCATCTGATACTATAAGACAGACATGTCAAACACAAGGCCCGGGGGCCGGATCCGGCCCGTGAAGTGGTTTCATGCGGCCCGTGAAGCCATCCTGGAAACTGAGGGAATGGCCCCCGCTGTCTTGGCCCTGGCCCAGAGACCCTCCTTCTGCCAGAGACCCTCAGATCTGTCCCACTCCTGCCCAGGCCCCCATAGGCACCCTTGATGTGAACGATGTAGAGCTGGCCATGCCCACCCAGTAGGCCATACGCACTCTAGCCACGCCCACCCAGTAGGCCACGCCCACCCTGGCCATACCCACCCGGCCCCCTGAGGTCAACCGCAATGCTGATGCGGCCCTCAATGAAATTGAGTTTGACACCCCTGCTATAAGAGAATACAAACAAATGAAGGCAAGTATACGTGTCCCAGGATAATGATGCGAGATCGATTTTTTTAAAAAAAGAATACAAGCAGATCTGAGTATAATTAAACGAAAAATGATATGAGTATAATTAAATGAAAAATAGCTTGCCCTAGGTTTTCTTTTTGATTTTCTGAAATTAAGCCAAAATTACCATACACCCCCATGCCCTGGAGAAATAATTCCCCGATTTGCCGCCCAGCTAGGTGGCAGCATTTTAGTTAACCTCGCCTAACCTTAAGAAGCTAAACAAGATGATAGCAGTCAGATAAGAGATTTTCAGGAAATCTGAGGATTTAGAATGGAAAGTTGTTTTTTAAAAAAAAAAACTGGCCTTGAAACAAGACAGTGACAGTCTACTTCCATAATGTTGTCAAGAAAATTATTATGGATTTATCCATGAAGTCATCAAAAATCAAACTTCGCTCAAATACTTTTTTAAAAAAAATTACCTACACACTGGCCATCATCTTCAATCTGGTTGACTTCCAGTTGTACCAGATCCTAACAACACAGTCTTTGACCAAACTGTGGGGCTTTAAAGGTAAAGGTAAAGGTTCCCCCGCACATGCGTGCTAGTCGTTTCCGACTCTAGGGGCCGGTGCTCATCTCCGTTTCATAGCCGAAGAGACAAATTTGATCTAAAAGCCACAAGTTTGAGAAAAACCTGTTAGTGCAGCCTTCTGTGGGAAAAACACCAGTACTAAAGACCATTATATGGGCTCCGTAGTGCTTTCGGAACTTGGTTGTTATCTTGCAGACATTTCATTACCCAAACTAGGTAATATCATCAATGCTAGCACTGATCACTAGCATGGATGATGTTCCCTAGAGCCTTGGTGGAGCAGTGGGCTGATGCCTCCTTAAGTAACACCAGCTGCCTGCAATTAGTGCAGGTTCGCATCCCACCAGGCTCAAGGTTGACTCAGCCTTCCATCCTTCCGAGGTAGGTAAAATGAGGACCCAGATTGTTGGGGGCAATTAAGCTGACTTTGTAATAATGCCGCTTGGGGTGTGTGTGAAAGCCCTAACAAGCAGGCATATACATAGAATGAAGGCTACTGCTAAGCTTGTAAGCCGCCCTGAGTCTTCGGAGAAGGGCGGGATATAAATGTAATAAAAATAAATAAATAAATAAATAAAATAAAATAGTTTGGGTGATGAAAGATCTGCAAGAAGACAACCAAGCTCAGAGAGCACTAAGGACCTCTCCTTTCAACCTTGAGCTACAAATAATCTCCTTTATTGGTACCAATGACCATTGCTTCAAGATTGCCACGGATCAGATAGAACTGTGTGAACTCTCTTCAAGATAGCATTTTCAGGAGAATTCCTGCCAGATATTGTGGCCCAAAATTGGAGATCTGCTTGGTCAGCCGACGAAGGAAGGAAGGAAGGAAAGGGATGTACTTTGAGAACATTGGAAGACATGGAGGCAGGAACCATTGTGTTTTTTAACTTGAAATCAGGGTTCATGTATTGCACTAGCGACTGTGGTCTGTTTAAAATGTTTCCTTGCGTAAAGCAAAATAGGACAGTTTCATACATTAAAATTAGCCTCAGCAAAGGGTATTGTGGTTTGTTGTGTTATGTTATTCCAAGCTAAGTAAATGTAGTCCTCCAGTTGCCATTTGTTGATTAAAATCAATTGCCAGAACCAGTTTAGTGTGACAATTACGTGGGCCTAGAGCAAGTGTTCCCAACCAGGGGTGTGAGACAATATTCCAGGGGTGCGAAAACTTGGCTTTTCAAAATTATAGTGTGCATAATTTGTTGCCGTTATTTCAAACTTTTATAAGGGGTGCAAGAATATATCAGAAGCAGTCTAGAGGTGCGGGGTATAGAAAAAGGTTGGGAGCTGCTGGCCTAGAGTAATCCTTCCCAGATTTCTAGGAGTTAGGAAACCCAGTATTTTTACTTCAGTTTTAACTGCACTGACAGGTTTACTCTTAAGAGTGTGCAAGTATGAGAATTGCCCACATTCAATGAAGTCCCCCCCCCGCTCCCTGTGTTTCTAATGAGTTCTTCCTTGGTGCATGTTTTCCAATTGGAAGAATGGCAACGCTCACATGCTGAGATGCAACAGCACGCTTCCTCAAATAGGGGTTTCCCTACTGTGCATTTCCTTGGAGAGTGATTGAATAATCCAAACCATTTCAGTGTTGACCGAGATGCATTTTGTCTCTCCATGTGCAAAAGCGAGTCAAGATTTGCCTAGTTCACACAAACATCTTTCTCAAGCTGCCCCATTCTACTGAATAGTCAACATGGCTACAGGTGATCATTCCATGATATCCCACCACATCAGTAGGGCACTGATTTGAAGGAGGGTGGCATCATAATGCCACTGTTGTGATTCAGGGTCAGCCTGTGGGTTTGGCAGTTGGGTCGGACGACTCAGAGGAGGAGGGGGGTGTTGAAGAGCTTGCTGAGGGGGTTGGAGAGCTTGCTGATGAGAGCCCTCACCCAGGCCCCTCCCACCTGGTCACGACGGAGACCCAGCTGTGTGAGCCTGACAGCGTGGATGAAGATGACCCACAGCTGGCCCTGTTCAAGGACGCCCGACGCAGGAGGGTCAATCAGGAGTAAACAGAGGAAGGCAATGGGGCACCTCGGAAGGAGGCAGAGAGAAGCCACGCCCTGAACTGTATAAAAGGGGAATGCGTGGGAGGGCTGGTTTGCTGAAGGCAACCGCTTGAATAGTTCCTGTTTCATGGTACGTGTCTTGTTTTGCTCTGTTTTATGTTAATAAATTTGGCAGGCTTAGTTCCAGCCTCTTGCTGTTTGTAAAGGGGTTGACCCTGCCTTTTCTGCATGGCCGGTAGCAGGCTGGTACAGAACAGCCACTTAATGTAGTCTTGCAAACAAGACTACATTACCACATCTTAGTCACATCTCAGTCATCTTTTTACTCTCACAAAAGTTATCGAGAGCGATAAACCGGTGGACTCTTTCTCAGCAGGGGAGTGGAACGGTATTCTCCCACATGTTGCTAGGTTGATTCCTATCAAAACAGCCAGCATTGTCGATGGCCACAGATTATACCCTAGATTATTCTCTCAGCCTTGCTGGATACACATTTTTGGAGACAGCTTTAATCTGATTGTGGCCAGACAGCGTGAATGGGGTAAGCCTGCTTGTTAATCTGGATTCCTTCACTGCATTTACACAGTCCCTTGAAGCACTTGTCATGCATTAGCTTCAAATCCTTACAACAACTCTGTGAGGGTGGTCAGCATTAGATTAGTTCCTTATATTGCAAAGAGAGCAGCTTAAATCCTCTAAGCCTGGCCCATATATCAGTCAGTGGTCCAGTCTTTCCCTGCAGAGCTGGATTGGCGTCAGCTGCTTTCAGGATGCTGTATTGATCTGTGGAAGCAGTTCATTTATAACCATTGGGTAGTTGAACTTTCACCCTGTCGTTTCCTCCTGATGTTTCTGGGAATTGCTGGAGAGAGCAAGAGATGTGGGATTTATTTAAAAGGACTGGGGGGGGGAGTAGTGAGTGACAGCAAGAGAGCTTTATTGGTGGTTTAACACATATTTGACTAAGTGCTGTGAGTAACCAGTCAAGGTAGAAGGTGGCATGAGAGATGAAAATGGATGAGATGATAAGTTTAGTTATACTTTACATGTCTGGCCAGTTCCTGGACTTTAGCCACAGATATACTTAGTTCATATCAGACAACTGCTTTCATTTATGCAGTTCAGTTAAATTGGGAACTTAACATTGGCAGGTTTTGCACACTGTGCTAAGCCACGATTTGTTAGAAAATCCACACAGTAGTCTGGACTCCCACATCACTTTAATCCAAAGCCAGCAGGTTATTTTACAGTGTCACTTGACCTCTACAATCTGATCTTTCTATCAAACTTCAAAATCTTTTATGCAGTCTGAATTCTGAAATCAGATAGAAAAATTAGAAGAAATGATTGCAAGCTGTTTTTCATGTTGATAGGAAATAGCATTGCATAGCTTAGTGGTTCTCAAATACCGTTTGTGGCCATGGACCATGCCCACGGACCCCCCGAGACATAACTGAAGATTTGAATGGTAACATTTCTTCAAGCCTTCATGGACCCACTGGGGTCCACGGGGCACAGTTTGAGAATCACTGGCATAGTGAATCTAGACAGAGGCCTAAAGGATGATAACGCCAAGATGAAGGTTATGGGGAGAGTTAAAGAAGCTCTAGGAGGCAACTCTCTAGACCAGAAGTGGGGAACGATGGCTCAGGAATTCTGGGAGTTGAAGTCCACTAGCCATAAAGGGGCCATTGTTCCCCACCTCTGTTCTAGAATGACAGATTCCTAATTTTGATGGGCACGCACTTCTTTTTTTTGCCATTGAGAGCAAAACGGAAAACCTTGTCTCCTCCTGGATAGAAAACAGAATGACTGAGCTTTGCAGAAATTGTCAGCTTCCTCCTTTGCCTTTCACAGCATTCAAATGACCAAAGCAGATTTTTAAAAAAGGGCAATTCAGGCAGGACACTGGCTTCAATTCCTCAGTCTAGAATAAGGAAATACACAGAATTAGAAAAGCTAAATATGATTTTTTTAAAAAAATATATGAGTAAATCAGCCTATTGGTTCTACGTAGTTAATATTCTACTCCTCCTCAAGCTGATGTCCTCCAGATGACTTGGACTGGAACACCCACAACACCAAATGGATTGGCTTTGTTGGCTGGGGATTGTGGAGCTGTAGCCCAAGGTCTGTGGGAAAATAGATAGAGGAGGGCTGGGCAGCATCCTAAGGTCCCACACAGAGGTCTTTCCCAACATTGCTGCCCCTGAATAAGCACTATTAATCCAAGTCAGCAGGGCTCAAGAGGCAAAGCATCTGTTGAAGCATTGGGAGCCCAGCAGACGGCCTTCTGCTCATCGGAGCTGTCATTACCTTGGGTTGGCCCAGCCTAGGAGAAGCTGCTCTCCAGAGGCCAAGAGGCTATCTGCCACTTCAAAATATTTGTGTCTCAGAGTGAATGGCAGCCCTGATCCTTTAAACACCTACTTGCGGTAAGCAACCCACACACAATGGGCTGTGGGTGGGGAGAGCCAGAGTCTGTTACAACACAGAACCGATAAGGCCTGACTGTTGACAGAAACAGCAAGGAGAGCCAGTCGCTTCTGCTCATTATCAGGCAGCGTGGGGGATTTTTCAGGAATGCAAGGGAGAGGGAGGTGATATGTGTGGATCAACATGTTCCCATTCTCTGGAGTTTCTCTGGGAAGAAAATGTTTGGAGAACTGACTGCATACCGTAGTCCTCACTCAGAGCAGAGAGTACGTCCCCCGAACAGATGAGTTGCCATTACTTGCATAGGAATGTTGCGGCTGTAGTAATCATTTTTCCTCCAGTTGGATTTTGTAATCATTTCTTATAGGTTTGCATAAACTATAACCAATATTTATGTAGAATCTTGACTACATAAAACATAAATAGTTAAATATAAACAGTTTGGGATTGGATTTTGGCCCCAAAGGATTTAACCACTGGATCCTCTAATCCACTTTGCAACCAAGAAGTTAACGCCACAACACAAGTGAGTTCATATACAGCAATATTAATACAATCATAAACCATACATCAGGCTGCATTATAGTTTGTTTAATCTTGGTTTCTAATCCACTTTTCCTTCAGGGGTTTGAGGCAGAGCACATATTTTCTTTTCCCACAACAATCCTATTTGATCATGTCTTGTTTAGCTACAGTTTACTGAATAAACCACATTTGTGTGTTCACACATGCTAAGTAATAAACCGTAGTTTTCAAACTATAGTGGCTAGGTTTTCATGAAACCAAACAAGACAGTTACAGCACAACATGAATTAGTGCAAGGTGTGAAGTAAAAGCCAATTTTGGAAGGAGCAATTTGGTCCAGGAATGCAAAATTTCAATATTTCCCCATTTCTTGGCTCAAGATGCTTGCCTCATTTCATTTCTTTCAAAAAAGCTGATCCTGAGGCTTTGCCACATATTTTGTACTTAATGAACATTTCCTCTACAATTTCAGTTGCAGAAAGATGAAGTGATACCAGAATACTGAATAATCTGTACAGAATTCAGATTATTTTCATTGTTGCTGCAGAGATTCCCAACTTTTTCCTTTACATGGACCACTGTATGTTATCTTTACTGAAAGTATTTGAATACCATAAGGCCAGGGTTGAAAACATAGTGTCTGTCACTGGACATGCTGCCACATGCATTTCTTCCCATACCATCCTTAGTAACAGAAATCAAGATTAATTTGGTTTGATTGCTAAATCTCATTAATTTTCCCAGCTCCACTTTTGTGAGTCTAGATGAGAATGTCAAAATCTTGTGCATATTTTTGATACATATAGAACAGTTATTTTATGTGAACATGGGACAACCCATAATAATTTTCCAGGCCCCAGGTTGAGACACGGTGAGTTAAGTTGATCTTGTCTGGATTTGGAAATTTGGAGGGAAGAACACCAGGATTATAGGCTCCATTGAGAAGTTGAAAAAAAAGGCAGTGGCAATCCATTTCCATACTGTTGCCAAAAAAAGTGTGTAGAGATAATCAGAACATCACTACTATAGGAAATGGATTCCCTATAAATATACTCTGATAAAAATAATGATTAAAATAATGACATCTATCAATACCAACGTATGGGAGTAGGCAAAATCAAACAACAGGAGAGTTCTGTGGTTTTTCTTCACAAACTCTTATCAGATTGCTGATATTGAAGAATGCATAGAAGGAGAGGCTCAGGAACAGGCAAATACAAACAAAGTTATATAGCATCCATAAGCAGCCCGGGTGTTCAGATGTCAAACTGCTGAATTGAATCCAAGTTTATGTGCATAAAATGTAGCAGCAATCCCATATGGTTCTCTGCAGGAATTCTGAATAAAAAGAATGGTGTCAGGCTGCAGAGCTGAAGCCTACATATGTTCACTTGAGAGTAAACTCGCATTTCGTAGTGTGACTTCTTCACATCTATTGTTGATTATACATATATGTAAGATTATAGTCTAAACAAGAACATTCCGTTACTGTGGTTCTTAATGAATTAGATCAGAAGCTGGTTTAATTTCCTCAAGTTCAGTCCTGATAAAGAACAGAATCATCTGTAGTCAGGAAACTTAAGAGGTCTCTTATTTCAAAACTCTCCCCTAAGAATGATTAAATCTGCATTAAGACATTATTATTTTCATTGACGACATGGGAAATTAAAGCAATCTGTATATGGAAACTACTTGAGAGTTTATGGCCAACAAACATGGTAAGCGAATATGGGGCTACTCAGAAGTAAAGCCCATAGACACAATTTACAAGAATAGCAGCTTTCTATACATCACCATCATCTATCAGCTATGCTTGAGTACAACTCCATTGGCTCCGCTAGCATGCTCCGCAGTATGGAAATTGTAGTTTCACACTGAAGACCATCACATTTAGGGATGGATAAGGGCAGACTATTGCTTAGAGTGATCTGATTCTGAAAGATCCCAAGAGCAGTTCTTTGTCAAACTGAACGAATAAGAAAGGGGATATCATCGTGGGAAATAAAAAAAAATACACAATGATGCAGGAATGAAAAAAAAATATGGACAAGGTACTCTGCACCTGTTTAAGCCCTGCTCATTTGCACATTCAAAGATCACCCATTCAAATGTTACACGCCCCTCTAGGTTTCATTCACTGAAAAGATGACGTTCTCCGGAAATGTCGGAAGCTCTTTTTTTATTTTGTTCCACTAGAGTATACCGGGAGTTGTAGTGTGAAGAAGGACCAGCGCTCCTAACTGGTCGTAGTTGTTATTTTCTTTTAAACTACAACTCCCAGCAGCCACCGTCGCCCCCGCCCAGGAAATGTACGTAGATGGCCCGATGCAGAGAGTGCTGGTGAGTGTCCTTAGTAGACGGGCCTGGGAAAAGAGGGGGAAAGAGTGGCGGGCGGCTCTGAGAAACAAGGGGCGGCACAGGGAGGAGAAGCGGGAGGGCGATTTTTGCTTTCCCCCTTTCTCGGCTGTTGTTTTACTTTTGTTCGTGGCTGACAAAGTTGTTTCTTTACTGGGTGGGCTGGAAAATCTGGGTACGGGAAGAACGTGAGGAGTTGTTGTTTTTTTTGGTGTGTGTGTGTGTGTGTGTGTTTTGCGGAGCAAATTATCTTGACACAACACTATGCGCACATACATCCCATGATTATAAGTCCGGCCTTTGGGTCTTGCCTCCACGCGAAAATCCAGGAAGGCGATGGTAAACTTCAGTTCTTTATCTCAGGCATCTATTAATTTGGAGTAAACGGCCTCTGAAAATTGAAGTTCTTTGTCAGGGATACACGTAGGTAGTTGGTGGCTGGCAATCTTCCTTAAATTTGATGATTGGATGCTCAGATGTCCTGAAATGCTTCCACAAAATGCCTTGCAGATGAACTATTATTGTTCCTCTTTGACCACTACTACAGATTTTTGCATTAGTCCAAGCTCTTCCATCAAGGTTAAGGAAAAGATACCAAGAAACCAAATAGGTGGGGGAAATTGCTGACTGAATATAAGAATCATCCCAGTTTGGAAGGTGCTATCATATGGTCTGGAACAGCATTATAAATACACTACAGCAAAGTTATTGGAGAAAACTCCCATTACTCCCATTATCCATGGCCAACCTCAATATGGGTGGTGACTGGGGGGGTTGCCCCCCCCTCCAATGCTTTATTGAGTTTAGCTGAACTTTCGGTGAATTCTGGTTCAGATTGCTCTATGTGATAGAGAGTTTACCAAGTACAGCAGCTATTCAGGGAAAAAAAAAGTCACAGCAACCACTTTTTCAATTCCTGTTCAATTCAACCAAAAATCTAGGAAGCTCTTTTATTTTCTTTGACTCTTGGAGATCTGAAGTAATTTACTACTGCTCTTAGGTTTATGATTTATTGAGAGATGATGAAGAAGGAAAAGACAATTCAGGCACCAGTTCTTTAATGGACAGTTTTATACTGCCTTGTGATCAGAATAGACTGCTTGCGGACCTTGGTAAATCTCTACAAAATAATCTTGTGACATGAGCCTTGGAAATGGCTCAACTGTAGCTTTGTGGGTTTTATAGGGTGGGCTCTTAGCCTGTTAGCTATTGTCTTAGCCTGCTAGCTACTGATAGCTAAAGCTGTCAGTAAGGTTAATGGGATGCAGGTTGATACTCTGGTGCACTTGGTTCTGAATGCAAAGAAACTTCACTTGAGTTCTTTAAAGATTTGTCAAACGTAAACAAATTTCTAAGAAAAAACGAACACTTCAATTTTGCATATGAGAAATCAACTCTTTATCTCTACAGACTGTAAAGTTATTATAAATTTGGCATATATAATAAATTTGATTTTCTTCAAAGCTAGCCAACAACAAATCAAAACACTGAAACCTTTAAAAGCCCTGACCCACAGGTCTGCAACCCGCGGCTCCGGAGCCGCATGCGGCTCTTTCAGCCGTCTCCTGCGGCTCCCGGTCCTCTGCCATGTGCAGTTCAAAAAAAAAAAAGTGGGACTAGAAAGTTCAACCAATCAATTCAAATATGCAGGGTAGGTGCATATCTCGCCTTGGCTCCACTCTTCAGTCAAACCCTGTTCTGTGCATGCGCGCATGTACGCGCATGCGCACACATTTTTTGCGGCTCCCAGTTTTTCCTTTTGTGAGGGAACCAGTTCTGAGTGGCTCTTTCACTGTTTCAGGTTGCTGACACCTGCCCTAACCCATTGTTTCCTATTCAGAAAAACCCCCACCTTTTTATCACTTCAAGCCCACAGAATTGAACAGGCAGAGGCCTTTCCCCATTTCTGTTTAACATGCTCTCTGCCCTCCTTGAGTTAACAGAAAACTAATGGCATGAAATTTGCTGATCCCTCTTTTCCACCGCTGGTCACCTGGCATACCCTCCAAAATAATAGCTGACAAACTCCTAATGGGCTTCCTACACCTTGTAGTTGTCCTTGGATGGTGCTGGAAGAAAAGGAAGAAGATTTCTTTAAATTGTCTTCAGCAGTTGGCTGCTTACCCATGGGTTGGGGACAAAAGAAAGGTAGTGTCATACAGAAAAAAGATGTGGCCTGGCATGTTTGCATCATAGATGAAGACCCAAACTCTATTTTAAGCCTGAAAGTGCCTTGTTTTGTGCTGTCAGTATTTTGCTGAGTCTTGTGAGGTGCAAAAATCCCATAGATTAGGATACTTCAACAGCTAGAAAGGAACTGCATAGTACATTAAATGTGCTCAACGTTTACTTATTTGTTAGATTTTTATCCCACTTTGGTTACTTTATAAGTAACTCAAGGCAGCAAACATATCTGATACTCCCTCCTTTTTTCCCCACAACAACAACCCTTTGAGGTGGGTTGGGCTGAGATTGTTACTGACCCAAAGTCACCCAGCTGGCTTTCCTGCCTAGGGTGGGACTAGAGTTCATAGTCTCTTGGTTTTTAAGCCAACACCTTAAGCGTGCCTGGCTGAGGAATTCTGGGAGTTGAAGTCCACAAGTCATAAAAGGGCCACATTTGAAGACCCCTGCCTTAATCGCTATGCCAAATTGATTGTTTTTCCAGAAATCCAGCCACTTATTTAACCTGTTGCGTGAACCAGTTTTTTGCACTAACCCATATTTTGTATTTGGGCATAGCATTATAGCTTCAGTTTTAGGATTGGGATTAATTTATTTATTAGATGAACCGAGCATCTCAGTTTCTTAAACTTTTTGATCCCTCTTTTTAAAAATATTTAGGACCCCAAATGAGTTTTTGCCTGTATGGATTATATTTTTATATTCTATAAATACACCAATTTTATTAAAAAAAATAAAATTGATGTATTTATAGAATATTGAATCATTAAAAATAATATTAAACCATTTAGATGTGACATAATATATTTTTCATGAACTCCCCCTTTTTTAACAAATGAAAATAATAGAATAATGATATTGAAATTTTGCAAGTATTTTCAGTATAGGAAAAATAATTTTGATTCTGCCGATCTCATTGCCTTTAGAAACACTGGCTTAGAAAATTCTGAATTCTGGCACTGTTTCCCATTCTGTTGGCCTCTAAAGATTGTTTTGCACCCTGAAGCTGCCTTGCTATCCTAGAATATCAGAATGCAGTCAAGCATATGCGGACACAATGAGAAAATGCACAGCTATGTTGAAACAGTGCACATGAGCATGAAAATGAGAATTGTAAACCAATTGTGCAATGAGACCAGGTAAAGTATTTGAAAGGGATGCTTTCCAAACTACGTTAGCATGAGTGAAATATCTCCTGAAGTCTTTGGGCTGCTAGGTCACTTCAAAGACTGTCCCCTGGGCTTGTCCCCATATGTACTGTAGCTGTTCCTCTTTGGGGGTGATCTCTGCAGAAGTTGCCAGAAAAGCAAAGTTCAAGAGGAATTACCTTGATTCTTTTAGTTTAGCTTCCAATATCCTCAAATCCCATTTGGAAGAATTTGGGCTTTTGAAATGCTAGACGCACAAAGTCCAACAATAAGACACAGGTGCAAAAAAATAAAATAAAAAGCCGATCAGATGTTCTCCAGATGTGTGGACTCTTCAACTACTATAATTTTCAGCCAATGTAGCTGTTGTGTGTGCAGATAGATACCAAACAGGATGAAACCAGCTATTGATTGCTCCCACAAGCAGTATACAGTATTGGGCTGATCTGTATATGTGAAAAGAAGCTGCCATCTTAATTATTATGCTGTGCTTCATTTGGAGACAAAACCATTTCTTATTGTTCCCATTATGAAAATGCTACCAGTCAGAATCCTTTGTTGATTTTTTCAAATAATCTTGTTATTCTACAATAAATCACCAGGCAGGTGCCCCCCCCCCCATTGAAGCAACTGATGGAAACTCACAGAGCACATTATTTTGCATAGTGTTACAGCTAAAAGAGTTTTTTAATTTTTTTTTCAAAGTTATACAACTTTTCACTTATTAAAAACAATCCCAAAGCAAGGGAAGCCGTGAATTAAAACACATTTCAATAAAATAACTTTGCGTTAACCTCCGTAAAATTGCCAGCTTGTAGTACGTTGCTTCCCCAATTCCCACATCTTCAAAAACACAAAACAGCTAGAATTCGATCGCACAAGACTATGGAACAAAAACATCAATAGCAAATAGATGACACAGTAGCAGAAATTTAGGGCTGGGCAAAATGCCCCTGAAAGCTTCCATGGTTCGGCACCAATTACAACCGAACAGGAAGTTAATTCCAAAACTGGGGCCTTGTATTAACAGTAATTGTATTAGGGTCCTTCTCATAACAAACCCTGACACAATGGACTCTCAAGAGGGTGTAGGTATCCCTTGTGAAATGTAATTCTCTAGTGAGTATGAAAAAGAGAAGTTGCTCTGACTGATTTATATTCTCTTTTGGTAATATTTAGTAGTCTTTGGAGGGCATTTGTTTCAGTTCTCCAATACAACATAGCCAAAATGGCCACAGTTTCTTTCCAACTCTGTGTTCCATCTCCATCCCAGAGACGGAGGGTGTACGTTTTCCTGAGAGTACTTTTTCTTCAGCAGGACAAATAAAGTTGTACCCTAGACATTCGTGGCTAGGATAGTTCTGCCTGCCTGCTGAGGAACTGCCATCTGTAAATTACGATTTGTAGGATTCCCTTGACTTCCCCACATTTTTTTTATCCCAAATCACTTGTTAAGCACTCTCACACCCTGGGATGCCACTGATGGCCAAATGGGAAGTTGTTAATTTGTACTTTGGGAGCATGGAGTTCTCAGGCTGTTAATGTCCACAACTTGGTAGATTTACACTCTCTGCAATTGGCAGGGTAGTGAAATCTCTCAGCAGCCCCGTAGCATTTTATGAGACAAAGTTTCTTTTGAGGGTTTGAAATAGGCCAAGAGACGGAGGCCCCATTTTCGTTTGGCAGGAAAAAGTAGGCTGATTCTGGCTACTCAGCTGTTCTCTCTCACTCCCGTCTTTGAACTATAGAAAATATCTGTGATGGTGCACGGTGGAAAAGCATAGACTGCAGCAGAACTTTCTGAGTTAACAACCACAAGTTTCTTTTCCTCTTGATTGTTTTTTAAAACCCTGGATTACACTGCACGAAGCTTCAGTCTGGCACAGCGAGTTTGCACTTTTGTTTCTGGGGCCAATTCAGCTTTGTAACATAAAAATAAATAATGGTGTGCAGTCACTATATCCAAAATATTGATACTTCTGATACAAACATGTCTGTAATGACAAGCCTGGAAGATGGGAATTTTCACATGTCTACTTCTAAAAGCCCTTTGAATGTTCACACTCTGGCCTTCCTTCCAGTGGTGGGATTCAGCCAGTTTGCACCAATTCAGCAGAACCAGTAGCTATTTTTTTGTTGCCCAGGCCCAGAATGGACTTCTGGAAGTGGCATCTACACAGAGAACTGCTTGTTCACATATTTGAATCCCACCGCTGCCTCCTTCCCATCCAGATTCCACAGCCTAGTTGCTTTACTAGCCAATAGAAAAAAACATGTGAAAAAGTAAATAAATTTTCTAGCTTGGTAACATGACTAGGAGGTGGTGAGTCCTCTTCTTGTTAGAATCAGATTGTTATTTCAGATTACAATTAAAACCAAACCTTAAGAGGAGTAAGAATGTAAAAAGAAATCTCCCAATAGTTACACTGGAGTATGAAATTAGAAACAAACAAACCAGAGAGTGGTGCTAAAATTGCAGACAGAGTCTTAAAGGAACCTGTCACAGATTGCCACAGAAGAGAAAGATCACAGGGCAGAATGGATCTGTGCTTAATATAGAAGGCTGTGCTGCATCAAATGTATAATAACTACACTTACATAGAGAAAATAAACATGTAATTTTTGAATGCCGGAACTGACAGTGGTGAGAATAAACTTAGGGAGGGGGCTCGCATGCAACTTCTCTACACTGGTTCTGTAGTTTAGAATCTGCTTTTAGATCCTGTTGTATCTCAAAATCATGAGGAAATGGGGGGGGGTGAGGATCTTTTTGGTGGTAGCCCCCTGACTGGAGCTCCTTTGTAAGGACAGCCCTTTTGCCTAATTTTAGATGAGCTGTGAACCTCTTTCTATGCCTTATTAAACAGTTTGCACAAACAAAATTTCTCAATAGCTTTGATCCTTGTTTTGTCAGGCTAACTGTGCTGTGCCAAGGGGCTTTTGCTGAAGTTTGCACCTCTTCCGAGAAGGGGGGCTAAATGCATTCATGGATTTAAGGCTTAATGCAATTTTATATCAGATGAGTTATGTTTGTGTCATCGCCAATATTCCTGAGTTTTCAATTCATTGCAGGAATT
This sequence comes from Vipera berus, assembly GCF_964194415.1. Classification (NCBI taxonomy): domain Eukaryota; kingdom Metazoa; phylum Chordata; class Lepidosauria; order Squamata; family Viperidae; genus Vipera; species Vipera berus. The sequence continues at coordinate 139,669,338 of NC_138203.1, read as the reverse complement.
GGGTATGGCTAGTCTAGAGAAAAGAAGGACTAGAGGTGATGTAATAGAAGTATTCCAGTATTTGAGAGGCTGCCACCAAGAGGAAGGGGTCAACTTATTTTGCAAGGTACCAGAAGGCAGGACAAGAAACAATGGATGGAAAGTAACCAAGGAGAGAAGCAACTTGGAATTAAGGAGAAACTTCCTAACAGTGGGGACAATTAACCAGTGGAACAGCTTTGCCTTCAGAAGTTGTGGGTGCTTCATCACTGGAGGTTTTTAAGAGGAGACTGGACAGACATGTGTCTGAAATGGTCTAGGGCAGGGGTAGGCGACCTCGGCTCTTTTATGACTCATGGACTTCAACTCCCAGAATTCCTGAGCCAGTTATGTCCATGAGTCATAAAAGAGCCGAGGTTGCCTACCCCTGGTCTAGGGCCTGCTGCTTGAGCAGGGGGTTAGGCTAGAAGACCTCCAAGGTCCCTTCCAGCTCAATTCAGATTGACTGATCGAGTTGCTTTTCAGAGATTGAAGGCCCAGCCTCTTAACCTGCTAAATGAGATCTTTCTGAATCCAGATTTTGGATTATTTTGGAGGGTAGGACCGAGGCATGACATCTCCATGCCCCACTTAGTACACCTTCTGAGTAATCAGCCACTGAAGTGCCTTTGCTGAATAAATATTCTCCCGTTGAAGTGTGGCTCTTGAATTTTATTTTATCTTTTTTCAGGACAGCAAGGGAGCACATGTTGGGAGGTGGCTGTCTGTCTTTAATCACAGCACCAAGCCTTTATGGGTTATTTACAGTAATGTTTTGTATCTTGAGTGAATGCTTTACTAATTATGGTAATAAAAAAGGCAATAAAAGGCACATTCCCGGTGGAGGAATATATTTGGAGGCCTTGCCTGGTTCACTTATAAGCGGAGCTGTGATAGAAATTGCCCACCCGCTCAGCGGTGGAAGAAATCAAGCCGTTAAGAGCGAGCTGCCATGGATCAAGGTGTGACATGAGGAAGGGGGTGCTTTGATGGATTGAAAGGAAGGGAAGGGGGCAGAATTTGAACCCCTCCCTGAGTGGTGGTGATTAAGGGGGAATGGCTTAAGATACGGCTAAGCAAGGGGAGGGGAAATAGGAGGGTGTTTGGCCTGGTCCTTGTGCACAAAGCAGGATCCAATCTTAAGCACTGGCTTTTTTTTTCATTTTTGTTTTAAAAATACAGACAATCCTCACCTTAAGATTTCAACGGGACCAAAATTTCCATTGCTAAGTAATGTGATTGTTAAGTGAGTTGCATACGATTTTAAGTCCTTTTTTGCCACAGTTGTTAAGTATGCAGTTATTAGTGAGGTAAATCTGGCCTCTACTGTTAAGCAAAGCCGGTTTGGAGTACCTGTGGGGGTGATGCGATGGTCAATAAGTTTAAGGAACGGTTGTAAGTCACATTTTGCAGTGCTGTTGTAACTCCGAATGATTGCTAAATGAATGATTGTAAGTCAAGGACTGCCTGTACAGGTAGACTTACAACAGTTCATTTAGTCCCAGTTCAGAGTTACAACAGCACTGAAAAAGGTGACTTATAACCATTTTTCACACTTACAACCGTTGCAGCATCCCCAGGGTCACGTGATCAGAATTCGGACGCTTGGCAACTGGTTCATATTTATGACGGTTGTAGAGTTCCGGGCGGAGGGTGTCATGTGATCACCTTGTGCGGCCTTCTGACAAGCAAAGTCAATGGGGGAAGCCAGATTCACTTAACAGTCATGTTGCTAACCTAACAAGTGCAGTGATTTACTTAACAGCTGTGGCAAGAAAGGTTGCAAAATGGGGCAAAACTCACTTAACAAATGTCTCACTTATTTGTAGGATAGCCAAGACCCTCAAATGCTTGGAAAGTGGTCTGGTATTGCTCGGTCTCTGAGAGGTCTTAGTGAGAATGTAAGCCCAATGAAAGCAACCAATTGTTTTCCCTTGGGTAATTACTGCCTACATGGTGAACAGAAATTCAACAGGTGAAGGCTCTCCTGCTATGAGGGAACCTGCCTCCTGTTGAATTTTTGAATGTCAAACTACTAGAATTTTGCAGGAAAAATATGTTCAGTTTTGTAATTGATAATCTGTCTGGCTTTGGAAAAAAAACATTTTTATCACAGCAAAATCATCAGCCCCCATGTTTAGCAATTTCTGGGTAACCCACATTGCTTTTGTGAAATTAGAGTTTTCAATTAGGGCATAGATTAAAGTGTCTGAACCAAAATAGTTTCCATAATTACATTATGTTTTTTTTTCTTTTCATTTCAGCAAGCTGTGGTTCCTAAGGCTGTAACAAAAGCTGCATTATCAACTACAGGCTGGCTGTAGAAAGGCAATATTAGAGTGGGATATTAGAAATGCTTTCGGACATTTCAGCAGAAGAATCAGCCTGGTAAGAAAAAATAAATAAAAGTTCACCATAAAAATTATATCTGAAGTCTGCCGCGTCTTATTCATTTTCCTCGAGAAGGTACAAATATTTTTCAGGCTAAGGTTTGCACCAGTCTGCGCTGCCATGTCTTCCATGGTTAGCATGAGGGCTTGTGTGAACACAACTGTCTTAGCATCCTTCTTCTGAGGAGGAGGAGGTTTAATCAAGCTTAAGGTCCAAATGCAACATTTGCATTCAAATTCTGCTGAGAAAAATGAGTTGACGTTTTGTGTGCACAGCCTTGCTTTTTCCACACTCTTGCAGTATAAAGAATGTTTACATGTTTATTTTGGGGAAAAGGAAAATTACAGCCAGAAGATGAATTAAGCAGGGACTCGGTTAGTGTTGGCGTTATACGTGTATAAACTAGTCTCTGTTTAAGGTATGGAGGTTGGAGAACATCAGCAATAAACAGCAAAACTGAGAATGAGGTGCGGCTTATGTTTACTGAGAAAGTAGGTTTACTCATGAACAGGTCTTTTTCCTTTTTTCATACCAGATTTACCTTAGCATACACTGACTGTCTGCCTGCCTGCCTGCTTGCCTGCCTGCCTGCCTGTCTATTGATTGATCTATGCAAGATCACAAGATATGGAGAGACCTGGCCAGTAGAATCACATCATCGTTTACATCCATCTAACGGTCTGTCTGTTTGCCTATCTGTCTGTCACATTTCTGAACCGCCCATCTCCCTCAAAGAGAGAGAGAAGTATATCTATGTGTGTGTGTGTGTGTATGTGTGTTTATGTGTATGTGTATATGTATATGTATATATTCGATCAGAAAGTCGGTAGTTTGGCGGGTCGAATCCCAAGTGCCGCGTAACAGAGTGAGCGCCTGTTACTCGTCCCAGCTTCTGCCAACCTAGCAGTTCAAAAGCACGTAAAAATGCAAGTAGAAAAATAGGGACCACTACGGTGGGAACAGCGCTCCGTGCGCCTTTGGCGTCTAGTCATGCCAGCCACATGACCACATGACCACGGAGACGTCCTCGGACAAGCGCTGGCTCTTCGGCTTTGAAACGGAGATGAGCACTGGCCCCTAGAGTCGGAAATGACTAGCACGCATGTGCGGGGGAACCTTTACCTTATATATATATATATATATATATATATATATATATATATATATATATATATATATATATATATATATATATATATATATACATATATACATAAAGGTAAGGTAAAGTTTCCCCCGCACACGCGTGCTAGTCGTTTCCGACTCTAAGGGCCGGTGCTCATCTCCGTTTCAAAGCCGAAGAGCCAGCGTTTGTCCGAGGACATCTCCGTGGTCACGTGGCCGGCATGACTAGACGCCAAAGGCGCACGGAACGCTGTTACCTTCCCACCGTGGTGGTCCCTATTTTTCTACTTGCATTTTTACGTGCTTTCGAACTGCTAGGTTGGCAGAAGCTGGGATGAGTAACAGGTGCTCACTCTGTTACACGGCACTCGGGATTCGACCCGCCAAACTGCTGACCATCTGATCGACAAGCTCAGCGTCCTAACCCACTGAGCCACCGCGTCCCATATACATATACATATACATATACATATACATATACATATACATATACATATACATATACATATACATATACATATACATATACATATACATATACATATACATATACATATACACATACACATACACATACATATACACATAAATATACACATACATACATATACACACACACACACACACACACATCTTGGGAACTGATGCTGCTTTTCTCCTGTGCCAGGTGGAGCAGCACCAATGAACTCCTGGGAGGCTCCCATGAACTTTCTGGAAGAAGGTGGGCTGGCTGAACAGTTTCTTCACATTGAGCGAGAGCAGATAGTCCGCCTGAACTCTCTCAGCTTTCTCGATCCTGTCCAGTATGTTTATAACCCTTTGGATTATGCCTGGGAGCCCCACCGGGACTATGTACGTAAATATTGCCATTCCCCAAAGGAGGTGCTCTTTCTCGGGATGAATCCAGGGCCTTTTGGCATGGCTCAGACTGGGGTAAGCGAACAACCAAGTCTGGGGCTGGGAAGATCAGGGTTACAAAACTAGAACTGAATATGCAGCAAAAGATGGATTAGGATTGTGCATGTATACCGAATGCCCCTGTATATGCCTTCAGGTCAGACGGAGCTGAGATTCATCTCATCTACCCTAATCTGCCTCTCCTTAAAGAAAACTCCTTAAGAAGAAAAGACTATTGCCTTCAAAGGGGTCTCTTTCATTGTCCAGTTTAATATTTAGTCTATTTCCACACACCCCTCCCTTGCTGCTTGAATCGATTGATTTGATTCTTTACCTTGAGGGGCTACTGGAAATAAATTTGCTCCACTTTCTACAGGATAGCCATTTAAATACTTGAAAATGGCAATGGGAACCTTTAACATTTCCTTCTTTAAGATAGAAAAGGTAGCCCGCTCTTTCAACTTTTCCTTACAATCTTTTCACCTATCTTTGTTTTCTCAATTTCTAATGGAAATGTAATTCGTAATGTACCTGTGTAAAGCACAGGTAGTTTATTGGAATGAGCAGAAGGAAGGGCCAACAAGGAAGAAGTAGAGCTTAGGAAAAAACAACTTACTGGGACCCTTCTTTACAGTAATCTTTTCTTCCTTGAAGTTGAGACTGATATTAGTTGTAGTCCAACCCTTGGGATCTACCCTTCTCTTTGAGTGCTAATCAAGTAAACTCAGCTGAGAAAGAATTACATGCATACTGAGTTAGTACTGTATTCCTCTCTGTGTCTAGCACAGAGGTGCAATAGGCTAGTAGTTGTCATGGTTCCGACAGATGAAACTCTTCAAAGAACTTTGAGGCATTGTTCACCTTGAAGAATCTTTATTCGAGTAGCATACGTAGCATCGGCACTAACACAATCAAAGCCAAAAACTGAATTCCCCTCCCCTGAGCACATAGCATCAGAGCACAATTCCCTCCTCCAGTTAACAGTCATAAATCACATTCCCCAATTAGTTTAAAGCACGGGCTTCCCCTCCAGCAATCCAGCCCGCCAATTCTTTATCATCTCTTATTTCAACCACCTTGTTTCTCACGCTAGGTTCAGTGTTATTATGTCTAGCTGGACTCTCATGCACGTTCCCCCCCCTCCCCAGCATCATCTAACTCTAAAAGCAAAAAGAAGAAAATGGCTACATCTCCATCTGTTGTCAATGCAAAAACATCCGATGTTGGCAGCGTTGACACTAGTACCTTTTGTAGTCCTTTTTTCATGGCTGCACTAGCAGGAGCAAGTGGATGAATGTGAATGGGTGAGAGGGTCAAGTGTGGCTCTACTTTTTCCCCACTCACAATAGTCTCAGCCCTACTTTGTTCATTCTTATAGGAAATAATAATAATAATAATAATAATAATAATAATAATAATAATAATAATAATAATAATAATAATAATAATAATAAGAAGAAGAAGAAGAAGAAGAAGAAGTTGGAAGGGATCTTGGAGGTCATCTAGTCCAACCCCCTGCTCAGGCACGAAACCCTATACCATTTCAGACAAATGGCTGGCCAGTCTCTTCTTAAAAACTTCCAGTGTTGGAGCATTCACCACTTCTGGAGGCAGGTTGTTCCACTGGTTAATTGTTCTAACTCCAAGTAGGTGTATATAGCATGTAGTAACATAAACAGTTTAGTCCCTCTCGCACAGATTACTGAGTCCTGAAAAGTATCTTTATTGTAGTGAGGTTATTGTAGTAAAACATCTCATACAGAAGATATTTTGCTATATATATTTTTTTTCTGCAGAAGGTCTGTACCTGTCCATATTTCTGGCTAAGTGGGTTTTTCTTGTCTCCCCAATTTCCTCCCACTGGTTAACACCTAAAGAGATAATTCAGTTTCTGCTTTGATGCTATGCCAGGAAAGGAAATGGGTAGGGAATTGATAAGTGTGGCAGAGTGCTTGTTGAGATACTGTGATTTAAACATGTGTGGGTGTGTACGTGTAAATTGACTGATTGTTCTCTGAATGTCAGAAACACTTAAGCGCCAAAGAAATGGCTTCTGATTTTCTTTACAAAGCAGTTTTAAGTACAATTGTAAATTTACCCCTTATTCTATGGTTACAATGTAATTCTCTTCTTTTTATAATCTACTCTATCTAATCATCAAAACCATAAAATCCTAAGTTTACCCTAAGTCCATAAGGGGTTTTCAGTCAGCAATAAACATAGATACTGTCTTTTCCTTGAACGAAGAAGTCAATTTAGCCATCTCAGCAACTTTTGTCATCTTCATCAACCATTCCTCCATTGCGGGTGATGCCAAACCATCCCATCTTTGTGTGTATAATAATCTCACTGCAGTTGTCATATACCCCTCCCCCCAAAACAAAACAAAACAAAACAAAACAAAAAACCCTCTGGTCTCAGTGTTATATTAATCTTTAAAATCCTCTGAATCCAAAATTTTTCCAGTTATTTTTACACCTCCACCAAATAGGATAAAATGCCCCTTTCTTGGTGTTCACATTTCCAATAGAAACGTGAAGTGCTTTTACACATTCTGGACAAATTCTCTAATGATGTATATCGGTAGTAAATCATTTTATAAACATTCTCTTTAAGATTATAACAGTGTAAATTTCAGTCCTTTCAACCACTTTTTCCCCACTGTTCCAGCTATACTGTATATTATAACCATCATTTTAGTCCATACATTTTTCCATTTGCTCTTTGTTTAAATTTCAATAAAATACGTTTAGCAATTACACGTTCATCATTTGCACACAATTCTATTTCAAATCCAGTCTTACAGTGTTCAAAACCATAAATTCTTTGGTCCACTTTAAATTTTTCTAATAACTGTAGATAGGAAAACCATTAGCAACTAAGATCCCTCTGCCACCAATTCTTCTCTTGATTTTATTTTATAACCCCCATTGAAAAAATTCTAGTAACTCACAGTAAGTTGGCCATTCATGTTTGACTATTATATTTTTCATATAAAATGAGTCTTGTGATGAGAGCCAAGTTTGTATCTATCTCATATTCTCAATATAGCATATCTAATGTAAGCATTTTTAAAATCCACATTAACCTTGACTTTGTCGTACGACAAGTATCCATGCCACTCAGATTTCAGGTCATGTCCTTCTATTTCTCAATAGCACCCACTCTTTCATCCAAACCAAACAGCAAGCTGCAAGATACAGTTTCAAGTCAAGTAGGCCCAATCTTCCTCTTTCCTTTACATCTTCTAACACCTTATATTTAACTTGTGGGGTTTTTTGCCCTGCCACACAAGTTTAGATACATCCTTCTGCCACTGTTTAAATGCTACATTGGTTTTCCAAACAGATATTTTCTGAAACAAGAATACCATTCTAGTTAAGACATTTATTTTTACCACAGAAATTCTCCCCAGCAATGGCAGTTGTAGTTTTTGTGATGTTAATGTGTCTTTTTAAACTTCATTCCATAATGTAGTTGTTTTGAAACAACGCAGTTCTATTTGTCATGGTGATAACCCAGATATTTTACATTCTTCTCGGTTTTAAAACCTGCTTTATTCATCAGTTCGGTTTGATTTTCCATTTTATTATTTTATTAACATGTTTGTCTTGTAATCTTGAAACCTGCTAATGCATACAATTATTTGAATTTGCCCATTAATGTTTTAATTCCCTTTAAAGGATCTTCCAAAGCAAACATAAAATCATCTGCAAAATTGAACTTATAAGCTTTGTTTTTAATCTTTACTCCAACAATCCTCTCATCTTATTTTATAACTCTGTTCAGTATTTCAAGAACCAAAATAAAGGAGAGAGGAGACAGTGGGCATTCCTGTCATGCTGGTTTTTTTTATGATTTGTGCTTTCTGTGAAGTGTAAATTGATTTTCCCCATTTTATACAATTGTCTCCAAAATTCATATCTTGCAAATTTCAAACAAGAAAGCCCAATTCCAAATGTCCAAGGCCTTCTCTGCATGTAAGAAGATCAACGTAGCTTGTTTTTCATTATGTTGCTCTAAATATTCCAAAATGTTCAGCACATTTCTAAGATTGTCCTTTAACTAACTTTTTAGGTAAGAAGCCACATTAGTCCACAGACATAAATTCTTGCAAAATTATTTTCAGTCTATAAGCTAGAATCACAACTTGCTGTCATTATTCAATAACAATAGTCTGTAGTTTCTTGTTAAAATCAGATCTTGTCCCTCTTTAAGCATTAGTGCTATACTGGCGTCTTTTCAGCTCTCTGGCATGTTTTGTCCCTGTAAGATTATGTCATTGCCTTTTATAAAACTTGTAAAAGTTCATCCTCAAAACATTTATAATAAGAGCCTGATAATGCATCTGGTCTTTCCACCTTACTTGGTTTAATATTTTTATAGCTTCAGAAACTTCCCTTATAATTATAGGTCCATTCACAATCTGTCTCTATTTCTCTGTAACCCTCAATCAATTTTATTTCTTTAAATATTCATCTATTTCTGTTATACAAGTTGAAATAATATTGATGAAATATTTTTGTTTAGCATTTATATTAATGGGATATCCATTAATGGGGTATCTGTCTCTTGTAATTTCAATATTAGTTTCTCCTTTCCTTTCCTTTCCTTTCCTTTCTTTTCCTTTCCATAATTTATATGCCAATCCCTTCCCTGATTTGTTTGCAAACTCAATATTTTTTTCCTTTACACAATTCATTTTTATTTCCCTTTCTCTTACAATACTGTTAACATTTCTTTTCTGTTAACTTCTTTGTATCTTTTTTCTTTCTTTTCTATTTCTTTTTTCTTTTCTTGCACTTTTAACTTTCTCTTCAATTCCTTTTCTTTTTTCCCTTCCTTTATATTAGTTTTATCTTCATTTTAAATACACACACACACACACACACACACACATACACACATATATACACACACATATATACCTATATATACTGCTCAAAAAATAAAGGGAACACAAGATAAGACATCCTACTATTAAATACAGTACATGGTGTTGTTTAAGTGTTCCCTTTATTTTTTTGAGCAGTATATATATATACATACATACATACTAAAAACCAGGGGGAGATTCACAAACCCACCTTTTCAGAGTTCATGAAATTTGCATCCAGTGTTGCATAGGAATTGTTTTTAATTCTGTTTGTAGGTTATTCTTAAATAACCCAGTTTCAAATAGTTGTCTTTTTTATATCTTTTGCAAAAAACAAACAGACCTTGGCTTTGCTATTTTTTTCCATAAAGCCCCTCATTTTTAAAAGGAGACAGATACGTATCTTTGCTACAAGTGGAAAAGACATTGTTTTCTAGCCAACCCTTTTCTCAAATGCAAATTTCCGGATCAGGTCACATCTCAATTTCAAATCAAATCAAATTATTTATTACAGTTCAATGATCCAGACTAAAGAAAACTTACTAAATAAAATCTACAGATTAGAGCTACAAGGTGGAACAAAAAAAGCTACATGGTAAAGGATTTACAGTATATTCATATTTGCACTATTTTGCTGTCAGCAATATACGAATGTTACAAGCTAAGAAAACAAACTGTGCAACAGCAAGAGTTACCTTGGGCTCCTTTCTTATTACTAGGAATTGCATCTGAAATTCTTCAGTCTGTTCCAAAAATGGAATTACAAGAGGTGTTAGGATCTCTTTGCGTGTATATCAGTTGAAATTACAATATAAAAGAAGTTCCTGTTTCAAATCAATCCATCATTACAATGGCAAAGCCTTCCCACATATGGAATTTAGTATCTGATTTTGTGATTCTAATTTCCCAGAGGTGCTATGAACTCACATTAGCTCTTCTGTTATCAGAACTTAGGTGCTCATAGTTTAACACTCCAAAACCCTGCATATGTGCTTTGTGCATGCAGTTTAAAGACACACTCAGTGTATGCATATAAGCATATTTTGTATCACTGGGGACTGACTAATCCACCAATTTAGATTTCTTTCAGCTACAGATTTATTTTCCAAACATCCATTTGTCTTGTTCTAATTCAACATCAGTTTGAAATCTTGTCTTTTAAGAAGTCCTCTCCAAATTCCTTACTTGGTCTTAGGATTATTTACTGATGCATATATTTTCAGACGAATTGTGCAATGCTTTCTCCCCCTAGTATAATATTTGCAACAATACCCTTTTGTGCGCACTGCATTGTTCCTGCAGGGTCTACCTTTTTATTGGTAGGGAAATAAAATTCACCGAAGAACTGATATTTCCAGATATCCTTTCGAGGTTTGCTTAGTTAAGAAGGTATGTTAGATGAGTTCACAATAAAATGCGAACTAAACAGATTTGTTTCCCGTATCGAGATCCATTTAAGTTCTGGGATTCCCACCTTGACACTCCTTTACGCCAGTGTATCTAACAGAATTCTTGCCCCCCAAAATATTTAAATATAATTTTTTTAAAAAAATTCTCTTACTTTAAATGTGTCCTTTTTGGAGGCATATCGTGAGAAATCCCCGTAGTTTTCTTGTCAAGGTTTTTCAGAAGTGGTTTGCCCTTGCCTCCTTCACTGTCTCCCCAGTTTCTAAACTGATGCCTTAACCACTACACCAAACTGGCTCTCTAGTTTAAAGACTACCTTCTTTTTTAATTAAAAAAGCAAATTTTAATTTTAATTAAAAAAGTAAAAGAACCTAGCCTTCTGTAAGAGAAAACACAGTCCAGAATGCTTTCTAAGAATGCCCGTGGTTTTCACATAGACTCAGTGGCGGCTGGATTGTTTTAAATGCACATTGCCTAACCTTTGCACAAAGACTGGGAGTAAGTGAGGAGTACATATAGACAAAGTCTGTGGAGAAGGTAAGTTGGAGCAAGAATAGGAGTGAGCGGCTCCATCCATTTGCCATTTGGCAAATCAGATGCCGTAGCAGTTATTTTATGAATGATAAATTCCTCACAGGAGACATTTTCTTTGATTATCTTAAAGTCTGAAATGAGTTCAACTGCCCCCCCCGCCCCCTCCAAAGGATGGAACCTTGATCTAGTTCAACACTGCAGGCTGATTGGCTGCTGTTTCCAGGGGTTCAGACAGGGAAGAGCCCCAGCCTTGCTTGTAGCCGCCAATGATAAAACCTTAAGGCCTTCCTTAGAGTTCCCACATTGTTTATGGGAAGTCATGACAGCTAAATTGGTACGAGTCCAATATAAATGCTGGAGCATAGATATTCTTTGGCTAGCATCCTAGTACATGTCATCTTTAATTATATGTGAGAAAGGTTATGGAGATGAAGGGTCTTGTATTACAGGAGCCTCTGGAGGCTCCGTGCATTGTAGGCATAGAAACACCCTGTGTCTCCTCTCCGTATGCTCCTCGTTTGGTTTTAATGATCACTTAGAAAAGTGCACAGCTCACTTTCAACAACAGCGTTCTCCATGCAGTCTGCAAACCTAAAATATCGGAACAGAAATAGTGCCGCAAAACAGCAAAAACAAACCTCACAACAGCAGAGGAAATTTAAGCCAAAAGGGAAGAAGACTGTCAAGGCCCTAGGAGAACGTTGGCAAATGCTGAAAGGTTAATGGTAGACATTAAATGGGGTTTCCTGGAAGAGGACTTTGAAAGGTGGGGCACTCCACTGAAAAATGGCTCTTATTCCAGTCCCCACCAGGCTCCCTGCGGATGATGGGGGCCCCCGAGAGAAGAGCTGCAGTGAAACCATTATCCCCGGATCAAAGTCGGAGGGAGCAGCAACATTAATGTACAACCACATCAATAACACATTAAGCCTATTGTCTCCATGCTAATTGAGACCTAGGAGTTTCTCCTGAGACATAATAATAGTTGGGGCGGCTCAGAGAGGTGCACTTGGAGCCATTTGCTAATGCTTCAGAGAGGTATGGAAAAGGGAGCTCTCAACTTCGCCTAGGATTCCTGTCTATTGTTATTTATTTATTATTTTATTATGACTGCTGTTCTGAACCCTTTTTTTAAAAAAAAAATAGTGAACATTGTCCTGAAACTTGTTGCAGCTAAAGTGCAAAGTGGAAAAAAAAACAACTTTGCTATAGAACTGAGATCCTTGGTGGGTATATCTGTTCTTTGCAACATCAGACATGTCCACTACAAGCTTGGATGAATATAGTTTCCAAAAAAAAGGAAAGGAAAAGCTTCCATTTAGTTTAGCAAGCACCACTCCGGGGTGTTAATTAGCTCAGTGGAATCTGAGCTGCTCAGCCAAACACAGCCATTGGCCAGACCTCAGCTAAATCATCGTTTCCAACAATCCTCTATAGCTGGTTGTCCCAAAGGTGCTTTTTCAGGAGGTGGCTGGATTTTCTTTTTTCTCTTTGAAGACGTTTTGCTTGTCATCCAAGAAGCTTCTTCAGCTTCTTCTTCAGTGGAAGAAGCTTCTTGGATGAGAAGCGAAGCATCTTCAAAGAGAAAAAAAAGTCCTTTTCTAGATCCTCTAGTTCCTTCTCAGTTGTATAAGAAACCTTTTCCTTTTTCCAAGTTGTCAATGTCTTTTCAAATATTAATATTTGTTTAATAGTAGATTCTTCTGTCATTGTACTTGAATGTTTCATTTTTTTCTATTGTATTTTGTATAGATGATTCTTTAGTTGTGGTCAAAGTTTGGGCTTTCATATCTGGGCTGTCTTCTTGTTCCTTCACATAGCCTCTTAGTATTTCATTGGTTGCGGTAAGAATTTGGATTAGTGTTTTCAACATAGTGAGAGTTTGTTGATCTTCATCCATAAATAAATTTTGTTCCTGGTATTCTTCCATATTGGTATTTTAAGCTAAAGGCTTTATACTTAGAAAATCCAAAAGAGATAATTTTCTTTTTCTAGGTAGGGAACACAAAGCCTTTCACAGCAGTTGTTTCAAAGTTCTCAAGGTTATGTATCTTATCTATTTCCCTGGGCAGTCAGCCAGGCCCCTTTTAAAGTTTCCCTTTGAGTCCCAAAGTTGTCTTAATCTTTTCAGTTTTTCTTTTTTTCCCATAAGAAAGAATCCAGATTTCCAACAGAAGTAGACAAGAAAAATAGGAAATAAAAAATCTTTCAATCCACATGCTTTGAGAAATAAAGTTCCATTTGGGATTCAGTTGCTTTTTCAACATTTAAAATGCCCCTGGGTATTTTGTCGCAGCTCTTTCTGGAGGGAGGGCAAAAGTCCCCCTTCCCTCACTGCAGGGGGAAAAATGCTTAGCAGCTTAAGGAGGTATAGAAAGTAATTAGGGTGTAAAAGAGGTAGATCTCACCCAGTCTCTTCCCTGCTGCTTTAAAAGTTGCCTGGTGGAAAATGTGACTTCCGCTGTTCACAGCCTAGGGACGAGCCATAATGGCCAATCCTTTTGTCCACTGGTTTGGAGGGATCGCCAGGTCTAACAGGAGAGTTGCGGCTTTCCTGCGATCCAGTGAGTGCCCCTCCTTGCTGGTCGCCTCTTCGGGGTGACTTTCAGCCCTTTTCAGGGGCCCCCAGCAATGCGAAACTGGACAGGGGAGAGAAAGCAAGTCTCCCAGTCATCCATAGCGGCTGCGTGACAAACTGCAGATGACAACTGTTTTTGAAGCATGGGGTAAATAAAGTGCATTCCTCAGTAGTCCTCTGACTTGGAGCTTCAAGCTCCCCTCCCTCCCTCCCTCCCTCCCTCCCTCCCTCCCTCCCTCCCTCCCTCTCTCTCTCTCTTTCTTTCTTTCTTTCTTTCTTTCTTTCTTTCTTTCTTTCTTTCTTTCTTTCTTTCTTTCTTTCTTTCTTTCTTTTCCTCACATTTTCCCATTTTCTTTCCATTGTGAATTTCAAAGCAACCCCTATGGAGTTCTCATCTGCACTGGGCTGTATTGAGACCTTCTTGGCATGTGAGTTGCCTGAACTATTTCCTGAAGGGATACTAAGGAGCTAAACAAGAGGGAATCGAGTGGCACCCTGATGGAGGAATCTCTCCTTATTGAAGGGTGGAACATTTTGAGAGGAAAATTTATTTATTTATTTAATTTAATTTCTATACTGTCCTTCTCCCGAAGGACTCAGGGCGGTGTACAGGGCAATACAATAAAAATACAATATACAAAAGTTTAAAAAAAATTAAATACTGCAGCCCAATTCGATAAATTAATACAATAATATTTAAAATACCCCAATGTGTTGTCTTTCCAATGTGTTTTTTCCCACTCCACTTTCAGGAGGATGATTTTTTTTCCAACTTGGGGGTTAAATGTCCACGGCAAATGTCGCGAAGCAAATTCAGACCTCACTTTGTGCCCACACCGAGAAACCTTTCTCATAACAGCACCTCTTTCTCCTCCAGGTGCCCTTTGGAGCAGTGCAGCTTGTTCGAGACTGGCTGCAGATAAGCGGACAGGTGTCTCGGCCAGCGTGCGAACACCCAAAGAGGCCCATCCGTGGCTTTGAGTGCCCCCATACGGAGGTGAGCGGAGCCCGCTTCTGGGGCTTCTTCCGCTCTGTGTGCACCAAGCCCGAAAAGTTCTTCCAACGCTGCTTTGTACACAACCATTGCCCACTGCTCTTTGTCAGTCAAAGCGGGCGCAATCTGACACCGGCTGACCTGCCGGCTGCTCAGCGTGAGCAGCTTCTTCAGATATGTGATGATGCCCTGTGCGAAGCTGTGAAATTATTGGGTGTTGCAACAGTCATTGGGATTGGACGCTTTGCCGAACAGCGTGCCCACAAGGCTCTGTCAGCCGCTGGTATCCCAGTACGCGTGGAGGGGGTGATGCACCCGTCCCCTCGCAATCCCAAAGCAAACAAAGGCTGGGATGCCATCATCCGAGCAAAACTGGAAGAACTAGGCTTGATGGCTCTCATCGCGGACTAACTGAGAATTCCATGTTCAAGACAGCAAAGAGCTCTTGCTTTGGGTTCTCATGACTTCTGGATAATGGATCGGAAGCATTAATTCTTCTACTGGGCTCACTGATTTTGGCTTAAGAATCTTCTAGCCTTAGATCTACACATTTTTTACACTTTTACTTTCACTACTCATACTCATACACACACACACACACACACACACACACACACACACACACACACTTTTTTAGGCAGCTGTATTCAGTTGGCTATCTGTGTCTTGGTATACTTCACAGTAGCTATTCATGTTGCACTTTTGTGCAACAATATTCCAGTTGAGATTTTGCCTAGATCTTTGCCCTTTTGGAGTGGCATAGCTCCTTAACACTACGTATGCTGATGGGCTACCAATTGAGTTGGCCCAGTACTGTCTGTTCCGCTTACAGCTCTTTAAAACCTAGATATGCTCAGTTTTTTTTATATGCAGAGCAGAAGCTCTGACCCAGAGCCAAAGGGGATGGTGTGCATCATGGCAACGGTGGGAACTACCTCCTCCTCATTACTTTTAATGCTGCTGTAATTCACCGTTGCATATCAGAGGGAGGAAGAACTAAGTGGGTTGTAGAACACTACAAGAGTTCTAATTAGAAGTAGGAGGAATGAGAACTCTGATTCTGTATGTTGCTGCATTACTGTACCCTTTGACCTGAGCAGTTCACATCTGGTTCCTTTCTACCTTTTGATCAGTGGATTTTTGGGAAAGGAACAAAGAAGAGAGAAGGGCAAGGAAAGAATGCTCCCCTCCTTCTCTTCAGCTGTTGGTTTTGTTTTGTTTTTAATTAAAAATTGTAACTAGCTACTCTTAGCCAACTGCTGAGTAAGAGGTAGCAGAGGTTCTGAAAATATCTGTTCAGGAAGTTGAAGGGACAATGCAGGTGTATTCCATGTAGACCAGGTTACCTTGCAGTCTTCTCAACTGCCTGCTGTATGGAACTAATTTGTAGAAACACTCCTTGACTGTTGCTTGTACGAAGTAGGCTTGGATTAAACACTGTCTGAACATGAGAGTTTTGGTGCTCTCTGAGTTTTCTTGCAGATGTTTCATTACCAGTTGTTCAACTAGGTAACATCATCAGTGCACTGATGATGTTACCTGGTTTGGTAATTGGGTAATGAAATGTTTGCATAAAAATAAAATAAAAAATCCAACCAAGCTCAGAAAGTACCAAGGATATCACAGTTCAACCCTGAGCTACAAATATTCTCTTCTATTCCCACAGAGAGGGCCTCCTCAGGGTGCCACCGATCAGAGAATGTCGTTTGGTGGCCCCCAGGGGGAGGTCCTTCTCTGTGGGCGCCCCGGAGTTATGGAATCGGTTGCCGGTCGAGCTCCGGATGGTGCCCGGTCTCCGCTCCTTCCGACGTGATCTGAAAACTCATTTATTTGAACAAGCCGGCTTGGCCTGATGGGGGATGGGTTGGGTTTTTTATTGTTCTTAATATTTGTATTTATTGTTTTTACCTTGGGCATTATGTTTAATTCCTTTTAACTTTTGTATTTTTGTATTTTATACATTTGCCCTGTTCACCGCCCTGAGTCCTTCGGGAGAAGGGCGGTATATAAATAAAATTATTATTATTATTATTATTATTATTATTATTATTATTATTATTATTATTATTATTATTATTATTATTATTATTATTATTATTATTATTCATACTGCCTCAATGTGGCTACTCTGCTTTTGGGTGTAGCCCCATCCCTAAAGCCCAACAAAATGTATGGGTTGAGCATGTGAGTGGAATTTGATCATTACAGAGTTGAACTTGGTTCAGAAGCAAGTCAACTCTGCCACTCAGCCTACATTTCTTGTGCTATATTCTGCATAAGTTACATATTTCCTTGTATCAAGCTTGACTTCTAGTTTTCTTTGTAATAACGCAAAAGTAGTTTGTCTTTGTGTTCTTCCAGGATTAAAAAAAACAACCCTAGTCTTACATCCTTTGATTTTCACGTCACCTCTTAGCCAGCTACGAATCTAGTTTGGTTCTGTTTAGCTTTATTTGGTTCTTTTTCAATCAGAAATTTTACTAGGTATTGCTACCTGCCGTGGATTTAGGAGTTTTATTATTTAAAAGCTGGGCATATCCTGCAATACAACAATCCATCTGTGGCTTTGAGGAGCCATATTAATAGATAGGAATGCATTATTTTATGCCAGTCTGGAATATTTAAAATAACGGTGCATTATTTTTGAGCCCTTTTCCTTTAATAGCCTCCAAGCCAAAAATACAATGATAGTGCTCTCACATAGCCAATAGAATGGATTACAGTATTAGCAATTTTGCTGATTTGAGAAGTGAGCAATAGGGCATATGTATTGTGAATGAAAGGATCCCAATTTCATTTAATAATAATAATAATAATAATAATAATAATAATAATAATAATAATAATAATAATAAAGTTGGAAGGGACCTTAGAGATCATTTAGTCCAACCCCCTGCTCAGGCAGGAAACCCTATACCATTTCAGACAAATGGCTGTCCAGTCTCCTCTTAAAAACTTTCAGTGTTGGAGCATTCACCACTTCTGGTGGCAGGTTGTTCCGCTGGTTAATTGTTCTAACTGTCAGAAAATTTCTCCTTAGTTCTAGGTTGCTTCTCTCCTTGATTAGTTTCCATCCGTTGCTTCCTGTCCTGCCTTCAGGTGCTTTGGAGAATAGCTTGACTCCCTCTTCTTTGTGGGCAATTCCAGGGAGACGATGTTAGCCAGACTAGATCAGACATGTCAAACACAAGGCCCGGGGGCCAGATCCGGCCCGCGAAGTGGTTTCATGCGGCCCGCGAAGCCATCCTGGAAACAGTGAGGGAATGTCCCCTACTGCCTTGGCCCTGGCCCAGAGACCCTCCTTCTGCCAGAGACCCTCAGATCTGTCCCACTCCTGCCCAGGCCCCCATAGGCAACCTTGATGCGAACGATGTAGAGCTGGCCACGCCCACCCAGTAGGCCACGCCCACCCTGGCCATACCCACCCGGCCCCCTGAGGGCAACCGCAATACTGATGCGGCCTTCAATGAAATTGAGTTTGACACCCTTGGACTAGATGCATGAGCAGCAGGGCCACAAACTCAAAATCTGGATCACATTTAAAGTAAAGAGAGTATTCTTAATCGAAAAAAGGAATACTCGTGGGATGAAATAACATCTCACCCATGCCTCAAATGAACACAAATACAGATAGTCCTTGGCTTATGACCACAACCAAGTAAGACAGTTGTTAAGTGAGTCTTGCCCCATTTTGCAACCTTTCTTGCCATGGTTGTTAAGTGAATCACTGAAGCTATGAAATTAGGGACCCGGTTGACTTCGCTTGTCAGAAGATCGCAAAAGGGGATCGCTGTCATAAATATGAACCAGTTGCAAAGCAACTGAATGTTGATCACATGAACATGCTGCAACGGTCCTAAGTGTGTAAAACAGTCATTGGTCACTTTTTTCAGTGTTGTTGTGATTTCAGACGGTCACTAAATGAACTGTTGTAAGTTGAGGTCTACCTGTACTTACAGCAAACTCAGTTGGACCAAAATTATTGGAGAAGCTATGGGACCCTTGCTTCCTTTACCCAAGCAGTTATTACCCCCTCTATAAAAAAATTATTGTGCCGTGCTAGAAGGGCAACCTAGGTTTAAACAAAGAGCGGCTGTTACTGTATTTATTTGACCTTAGGAAAGAAAAAGACATTGCTTTCATTGAGATATTGCCAATGGCTTCCAACTGTATTAAATTAATAGAGTAGTATTTAGTAGTCTGCCTGAAGATATACCTCCTTTTCAGTTGAAGCTACTGAATTCCATCTGGGCATTTATTTTAGCTTTTTCATTTGTTCTCTCCTACCTGTCGTCCTTCAGGTCCTGTTGAACACTGATTCAACTGTCAAGTTTCCGACCTATGGGCTTTTCAAGTGACTCTGAGGCATTGTTTACCTTAAAAGTCCTTTATTAGCCTAATACACCGGCAAATGCTTGCTGGAAGGAAGCTGGAATCTGAAATCTCCGCCCCTTGCACAATATATTAAAGCACAATTCTCCACCTTTCTAATTTTGTCATTAATAATATTCTCCAATTAATTTAAAGAATCAGTTTCCCTTCCCTTAGAACAGGGGTGTCAAACTCAATTTCATTGAGGGCCGCATCAGCATTGCGGTTGCCCTCAAGGGGCCGGGTGGGTATGGCCAGGGTGGGCGTGGCCTACTGGGTGGGCGTGGCCAGCTCTACATCGTTCACATCAAGGCCTGGGGGCAGGAGTGGGACAGATCTGAGGGTCTCTGACAGAAGGAGGGTCTCTGGGCCAGGGCCAAGGCAGTGGGGGCCGTTCCCTCACTGTTTCCAGGCTGGCTTCGGGGGCCACATGAAACTACTTCGCGGGCCGGATCCGGCCCCTGGGTCTTGTGTTTGACATGTCTGCCTTAGAAGAACTGCCAAAGCCTTATCTTCTTTAGAGAGACAAATGGCCTTGAAAGTGCATTCCTACTCTTCCCTCCTCCCAACTTTAAACTAAAGCAATACACAAGTCTTAAAGCAATACACAAGTTTAACATATGAAATAGCTACTTCTTCATCTCTTGTCAAGCAATAACATTCGATGTTAGCAGCGTTGACATCAACAACCTTTAATTAGCATTGGCCAACAAGATTTGGGAAGGGCCATTGTTTCCCTATCTTCCCTCTAACTAACAATAACACTGATTCTAAACATGCATCGCACACAGATTTGAGGTCTTCCCATTTGTATCTGTAGCTAACCAATATGGCTTCTCTACTAGGAATAACAATCGTAACTTAAGAATCTTAAGAGTTAAGATTTGAATAACTTAAGCATCTGGATCTTCTGTAGAACTGCTGGATTTTTTTTTCATACTATTTCCAGTCCAGATTACTTTTGGCACATTCCTACGATGGAGAATATTAGGGGGTTACTGTGGGGAGGAACAATCTGCATTATTATTGTAAATTGTGCATTGCTGTGATGAAAAATGTCAAATAAGATGCTACTTTGGAACCCTGAATGGTATTTGCTTCTCCTAACTATGTTGTCAGTGATTACCTACTCAAAAAGAAAAATTATATTCGTTCTTTACTGTTTACTAGAATGTATTATGGTTAATTAATAATGCACCCATTTTATTTCTAACATTGATGTAACAAGCTAAGAGTCTCATTTTGGGCAGGAGGAGTGATTGACAGCTGATAAAATGCAGCTGTCTCCATTGTGGAACAGAAGCCATTCAGGCCTGGTTCTGCTGCCGTGCAGAGATGGCTACCAGTGTTGTTACAGCACTGTCACTTGAGGACAGGTTTTTCCATTGGGGTGAAAATCCTCACTTCACCCCAACTCCTCCCTTGGTCTTCCTCCACTGCCCAGAACTACTTGGCTGTATTGCATGATTTCATACGTGCATTGTTTAAACAAATTGTTGCTTTTTTAGCAGCTCATATTTTCTTTGATTTCTTTGTCTTGCAGAGGGTAAAAATTCAGCACAAATTAAAATGTATGTATGTGGGGGGAAGGACTGTTTTCTGCCTACTTTGATGGAATCAGGTGAGGATGGATGTTACATGGTGGTTTGAAAGCAGGCACCCATGTTTTCCAACACGTCTTTCTGCTACACAGAAAGAAGATTTAATTGTATCCTTCCTGGATGGGGCTGCATCCACGGCTAAGTGTTGCTGAATAGTCTGAGCATCTGAAGACGATAGGGCAGAGAAGTGCATTGTAAAAGTCAGCAGCTTACACACACATACACACTAGAGAGAGAGAGAGAGAGAGAGAGAGAGAGAGAGAGAGAGAGAGAGAGAGAGAGAGAGAGACCAAGATGGAGTTTGGCAATCCAGAGCATCCTAAGAGCCATGACAGGCTGAGGAATTCTGGGAATTGAAGTCCCTAGGTCTTAAAGTTGCCAAGGTTGGACACCCCTGGCCTAGAGCAATGGGTCACTTTAGCCAACGACTCGAGAGTTCCACGTTTAGGTCAAGCTTCTGCCCTGCTTTTGCTTGGCAACTGGGATGATCTTGTGCCATCCCCTTCCTATGTTTCATGCTGAGGTTGCCTTGCATCTGTTGCAGATTTTCAGCTATAATCAGCAGGAAGCAAGCTTGTGCAACCCATAGCTGACAGTCCTGACTCTCATTTTATCCTTTCAGCCACCTGTCACATTGAAAAATGCAGAGTTAGGACAGCTTTAACCAATCCAGCTGTGCCATCTTTGCCTTCTAGTGTGTATTGCTTGAGATGGTATAAGCCTTGTAACACACACACACACACATGCACACACACAAGCTAGAAGCTTGCCTGCCAATAGTGAAAAAGAAAAAAAATGGATGGTAAGTCTACCTTATTTTCCTGTAGGACAGAAAGAAATCTGCATAGACTTAGAGGTACTGAGCCATAGGAGCTGAAATTTAGATAAATAGCCAGTACTGAAAGCAGGAAGAATAAACATTCTTTACAATAGCTTGCAGGTATGCCTACTATGGCATCTGTCCAACAGGTGGGTTGGTTTTGAGCAGTAAATTCCTTTCTGTTTGGTGAGGTTCTCCTTTCTCAAGGAAGCAGGAAGAACTCATGACTTCGATCCCCATGTTAACGTTAAAAAAACATCATTCAAAGATTGTGGTTTATAACCTCTGTTGCCTCAGTGCTTCTGTGCCAGGGGTAGGCAACCTTAGCTCTTTTATGACTTGTGGACTTCAACTCCCAGAATTCCTGAGCCAGCTGTGCTGGCTTAGGAATTCTGGGAGTTGAAGTCCACGAGTCATAAAAGAACCAAGGTTGCCTACCCCTGTTGTATACCTTGGTGACATAAAGAGGTTTCAGAGTGCTCTCCTGCCTCTCTCTGGCTTTGAAGTTGCTGCTGTCAGACAGGCAGCACAATCTTGTACCTTTAGATGTAATGTGGCCACTGTGCTGGACCAATGTATAACCATTTGGTCCATTATTGTAGCTAGCTTAGGAATTAAGAACTGTGTTAGAGCATTTGGTATTTAAAGGGTTAATGCTGTATCCCTAATAGAACTGTATGTAAGAACATTTAGCATTTAAAGGGTTAACGCTGTTTCCTTAACAGATGGCTTCTGGGAAATGCAGTCTAGTTTGTTAGTCCTCTATCTTATCTAGTCAGTGGGAGGAGCTTCAAAGTTTATTGCAGGACATCCTGGTTAGTGCCAGGTTGAAAAAGCCTTTTGTTTTAATCACCATCGTGCACGCATCGATTAGCATCCATAACAATGCTTAGCTGAGATGGAGAAATCACTCCTTTTTTACACTACGAGAATGAACAAATATGGGCATAAATAGGCTTCTATGACCAGATGAATCTACTGCAAATGTAAGTCTTGCTTAGAATTCCTGGACAATAAATATTTGCTTTAAAATTATTTTCATTGAGTTATACTATCTGAAATTGGGACTACAAAGCATTTTAGTTCACAGTTCCAGAACAGCCGCTAACCCAATGCTGAGACCTCACTGTACTCTTGATGGTCTAACTGCCATCAGACCTGTGCCAGAGACCAAATGGTGAAATGTTGTGATACAAACTCCACCTGTTAAGTACTAGTGTGCAATGCTGGAACACGAATAGGAAAGAAGTAGTGTGATGTCACAATGCATGGTTTGTCATTTTGTCACCATATTTAGAAATGGGCACCCACGAACAATACTCATCTTGCAGTTTGCCAGAATGGCACCCGGAATACAGTTTTAATTTAATCACTCCAAAATTTTGTGATGGATTCCTCTGAATCTTCTAAGCTTTCATAACAAGAGAAAGTTTATAATCCTCATTGTTGGTGGGATAACCCTGCTCCACAAATTGTGGAGAACCCTCCATGAATATAGGGATTTAACTGTGGCCGAAAAGAAGAAAGTGTGGATAAAATGATATGGCAAAGACAAAGAATTGGAGAAGATCAGAAAGTATCAAGGTCTGAATATTGAAGTTAAAAGATCACAGTAGTAGTAGTCCCATGGTTAGCAGCAAACTGGATACCTTTGAAAATATCTTGGACAACACTTAGTATATCTGCACATTGACAAAATTTCCATCTGTCAATTACAAAAGGCCAGACTGCTTGGATCCATGCACACGCTATGTCAATATATTACGAGAAGCTACGGATATCTTTGGGAAGAAATCAATGTATTTGAAGATCAACACCAGTCAAAAAATTGGCAGCTGTGATTTCACCTTGGTGTGTATATGATAATGTACATTGCAATACTTGGAGACAGAGTAGACCTGGAGAGCTGGAGCTGGAAAGAAATCACAAAAGGGCTAGAGAGAAATCACAAAATATAAAAACTTGCAAATAGAAGTAGAACAATTATGGCAAAAGAAAGCTTAGGTAGTACTAATAAGTAAAAGGCACCAATTCCAAAAGATGGAGCACTACTTGAACACCATCGGCTTTGATAAATCACCGTCAGTCAATTGCAAAAGGCAGCTTTACTTAGAACAGCTTACACCCTATAACAGGGCTTTTCAACCAATGGTACGGGTACCACCTGTGGTACATTGGCACCTACCAGGTGGTACACGGCCATCCTAGAAAATAGCAGGGGAGGGGAATGAGCTGAACTGGTGGAAGCACCGCACAAGCCTGAGCGAGAGACGGCTGGAGCTGCAAGGCTCTCAGCACTCAGCAGAAGTGCCAGGATCAGCACCAGGCTCCAGCTGGAGCTTGGCGCTGATCCTGGCACATCTGCTGAGCTCAGAAGAAGCGCCAATCAGCTGGAATGTTGCAGTATCTCCAGGGTCTTGTGACTTACATTCAGATGCTTGGCAACTGATTCATATTTATGATGGCCACAGTGTCCCAGGGTCATGTGAAGTGACCAAAACATGCTGCAAACACCCAGCAGAGGGGAGGGAATAAAAACCAAACGCCCCCCCACCCCACCCCTGCTGCCAATCCTCAACAGAAATGCTCACAACAATGAAAACCTCAGACAGGAGGAAGAGCGTCGCCGGATGGGCAGGCAGGTGTCCTGCTCGGCTGTGGCTTGGGGGGCACTTTTTTCAGTGCCATTGTAACTTAGAACAGTCACTAAGAGAATTGTTGTAAGTTTAGGACTACCTGTACTTCATCACTTTTTTCTTTTTTTGGGTCATCAAATTTTTGACACCTTGCTAGGCGACTGGTGGTACTCGGATGTTGCCATATCCTAAAAGTGGTACAATAGTTGAAAAAGTTGAAAAGCCCTGCCCTATAACAATACCTTTAATATTATTAAACAACATCTGCCTATCCCAAGTCCTTGGAAAGGACTTGATAGGTAGACAAAAGTGCCAGATCCAGTTTAAACATTTGGCTGACTGAGCCACCAACCTAATAATAATAAATTTGATATTCTAATATCACTATGGATCCATACTTCAATCTAATCAACTGGTAGAACTTTTCTGGAATTATTCTAAAATATAGATGGCCAACTGTATCTCCAAGTATCTTTCCAAATGGAAACTCTCTTGATTTTATTTATGGCTAAAAGGGAATCAACCTCTATTCAGAGTAACTCCCCTCACGTCTTCTACAATATATATGAGCATATATAGTCTTTCACAAGCCTTCTCTACACATTCTCATCCACATAAAATGCCCCACCGAGGTTTTGGAGAAAGAAAGATGTTGCCCTATATTCTAATTATCGCGTCTGCAGATAATCGCCCGGCCGCCCTGTTTAGGGTGACTCGCTCCCTCCTTAATCAAGAGGTGAGGGAGGAACGCTTGCAGGGTCGTGCCGAGGAGTTTAACCAACATCTGTCGGACAAAATCGCTCGGATTCGGTCCGGTCTGGACTCTGACTGGGCAGAGTCTGAAGATCAGGACATGGGTGGTCTTGTCGATATTACCTGGGAGGAGTTTGATTCTGTGACTCCGGAGGAAGTGGACAGGATTATGGGGAGGCTGAGCTCCACCACATGTTTATTGGACCTGTGCCCTTCCTGGCTGGTTTATGCAGCCCGGGAGAGGACACGAAGCTGGTTCCAGGCAGTTATATCGGCTTCTTTGAGTGAGGGTAGTTTCCCCGCCGTCTTGAAAGAGGCGGTGGTGAGGCCTCTCCTCAAGAAGCCTGCCTTGGACCCAGATGTGTTGAACAACTTTCGTCCGGTCTCCAACCTTCGCTTTCTTGCGAAGGTTGTTGAGAGTGTGGTGGCGCATCAGCTCCCTCTGGTCCTTGATGAAGCGGATTATCTAGACCCGTACCAATCGGGTTTCAGGCCCGGGTACAGCACGGAGACGGCATTGGTCGCGCTGGTGAATGATCTCTGGAGGGCTCGGGACAGGGGATATTCCTCTGTCCTAGTCCTATTAGACCTCTCAGCGGCTTTCGATACCATCGACCATGGTATCCTGCTGCGGCGTCTCAGGGGATTGGGAGTGGGAGGCACGGTTTTGCAGTGGTTCTCCTCCTATCTCCTGGGACATTCGCAGTCGGTGTTGACAGGAGGGCAGAGGTCGACCTCGAGGTCTCTCGTTTGTGGAGTTCCTCAGGGGTCGGTCCTCTCGCCTCTCCTGTTCAACATCTATATGAAACCGCTGGGTGAGATCATTCGTGGCTTTGGAGTTGGGTATCATCAGTACGCTGATGATACCCAGCTTTTCATTTCGACCCCAAACCACCCCAGTGATGCCCTCAACGTGATGTCCCATTGCCTGGAGGCGGTTCGGGTCTGCATGGGGAGGAACAGACTTCAACTCAACCCCGACAAGACTGAGTGGCTTTGCATACCTGCATCCCGGGTTATTCCAGATATTCCATCTCTCTCTATGGGGGGTGAATTATTACCCCCCATAGATAGGGCTCGCAACTTGGGAGTCCTCCTAGATTCACGGCTCACTTTGGAAGACCACATAGTGGCTGTGACTAGGGGGGCCTTCGCCCAGGTTCGCCTGGTGCGCCAGTTGCGGCCCTATCTAGGCCAGGATGACTTATGCACCGTCACCCACACGCTCGTGACCTCTCGTCTAGACTACTGCAACGCTCTCTACATGGGGCTGCCCTTGAGGACCACCCGGAGGCTCCAACTGGTACAGAATGCAGCCGCGAGAGTTGTGTTGGGAGTCTCCCGATACTCCCATGTTACACCTCTGCTCCGTGAGCTGCATTGGTTGCCAGTTGTCTTCCGGGTGAGATTCAAGGTACTAGTAATGGTGTTTAAGGCCCTACATGGCATGGGTCCGGAGTACCTTAGGGAACACCTGCTGCCGGCATCAACTTCCCTTCGCCCTGTGCGTTCCCACAGAGAGGGCCTCCTCAGGGTGCCACCGATCAGAGAATGTCGATTGGTGGCCCCCAGGGGGAGATCCTTCTCTGTGGGCGCCCCGGAGCTATGGAATCAGTTACCGGTTGAGCTCCGGATGGCGCCCGATCTTCGCTCCTTCTGTCGCGATCTAAAGACATTCTTATTTGAACAAGCCGGCCTGGCCTGATGGGGGATGGGTCGGGTTTTTTTATTGTTATTTTAATATTTGTATTTACTGTTTTTAGTGGGCATATATTTAATCCTTTTTTAACTTTTGTAACTCTGTATTTTTTATGCTTGCCCTGTTCACCGCCCTGAGTCCTTCGGGAGAAGGGCGGTATATAAATAAAATTAATAATAATAATAATAATAATAATAATAATAATAATAATAATAATAATAATAATAATAATAATAATAATAATAATAATAATAATAATAATAATAATAATAAAGAAATTAACTCTGAATACATTTCAGTGTAAGCAGTGGTGGGATTCAGCCAGTCCGCACCAGTTTGGCAGAACCTGTAGCTAATGTTTTGTTGCCCAGGCCCAGAATGGACTTCCGGAAGAGGCATCCACACAGAGAACTAGTTCACATATTTGAATCCCACGACTGAGTGTAAGGCTTATCTTTTCAAGAAAAATATATTTACTACCTTTACATTTTTTATAAAAGCATTTCTAAAAATGCTTCAGACGATTCTCACAAAAGCAGTGGGTATAGAAATGACACTTCGCTCCAGCTGTTACAGAGTTCATAAAACATGCTACTGCCAAAATGGCTTCAAGAGAAGCTTGACATAATCCAAGATGCAATCAGGTTTAGTTAGGATATCCATGTAGGTCATAGGTGTGTCTAAATGTGGCTGGTGTCTAACTAATTAATTAGCCTCCCACCTTTATTATATTTACAAATAACTCAAGGGTGGCGAATACATCTAATCCTCTTTCCTCCTCTGTTTTCCCCACAACCACTCAGAGTTTGGCTGAAAGAGAGGGACAGGCCCAAGGCCACCCAGTTTGTTTTTGTGGCTAAGGTGGGACTTGAATTCACGGTCTCTTGCTTTCTAGCCTGGTGCCTTAACCACTAGACCAGGGGTAGGCAACCTCGGCTCTTTTATGACTCATGGACTTCAACTCACAGAATTCCTGAGCCAGGCTGGCGCCATGGTTGCCTACCCCTGCACTAGACCTTTCATATAGTTGAGAGCCTGAAGGAGATGTGAAAGCTAGAGCCTTTGCCCTAACTTAGATAGTTGGCTTATGTACTGGGGTTCTTAAAATTGAAACACGTTTGATACATTAAACCTCCCCCCCTCCCATGGAGCTGATTACTTGGAAAAGTTGAAATACATTTTTTTAATGAATAATAACATTCCACTAGCACTGTTTGTTTATTAAACTAATTTATATAACCACCCGTTCTCACAAACAGACAACTCTGGGCAGCATGCAACAGAGCTAAAAACAGTTAATAAATACATTAAAAAGTATAAACACCAAACCAAAAGAAAGAATAATCGATGAAGGGGTGTTAAAAAGAGCAGACACTAAAAGATGTGTTGACATTCTTGATAGATGGATGGTCCTGGTTATGTTGTCCACAAGCAAAGGGAAAATAAGAATTGCAGCGCAGCCACCCAAAGTCCAGATTTTTGTAGCTGACTGATGAGAAGTTGTAATAATAAAAAAAATTAAAAATTTCAAGAATGCCCCGTTTTCTTTCAAGAGTGGATGCCGCTTCGCTTTGTATACTTGTAAATAGTTTGGAATAATGCAAGTCTCTCTTTCTTTCCTCCATCCTTTAGTGATGGGCCACTAAAACTGCTCCAAGGAATTGCCTGCTTCTAGAAAGTGGCTGTGAGGTGTGGCTATTTCCCAGTGGCGTAGCGTGGGGGGTGCAGGGGGGGCGGGCCGCACCGGGCGCAACATCTGGGGGGGCGCGCTCGCACTGAGCTGCTCAGGGAGCCCCAAGGGCTGCACAGAGTCGGCTTGGCTCCGCTCTCGAGCTGCTCTTTCTTGCAAAGCGAAACGAGTCCGGCAGGTGAGATGGGCGGCCACATAAACTGAATAAAATAAATAGAAGCGCCCAACTCTCCGCCCAGGCTCAGGCCAACCGCAAGCGCCCCGCAGGCGCCCTGGCAGGCTTGGCCGAGCGAAGACGGACCCGCCGGCCGGCTGGCCTAGCTTCGTGCGCATGCGTGGCTTTATTTAGCGGGGCTCACGTGCGAGCTTGAATGCAGCGGCTCTTGCAGGTCGGAGCCCTGCCCAGCCGCCCTCGAGAGGGACCCGGAAGCATCCCGCATGCGCGCGACTCTTCTTGGAAAGTCTACGCCGCTGCGGGGCGCGTCTTTTCGGCGGTGCCATGACGTCACCGGGTTAGGGGGCGCAAATTGCCCCGGGTGCTAACAACCCACGCTACGCCACTGCTATTTCCTGTTGGTCCTCTAAGTTTGGTGGGTCGAATCCCGAGTGCCGCGTAACAGAGTGAGCGCCTGTTACTCGTCCCAGCTTCTGCCAACCTAGCAGTTCGAAAGCACGTAAAAATGCAAGTAGAAAAATAGGTACCACTACGGTGGGAAAGTAACAGCGTTCCGTGCGCCTTTGGCATCCAGTCATGCCGGCCACATGACCACAGAGACGTCCTCGGACAAGCGCTGGGTCTTCAGCTTTGAAACGGAGATGAGCACCGGCCCCTAGAGTTGGAAACGACTAGCTTGCGTGTGCAGGGGAACCTTTACCTTTTTACCTTTACCTCTAAGTTCCAAGGCAATTCCTTTCTTAGAGTCTGAGGTCATCACCTCATCCCTCTTCTCCGTCCCAACCAACCTGCCCCCACCCAGCTTTCGATCTCTTGCTGCATTAACCTGAAATCTGAGATTTTACTTCGGAATGAAAAGATGGTTCTGAGAGCTGGAGGGGAAACCACAGGCTTTGTCGATGGAAGGTGGGAAGCAATCAAACAATTCCCTACCTCTCACTTGCACCAGAGATCACTTTTGGATGGAATTGTCTGCCTTTCTTTTTCCAGCATCCGGTGACAATCACTTTTGGGGAATCAAGAGAAACTGACTTCTAAATGCCGAAGGGAAATGAAAGAATTCACTGTTCTGGCCTAACCAAAATAGAGAAATTTGAGATTGACGCAGCAGGCAAGTCTTCGATTTGGAAGGCAAAAGCGTTGCAAAAGCCACATAGAAAGTACGGCAAAGGGGTTGCTTCCCATGCTATTTTTTTTGGAAGAGTGGGTTTCCTCCTTTTCAGACACACAAACCGCTGTTTAGCCTCACCCATTTCTGGAAACCTGTCTGAATTTTCCACTACGTGCGTTCATCTTCTTTTCATTCTCTCTGGTTTTAATTCTCCCAGTTTAGTACAAAGTTTTTTAGAAATAAAAAAAACTGGTTTTGGGAGAACCCTTTGCTAGAAGACTCATGTTTTGAACATGTGGCTGGTTGTCCTTAGATAACACTATGAAACTCCATGCTGAAAGGATTCCATTTACACTTGACCCTACAAGATTCAGGAAGTGTTGTGAATTGATTCTGGTATGCAGGCTTTCAGTGCCCTTGTAAATGATCATTGTTAGAGATGGTTTGTTTGAGTTTACTGGCTTGGAATGCTACTGAAAGTTATTACGGGTATGGTTTTACACAGTGCTTTTTTTGTAAAAGAAAAAGGTGCCGGAACTCACACATGTTATACAACCCGCCTTGCCTACCCTACAAGGTTCCATCCAAAAAAGGTGCCGGAACTCCGTTCTGAGCGTTCTATGAGAAAAAAAGCCCTGGTTTTACATAGCCTTCTCTTTTCACTGTTAATTCAGTTACTGATTTCATGGAATTCGTAAAATCACACAAATTCTGCAGGGCATTTAAGATCACACTGTTTGATCATTGTGAGTCTTCACAGTGTGAAGGGAATAGTTTTGTCAGCAAATTCATACAACAACTCTTTTTTATTTACAAAGTGGGGACACTTTGTATAATCCAATTTATTTTCATTTGAATAACTTATTTATTATTATGCAGTTAAATGGTCCAAAGTGTTCAATCAATGTGAGTAATGGCAAAAAGCATTAGTGGTTAGGAGCCGGGAGACTCTGAGTTCTAATCCCACCTTAGCCATGAAAACTGGCTGGAAGATTTTGGGCCATTCACTCTCTTTTAGCCCACCCCATCCCACAGGGTTGTTGTTGTGGGGAAACTAGGAAGAGTTGGGGGAATTAGATATGTTCGCTGCCTTGAATTATTTATTAAAAAATAATAATAAAGACAGGATTAAAAAAAATAAAAGGATTATGCAGCAGTGTTATAGAGCCAAATCTTTTTGCTTCTGCCACACTATAAAATCATCATGTTGTAAGAGAAGAGCTGAGTTAGTCTATTGGTCCTCGTAATCTATCTCATGTCCAATTGCCTAATCAAACGTTCTCTCCACCGCTTCTCTAAAGATCACCCTAATTTGAATCCTACTTTAGCCATTTTATGCATTAAACCTTTTAATAAAATTTATTAGAAAAGAATAACAATAACAGAGTTGGAAGGGACCTTGGAGGTCATCTAGTCCAACCCCCTGCTCAGGCAGGAAACCCTATACCATTTCAGACAAATGGCTGTCCAGTCTCTTCTTAAAAACTTCCAGTGTTGGAGCATTCACCACCTCTGGAGGCAGGTTGTTCCACTGATTAGTTCTAATTGTCAGGAAGTTTCTCCTTGGTTCTAGATTCTCCTTGATTAGTTTCCATCTGTTGCTACCAGAGGTGCTATCATACTCCTGATTTTTGGCTGGGACTACATATATGGGAAAAAATATTACAGATAGTCACCCCCCCCTCAAAAAAGTCCATAAGTGTCAGGAAGGACAAAGAAGAGAAAGAGAAAGATTGGGAAGGAATGTTCCCAGATGTTCCTGTCCTACCTCATGCTATTGTATTCTTTACACCCTTTTGTCTTCCTTTCTCCATTGAAGCCTAATCAGATGCTGCATGTGACCCTGGAAACAACTCTGTGAAATAGAGTTGAACTGAATTAGAAATAAGATTGATCTCAAATTGACTAATTAACATCACAATGTTTGAAGGAATTTTGGGACTGCTAGGTTGATGGTCAAGAGGAACAAATATTAAGAGATATGCAGTGCTATTTTTCTCATAGAATGCACCAGAACAGAGTTCCGGCACATTTTTTTGACGGATTTCCCATGTTTTAAAAGTAACTTTTGAAAATTTGATGTTTAGTCCATGTGGACTTGAGTCGCCCTGTCGAGCGTAGCAGGTCGGTGGCAAAATCAATAAAATGGTGCACGCGGGCAGATTGTGTGTCAAGTCTGATACATGTGTACATCGTCCACACTGGTTGTCATGGCACTGCTCGGATTGTGGCATTGCTAGGCTTCTGATTGGTCATGTGGTCATGCGCTGAGTGCATACTGTGGGTGGTGAACATTATGTTTCGTTACACAGCTGATGTGTGTGGGTGTATGTATAGTGATTGACTACGTGCGAAAGGTAAATCTATGTTAACGACTGAATCTATAATTTTTTAAATAAAAAATAAACAAGATGTGAGTTCCGGCACCTTTTTTCTTACAAAAAAAAGCACTGGACATCACCAACAAATTCAGACTGCTTGGGTATGGTTAGGAGGGCACTGACTTTTATAGCCTGCACTATGTATGTTTCCTCATGAAATACATTGGAAAATCCCATTGGAGGAAAATTCCATTTAGGGTTAGGGTTAGATAACCATGAACTCGGAAAGCAAAATGGACATCGCAAACCAAGTCAGAGTGCTTGGGTTTGGTTAGGAGGGCACTGCCTTCTGTAGCCTGCACTATCTATGTTTCCTGGTAAAATACATGGGAAAATCCCATTGGAGGAAAATTCCACTTAGGGTTAGGGTTAAGTCACCATGAACTCTGAGAGCAAAATGGATATCGCCAACAAACTCACAGTGCTTGGGTATGGTTAGGAGGGCACTGACTTTTCTAGCCAGCACTATCTATGTTTCCTCGTGAAATACATGGGAAAATCGCATTGGAGGAAAATTCCACTTAGGGTTAGGGTTAGGTCACCATGAACTGTGAGAGCAAAATGGACATTGCCAATAAACTCGGAGTGCTTGGGTATTTGTAGGACGGTAGTGACTTTTCTAGCCAGCCCTATTTTTACTGGTAAAATACATGGGAAAATGCCATTGGAGGAAAATTCCACTTAGGGTTATGGTTAAGTCACCATGCACTTGGAGAGCAAAATGGATGTCAGCAACAAACTCGGAGTGCTTGGGTATGGTTAATAGGACACTGACTTTTCTAGCCTGCCCTATCTATGTTTCCTGGTAAAATACATGGGAAAATCCCATTGGAGGAAAATTCCAGTTAGGTTTATGGTTATTTCCCCAAAAACCCAGAGAGGAAAACGGACATCGCCAGTGCTTTTTTTGTCATATTACCCACTGGAACTGTGTTCGGGCAACTTTTTTCGATGGATTTTCCAAGTTTTAAAAGTAACTTTTGAAAATTTGATATTTCGTCCTTGGGGACTTGAATCGTACTGTCGAGCGTAACACGTTGGTGTGAAAATAATCAAAATGGTGCAAACGGGCTACTTGTGTGTCGAGTCCGATACATGTGTACTTCGTCCGCTCTGGTTGTGATGGCACTGTTTGTCTTGTGGCAATTCTCAGCTTGTGATTGCTCGTGTGGTCACGCGCTGTGTTCTTACTTGGGTGGTGACCATTATGTTTCGTTACACAACTGACGTGTGTGGATTTGTGTACAGTGATTGATTACGTGTGAAAGGTAAATTTATGTTAAGGACTGAATATATAAGTTTTTAAATAAAAGATAAACAAGATGTGAGTTGCGGCACCTTTTTTCTTACAAAAAAAGCACTGGAGATATGTATACTGCCAAGGACACCAAGGAAGTGGTTTGGAATCTATCTGAATCATAATGTCATTTGTAATGAATCCCTTCAACTCTTCAGGCAACAGAGATTCTCACAGGTGGATCAACTTCATCACCAGAACTTAACAGCTGAGTATTGAACTTACAAAGAGAGACTATTGTTCTATTTTGCCTGTTCTCTGGGATTTCACTGATGTTTGTGCCTTAAGATGTGGCCCTTTTCCAATTTTTATAACATCAGCCCCAGGTGGCTTGTGAGTTATTTATTCCTTAATTGCAGAGGAAGATGTTCATTTTGAATAAGACTTTCTATTTAACTAAACAATTGTATGAAAATTATTACATATTTAAATGAATTTTAATCAGGAGATCGACTGGCTATGAATTCCATTAGGCTCTTGATGATAAAACAAGTCCTGCAACATTGGTGCAGAAATGTTGCAAAAAATAAATTTACTGAGACATTGGAAGGGGTGGGAGCTTGTGTCTATAAATTCTACTTTTTTTAGCATGTACCATTGACCATCAAAATAATTTGTCTCACCCTATTGTAATTGCCATTGATCTCCTTATTACAATGGAAAACTGTGGTATTGTAAAGTGATTTACAATCACTTTTGACAGAAAAATAATCAGTGATAGTTTTTGGAGAATAGATAGATGATCAATGTCCTATTCACCGATGTTTGATGTAATACTTCAATTGTTTCTCAAAAATATAAATACTGTTGATTCATACTGTGTTTTTCTTCTTTTTAATGCCGCGTTTAGTGGCTGCATGGCCTTAGATCCCAGTTATTTAGCAGCTGATTGTTTGCCAAATATGTGAAGTCTTTTAAAACATAATCTGTT
The DNA here is from genome assembly GCF_964194415.1 of Vipera berus. Lineage (NCBI taxonomy): Eukaryota > Metazoa > Chordata > Lepidosauria > Squamata > Viperidae > Vipera > Vipera berus. The sequence goes on along the minus strand of NC_138203.1, from coordinate 139,635,053 downwards.
AGCTTCAATAATGTAGGCTCTGCCAGATTAATTATGGTAGACGGGCTGATGTTGCTAGATTAATCAAGGCATGTTGTCATACAGTTATTTGAGTAGATTCTAAAGTGTATGATAAGTGTATTCAGCAGCTATGGAAAATACAAGTTTTTTTTATTTTATGAATAGAAGAAGTGCAACAAAGATGATTAGGGGACTGGAGGCTAAAACATATAAAGAATGGTTGTGGAAACTGGGTATGTCTAGTTTAATGAAAAGAGGGACTGGGATGATATGATAGCAGTGATCCAATATCTTTTTTGCCAGAAATAAGAGGGGGTCAATCCAGTCTCCAAAGCACCTGAAGGCAGGACAAGAAGCAACGGATGGAAACTAATCAAGGAGAGAACCCACCTAGAATTAAGGAGAAATTTTCTGAGTTAGAACAATTAATCAGCGGAACGGCTTGCCTCTGGAAGTTGTGGGTGCTCCAACATTGGAAGTTTTAAAGAAGAAATTGGACTTGTCTGAAATGGTATAAGGCTTCCTGCTTGAACAGGGGGTTGGACAAGAAGACTTCCAAGGTCCCTTCCAACTCTGTTATTTTGTTATTCTGAGAAGTAACTTTCTACTGCAGAAAGACGCCATCTGAGGGCTGGGTGCTGGGAACTATCCTTCCTTCTGGAGCTTTCAGAGAAATTGTGCTGGAGAAACTCAGCCTTTGCTAAATGCTTTTCTTATGTTCTACTCTTCTTTGCCAAGACTTCTGAGTAATGCACATGAAGTGCCTCTGCAGTTTTCCTCAAAATCCTTCTCTTGCTGCAACCTCCTACACCTGAGGTCCTTCCTCCAGGTCCCTTGACATACATGGGAGATACTTTTGGAAAAAGTGGGGAGCAAGATTGCAGTGGTCAGAAAGAACAAGTAGAGAGAAAAGAGAGAATTTTTTTTCAAAGGGAATTGGTGGAAATGATATAAATGTCTCCTAACATCTCCAGACTTTGCTTGTTCAGAGCAAAGGACTTGACCAGATTTGAGGTCAAGTTTAGCCATCTGGAAACCCTTTTGCCCCAATCTCAGTTCTTGTTGGGATGCTAAAGAAACAGCCTGAGATGAATATATAGGGGCATTAACCACTCAGTGGGTTTCCTTCATTTGTCTTTTGATTTGGACTTGGGAGCTCAGCTCCAAAATATTCTACTTGAGTCTCTATGTTTCTGTGACCTGTGACACCGAATCCAGCCTCTTCATATTTTTTAGCCTCTGGTTGCTGTTGTTGTTTTCAGTTGTTAACAGGAAGCAGGGCCACAGAATGTTGGCTTCCGTGGCTGCAAGCAGCATGAACCATTTTTCTTGGCCAGGATTTCCAGATACATTGCTGGTTTGGCATACCTCTTTTCTGCTCGATCATCCTCGGTGGTAAGGACGTCCAACCTGCCTAACCAAACACAGCCTTTTTTTGCAGCCTCTGACTTACTCCAAAGGCTACTTCCCACATGATAATATTTAATATGAGCAAAAGAGAAATTTCTTAAAAATATGAGAAGTAACCAGGCTGCAGATATTTGATTAAATTAATTTAAATTCAAGTAGATCAAACAGGGTCTTTGCCCTGGTCCTATCCAGCCAGCATGCATCTGAAAAGTTATGTCACGGTTCCGACAAAGGAAACTCTTCAAAGAACTTCGAGGCATTGTTTACCTTAAAGAATCTTTATCCGAGTGGCATAGCTTCGGCACGTACATGGTCAAAGTCGAAATCTGAATTCCCCTCCCCTAAACACCTAGTATCAAAGCACAATTCCCTCCTCTAATTAGGAGTCATAAATCACATTCTCCAATTAGTTTGAAATGCAGGCTTTCCCTCCAGCTCTCCAGTCCGCCATTTCTTTATCATCTCTTATTTCAAAAGCCTCAGAATGGTTATGTCTAACTAACTCACATCACATTCCTCCTCCCCCGCCCCCCCAGTATCATCTAATTGTAAGAGTAAAGCACAGGAAAGAAAAAGGCCGCATCTCCACATGTTGTCAAAGCAAGAACATCCGATGTTAGCAGCATTGACAAGTTAAGTGCAACCGACATCTTCCCAAAAGTTGTCCACTCTTTGGGTACTTTCTCCTGCTGGGCACAGGAAAATGACTTCCCGTTGACTTGGCTCCAGTGGCATCTTCCTTCACCCTCTCCTTGTCCCTCCCCCCCACATACCTTTCCTGAACTTTCCAGTGATTAAGGGGGCAAGAGAGAGGAACCTTTTTTTCTCCTCCTCCTCCTCCTCCTCCTCCTCCTCCTCCTCCTCCTCCTCCTCCTCCCTGAGGGGTGGACGTTTACGCAGACCGACAACCTGACCTGTGAAATGTACAAAGTAGATAAGTGATTGTTCTTAAGCGTTGCTCTCCTCTTTGGAAAATAATTAGAGCTTCCCATGAAATAGAATGGCGAGGACTGCTAACCACAAGCTATGTTCTGTCCGGGGAAATTGCTTTTATGCAGGAGCAATTTTGCTCCGAGCTATGGGAGCCTGACAGCGATTAATATTTGCACAGCTGGGATGCTCAGGAAGAATCCACGTTGTGCTCAGTGGGTAGAGATGGGTGCAACGTTGGAACACGGGGGGATCCTATTAGCGCTCACGAGAGCTACTGCCTTATTCTTACTGCAGCGATGAGTCCTATTTTTTGCCAACCATTCCACACCGATAGTCCCAATACAAGAATCTTTCTTTGGGCTATTTGAATGACCTGTCACCGCTTGCAAAATGAATGGATCGGGGTGGAAGGGACAAAAAACTTGACTGTCTTTGGTGGAATTTCTTCCAGGAGCAGAGCAGAGGAGGTTCACATAAGGGAAACTGGTTGAAATCACTTTCCGTACATGTGTTATTCAAAAAATCCCAAATGCCTGCTTGGGGGGTTTTTTTGTTTTTTTTTTGTCCCAACCACTTTCAGTTGTGGATGTTCTCACAAAGGAGCATTATTAAGATCGCCTTCCCAGGATGACTGTGCTCAGAGGAAAATGCTTATTATGGAAGGTGGCCGAGGGTAAAAAAAAAAAAAAAAGGACTGACTGATAAGCCATGCAAGCTAAGCAGATTTAAGGTTCTGTTTACTGAAATGGGGGGAGTTAAGTACATGCAGTATGGTTTCCACAATATATAACCTGTTGGTCAGACTGTTTGCACTGTTGGAAATTTAACTTCAGGGATGTTTGGACTCCCTCTGTTCAGCTTGGATTTCAGTTAGCAAGATTTAGCGGTCTACCAGATGATCAGCTTCTCCCTTTCCCGAGCCTTCTCAACTAGCTTAAAATGGATCCAACACTGAGATTATTTTGACTGTCTGCAGATCTATTCCAACATTTCGGCGTTTGGCATATGGTCACGTCTAATTTTTGCAAGCTGACAGATAATTGTCACCCAACTGCTCCTCGCCCTTTTTCCCATGGCACAGCTGAGTACACACAAACCAGAGCTGCCTTCTGCCCTGCCCTGTCCTAGATCTGACTGTTCTTCCACTTCTACCTATTCTATGCACACCTCTATGCAAACACTGTAAGACGGTGATAATGTGCTGTTTTCTTGGAGGAACACTTACCAGGCTGTAGTGACATTTCCTTATTCACAGGAACAAGTACATTAGCAAAAGATACACGATATAGCAAGGGTAGGCAACCTTGGCTCTTTTATGACTTGTGGACTTCAACTCCCAGAATTCCTGAGTCAGCATGGCTGGTTCAGGAATTCTGGGTATCGAAGTCCACAAGTCATAAAAGAGCCAAGGTTGCCTACCCCTGCAATTTAGTATTGCAGTTCCAAGGCTCAGATAATGACATCATGCAATCAACAGTGGGCTTATGCCTCTCCAATGCTAAGGACATGCCTCTGTTTGGTAGACCCCTTTGTACATGCCCACCCTATATTAGGGGTGTTCCATCTGCCTTTTACATGTGACCTGTTCCCCCAGATCAAATATTCCAGTGACATCCCTCTAGCTATACCATGTTATGTATGGTTCCTCCTAAAAACCTTTTAGGGATCTACCTTGCCTTTCTACTCTGTGATATACAGATACTCCTTGACTTACAACCATTCGTTTAATGATCACTCTAAGTTTCAACGGCCCTGAAAAAAGTGACTTATGAACATTTTTCATACTTACAAGCGTTGCAGCATTCCCATGGTCACGTGATCAAAATTTGGACACTTGGCAGCTAGTTCATTTTTATGACTATTGCAGTTGTCCCGGGGTCATGTCATTACCTTTTGTGATCGTTCTGACAAGCAAAGTCAATGGTGTATGTGTGTGTGGGAGCCAGATTCACTTAACCACGTTACTAACTTAACAACTGCAGTGATTCACTTAACATCACAAAATGGGGCAAAACCCACTTAACAACTATCTCCTTTAGCAACAGAAACGTTGGGCTCAATCGTGGTCGTACGTCGAGGACTCTCTGTACATACCTATTGCCCTCTAGACCCTGGCAAAACTCACACTTGTTTTGGCTTCAGCAGGATGCTGCATCTTGTACAGGCAGACCACACCCAGGGACCAATTTTATGACAGCATGGTCATAATATTCATTTATCACGTAAACCATCTCAGTAAATGCCAGCATATATGCCCATGATGAACCTGTAGCTTGTTTTAAGAAAAATAGATCATCATTAATCAAGATGGTAGTGGGAGAATGAGCTTTTTTGGGGGGGAGGGGGCTGGGGCACCTCTCTAAAGATTTTGGGTAAGGCCAACCACATACATTGCAATTATGTCAATTTGGGAGAGACAGGGATGGTCATTTCCTTTTTCTTTCCCATGGAGGCAGTAGCTAGGTTTTTTGTTTCGTTTGTTTTTTTCATTCTTTTTTCCTGGGTTCAGCCCAGTTTAGAGTTTATTATACAATTTTCATCTGTTGTCTGAGAATGGTAGGAAAACTACTTGTCGGTTTTTGGAAGTACATTACTGCACTGCCCTGGGGCTGTCATGACAGGCGGGAGAGAGCCTGGGAGAGGAGGGGGGGGGCACAGCCTGGTCAATGGTCTGATAAGCAAAATTTGAATCAGAAGGAGGAGGGTTAGAGCAGGGGTAGGCAACCTTGGCTCTTTTATGACTCGTGGACTTCAACTCCCAGAATTCCTGAGCCAGCCGTGCTGAGGGGAAAGGGAGAGGTTTCCAAGCTGAGCCATGCTGGCTCAGGAATTCTGGGAGTTGAAGTCCACGAGTCATAAAAGAGCCAAGGTTGCCTACCCCTGGGTTAGAGGAAGCAGCTCAGAAGGGATCCCCACCCCCCACCCCTAGTTTTCAGGAGAAGAGGGAGAGGTACTTTCAAACTTGTGGGATTCTGTTAATGTAACCTTATAATTAGGAGTCAGTTTGGTTTAGTGGTTAAGGTGTCGGCCTAGAAACCAGGAGACTGTCCTGCCTTAGACACAAAAGCTGGTTGGATGACCTTGGGCAATCTGCTCTCTCTCTCTCTCTCTCAGTCTAACTCGCCTCATATGGTTATTGTTGTGGGGAAAATTGGAAGAAGAAGGAATACTATGTATATTCTCTGGCTTGAGTTACTCCTACAAAGTAATAAAGGTGGGATAACATTCTAACACATAAATAAATAAAGAGCTAGTGTTCCAGGATGATGTTACCTACTTAGGTAACAAAACGTTTGCAGCCAAGTTCAGAGAGAGCACTAATGACCCCTCAGTTCAACTCTGACCTGCAAATATTCTCTTCTTCTTCGGACCCTGGGTGTGGCTTCTTGTCTGGACTATCTCACAAGGCGGATGAGCAGACAGAGGAGGCCCGTGGAGCTTAAAAAATAAGGGCTCTAGAGGCAAAACTGCCCAACCTGTTTGTGATGCTTCTCAGCCTGATGATGGCAAACACGCCACCATCCGACCAAGGATGTGACTCCTATGGAGAGACCTATTTTCTACAGTTCAATTTTGCTCCCACCTTTGTGGGATTTTTTCCCCCTGTCTTCTTTTTTTTCCACTTTACCTTTAGCTTTATAAAAGTAGGATTTCAGTTTTTTTAAAAAAGGTGGCGTGGGGCAGGGGGGGGGAAAATATACTTTTGTAGTTAGATGTGAATCCCAATCACTGTTACTTTCTCATCTGGCAATAGGATTTCCAGGCACTGGTTTGAAAAGACAAGCAAAGCAGTTCTTGCAATCAGATGCTGCTTTAAGTAAGAACAGCTGAATATAGTTTCACACAGAAGAAACTCCTGTATTTAAAGATGGCCCATTTGAAAAGCTGTTTGCTGAGCAGACCAAGCCCCATTTAATAATGACAAGCCATAAGAAGGAAGTCTTGACATTGCCCATCAATTGTGACCCCTGAACAAGCAGACGGAGAGGCACATCGGTCACTCTATCATCATCTGCTCCCCCATGGCGGTTTGTATTGATTTTCTCTATAAATCTTGGTAGCTGTCAATTAGAATATGCAAACTGATCTCCTTTTATTTATTCATCCATTTCCCTGATTTATATGACCTCCCAACTTGCATACTATAACTCTGGGCAGTTAACATTAGGTTAAAAGTGGGGAGACACAAAATTAACTCAAAACGGAAACGGAAATGAAACACAATAGATCTGAGGCCAACCACAATTATTTATATAATCCTTACAAAACAGATTCATCTAACATCCTGACCCCTTTATCTGTGGTCATTATTGGCTACGTAGCATTCAGGTGCCTCTCTCACAGGATCTGAGACAGACAGACAGACAGTCAGACAGACAGATAGATAGATAGATGCAAGGCTTTTTTGTCATAGACTGCACGGAATGGCGTTCCGGCATCTTTTTTCAACGGAATTTGTGGAACTAAAAAAAGTTCAGTCAGACCTTCCAACTTCTTGCAAAAAAAAAAAAAAATCTCATAAGGAGTTGGAAGGTCTGACTGAACTTTTTTTAGTCCCACAAACTCCATTTCCCTGCAGCAGAAGAGAAACAAGCCAGAGCTGGAAAGCAGGTTAGCAAAGAAATGCTTTCAGGAAGAGGGAGGAGCTGCGCTGGGAGGAGAAGCGGCAGGAAACGGGCCAGCCTTTTCCAGAAGGGAGATGGATGGCAATGCATGGGGCAATGCATGGCAGCAAGCAAGTGCTGTTCTCTGCTCTGCATCTCTGCGCAGAGTTGCTTTGTTCTCTGTGAGAAAGGCGACAAAGGACTGGCGGAGGGAGGAGACTTGTGCCACACGGTCATGGCGCAAGCCACGGGAGAGTTGGCGGAGGACAAAGAGGTGGCGGCTGTGCCCGGGCAGGTGATCTGTGGGGCGAAGCTTAAAGAAAGCCCCTCCAGTGGCGTACAGCGGCAGTGGAGCCATTCAACGTCACTCCCCCTTGGCTCTGAAATGGCAGAGGGGGACCGGGCCTACCCTGCCCATCCCATCCACCTTAGCATGGCAGTCCGGCTCGGGAGGGGAGTGAAAGGTTGGCGATCAAAAAAGCACTGGATAGATGATAGTTGGATAGATGGATACATAACATAACATAACATAACATAACATAACATAACATAACATAACATAACATAACATAACATAACATAACATAACATAACATAACATAACATAACATAACATAACATAACATAACATAACATCATAACATAACATAACATAACATAACATAACATAACATAACATAACATAACATAACATAACATAACATAACATAACATAACCATTATCAGCTGCTGATTATCTTTCAGCAAATCCTTTCATAGTTCCTTGCAGATATTGCAGTTATTTTGGGTTATGGTAGCGGTTATGATATTGGATTTTAGATTGGACAGACTAAGGATGAAGTCTCCATTCAATCATTAAACGTAGTGACCTGGGGTCAATCAGTATCTCTCAGTTTAGCCTACTTCGTGAGATTGTGAGGATGCAAGCAAGGGGAAGCTGGGTGAAATAATAGGCATTGGATAATCTGTAAAATTGCCCTTTGAACTAGGAAAAATCCAGGCAGAATCTCTCCTCTATAAACAATTGTGTAGATAGTCTCAAGAAGCCCCATTCACATTGGAGGTCAGCTTCAAGCCATACGCTGCAGTATGGGTAGAATTAAACCAAGATGGGACTGTTGTTGTGATAATTAAGAAAATAGCTATAAAGCACTTGAGGAGCTCGGTAGTTGAATAAATAGCCATTCACCTGTGGTGAGTAATAATTGCCTCCAGGTGAGCTAGGCGTGAATTTGTATAAAACCGATGAGAAAGGGCAGGTGGGCTAATCAAAGTGACTGTGGGCTGGTAGCTTCCTTGCAAGGTCACTCTCAAGCATTATATAAATGCTAAATATTAGTAATATTTCTTGGTGATAGATGGTGGAGCGTTGCATGTACATTATTTGCACAAACATTGTGTAGGTCTCTGAGTGTTTCCATCAAGCTGGGGAGAAAGCATCGTCAGAGAAGGGGAAGAGGGAAATTAACTCGCAAGGCTTGTCTGTCTCAATAAATCCACTTGCTAGAAGCAATGAGAAGCTGCCTGCTGCCGCCAGCTCTTTGCGAATTTTGATTACCCGTATGCAGCTTCCAGCGTTCCGGCTGGTGCGCTGGCCTGCAGCTACTCGTCAACCCAATTAAATAACATTTAAATGCATAACAATCCCACCAACATCCCACAATGATGGAAATTGTCAGCCTGAAAAGTATAATCTGCCGCTATCCCGTGTTTTGTGCACTCAGCAATTCTGGCAGTAATTTTGTGACGAGCAAATGCACCGCTTTTGATTCTTTGCAAAACTTTTGAAGATCGTTCTACCACGATACTAATTAATATGCAAAATGCTAGCACACCAGATGATTTCAGTCTGAGTGGATACGGTCTTCCCGCCCTTCTCCCTCTCACTAACTCTGTATTGGGTCTGCCAAATCTTATAATGCCTCGTATAATTGCAGGGTTTGTTCCAGAGGGCAACAGCTCTTCCCTAGTAAATCCATTTGGAACTTATCTTCCACCATGACAATCAATTTATGTCAAACCATCTTTCCTTCAGCTGATAACCACAATTTTCTAATGTATTAGCAGCCTCGAGATATACCATAAGCTATCCAAGAGTTTAACCACTACGCTTGTGTGGAATAATGACTAAAAATGCAACTTTGGGGGGGAGTAGAATCCCAGGTTTACGTATTTGGAAGTAGTCTCTATGGTGCCCAGAACTGTTGTTTCTGCAAGCTGCTGCTGCTTTGGTAGTCAAGGGGCCTATTTTTGTTTAATTCCCACAATAATCCTGTGAGGAGATTAGAAAAGAATTGAGATGGAAGGGACCTTGGAGGTCTTCTAGTCCAGCCCCCCGCTCAAGCAGGAGAACCTCTACCATCTCAGAAAAGTGACTGTCCAGCCTCTTCTTAAAAACCTCCAGTGATGGAGCGCCCATGATTTCTGGTGGCAAGCTGCTCCACTGGTTAATTGTCCTCACTGTTAGGAAGTTTCTCCTTAATTCCAGGTTGCGTCTCTCTTTGATCAGTTTCCAACCATTGTTTCTTGCCCTGCCTTCTGGTGCTTTGGAGAATAGCTTGACCCCCTCTTCTCTGTGGCAGCTCCTCAAATACTGGAATACTGCTGTCATGTCACCCCTATTTCTTCTTTTCTTTAGACTAGCTAAACCCAAGTCCTGCAGCCGTTCTTCATATGTTTTAGTCTCCAGGCCTTGGATCATCTTAGTTGCTCTTCTCTGAATTTTTCCCAAGGTCTCAATATCTTTTTTTGTAGTATGGTGACCAAAACTGGCTGCAGTATTCCAGGTGTGGCCTTACTAGAATTTTATAAAGCGGTACTAATGCTTCACATGATCTTGATTCTATGCCTCTGTTTATACCACCCAGGATTGTATTAGCTTTTTTGGCTGCTGCTGCACACTGCTGGCTCATGGTTAAGTGATCGCCCACTAGGACTCCAAGGTCCCTCTCACAGTTACTGTTTTTGAGCCAGGTCCCACCTAATCTGTACTTACAGTATATCTTTGATTTTTCCTGCCTAAATGTAAAACATTTACTTTTCTCCACATTAAAACTCATTTTGTTGGATAGAACCTATTGTTCCATCTTTTTAATTGTTTTTAATTTTTGTATTTCTTGTTTTAATTACCCTGTTAACCGCCCTGAGTCCTTCGGGAAAGGGCGGTATACAAATCCAATTAAATAAATAAATAAATAAATAAGATGAGACTGTCTCACAGAAGAGAAAGACAAAAGAAAAATAGAATGATAAAAATCTATCATATAAATATCACTGTACTAAAGACACAGACATAGACACAGACACACAGACAGACACAGACACAGACACACACCAAAACTGAGATGATAGAACAAAAGATGGCCTATATAATTTGATTTAATGATATGTTAAAAGATTGAGCTAGTTCCATATCAATACTTTATGGATATATTTTTAATTTTAATTTCTACAAATGTCACTCATTTAATCACTATCCTGTATATTGTGTTCTGATTTTATTAGCACTGCTATATTTTTGCTTGTAGTTTTTAATCTTCTAGTTCAAACCTTTATTATGGCCTTTGGGCCAAAAAAGCAGAATACAATACATGAACCTGTGATTATTAATAAAACTTTTAAAATGCAATAAAATTACCTAAAATGCAGCTGGAACACAGACAGCAGTGGCAATCACCCAAATTTGTGCTAAACCTCAACCACAGATAAAATGGACACAACAAATAGTAGCACATAAGGACAACCTGGAAAGATATCTTCTCGTTATGTTTATCAATATAAATAAAACTGGCCATTAAAAAAGGAGAGAGAAAGAGAAACAGAAAAAGGCCCGCTCTCTTTAACATAAAGGCAGGTTTGTATTATATATGATGTAAACATTCCCTTGAGTGTATATGTTAACAGCACAAAAGTATCGTCAAAGCATATATATAGGAAAGCCGCCTGACAGGAATACACGCGGGAACTTTGACAGCTGTCAAAGTTCCCCGTACTGCGCAGGCGCCTCCACTGACAGCTCGCGGCTGTCAAACTCCGGACCGTGAAGAAGACTGAGCTGTCAAAGCGTCCGCCACACTGCGCAGGCGCAGCCACTGACAGCTCGCGGCTGTCAAAACACCACACCACGAGGAAGCCGGAGCTGTCAACAGAAGACGACGCCGATTGGTCCCTGCCTGACACGGCGCCAAAATAAATACATCTGATTGGTCCTCGCTACCAGCTGCCGGCTATAAAAGCCGGACAAGTTATTCTCTGTTTGTCTTGCTCTAATAAACTTGTTGTTAAACTAGCCTGTCGTCCCGAGCGGTCCTTCGGCTACTTCACTGGCGACGAAGGTGGGATCGCTCCGGAGCTGAAGTCACGGCCGAGGAAGAGAGTTCCCGGCAAGAGCTGACACGGAAGTTTTAACTTCCATCGGAGCAACCCAGGACCGGACGACATGGCAAACTTCGGCCGTGTGAGGGAGTTTGATACCCGCCATCCCGAGAGATGGCAATCACACCTCGGCCAAGTTGAAGGATTTCTTCTCGTCAGTAAGATCACTGACGACCGAGCAAAGGCCGCCGCCTTGCTGTACATCAGCGGGCCCCCGGTGTACGACGCAGCCGTCGGGCTGTTCAGCCCAGTGCCCATCACGGAAGTCTCCTACGCGGACCTGGTGGACCAGCTGAACAAGTATTACATGCCGGCTCGCTCGGAACTGTACTGGCGGGTGCAATTCGCACAAAAGAAACAACGGCAGGACGAGCCCGCCAACGAGTTCATCGCTGGGGTCAGACACGCCGCGCGGAACTGCTGCTTCCCCGACCTGGAAGACCGCATCAGAGATCAGGTGGTGATCGGTCTGAGGGACGAGAAGCTACAAAAAAAACTGACGTCCAAACCCGACATGAATCTGGCTGAGCTGACCAGGGAGATCATGGCATACGAACACAGCCACAAAAAGAAGCCGACGAACACGACCCCAGAGTCCCCGGCGACCGTCTACCAGGAAAGCGCAACCTTCAGCGACAGCGGAGAGTCGGTAGATTTCACCGATGGAGAAGCCCTACAGCGCAGGATGGAGCACCGACAGCCGAGGAGGGGAAAAACGTCGGACCGCCGAGGATCCAGGGACCCTCCACCGCCACCCCCACGTTACGTGCAACGAGCCGCCTGTGCCAGCTGCGGGGGCAACCATGCCCGTGGAAACTGCCGCTTTAGGAACGCAAAATGCCACAACTGCGGGAAGACTGGCCACATCAAGCCGGTGTGCCGCAGCAAGGGCCGGGACAACGTCAATGAGGTGGAGGCAAACCCCCCAGGTAGGCCAGCTGCCCAGGCCAACAGGGAAACCCCACCAGGCAACCGGGTTGAGACAATCGATAGGGTAAACTGCATAAGTTCCAAGGTTAAGGTCTGGGTCAGAATTCAGGGGGTGCCTTGCCACATGGAGGTGGATTCAGGGTCAGCGGTCTCCTTAATTTCGCTAACTACTTATCAGGAGATCTGTCAGAAAGGCCGAAGACAAATTCCCCTGAAACAAACTCTGGTTCACCTTGCAGACTTCCAGAAGACCCCTATTCCGTTGGAAGGGAAAGCCAAGGTCCTTGTACAGTATAAGGGGTTCAAAGGCACCCTAGAGGTTTTAGTTACGCCAGGGAACCGTACCAACTTGATAGGGCTTAACTGGTTCACTCCACTAGGCATCGCCTTATCAGGGGTTAATACCATTCAAACACCCAGCCTGGAAGCCGTTTGCGAAAAGTACGCCGACGTTTTCGAGGGCACTTTAGGGAAATATACAGGTCCCCCCATTTCCCTGCAATTAAATCCAGCAATCCAACCAATTAAAATAAGAGCTAGGAGGGTACCTTTTGCCCTCAAAGAAAAAATTGAAAACGAGCTTGACCGACTCGTGAGTCTAGGGGTGCTAGAGCCAACAGATGGGGGAACCTGGGAGACCCCTATTGTCACCCCAATCAAACCTAATGGCGAAGTGAGAGTATGCGCTGACTATAAGGCGACAGTCAACCTAGCCCTCAGCCCCCATGCTTACCCGGTGCCAGCGGTAAGGGACGTATTTGCTTCCATCCGCTCTGGCACCAATTTCGCCAAGCTTGACCTCTCGCAGGCGTATTTACAGCTGCCTGTCACAGACGACACCGCGGAAGCGCAAACTATTGTCACCCACCGCGGTGCTTTTAAAGTTAAGAGGCTTCAGTTCGGCATATCTGCAGCCCCGGGTATCTTCCAGGGTATCATGGAAAAGACCCTGAAAGGAATACCCGGGGTCTGCCCCTATTTCGACGATGTTCTCATCGCCGGAGAAAATGAAGCTAGTTTAGCTGACAGGCTGTCAGCTGTGCTGAGCCGGCTCAGAGAAGCCGGTCTCAAACTTAAGCGGGAAAAGTGCTCCATTGGAGTCACTTCTACAGAATTCCTAGGGTATAAAATCGATAGCCAGGGCATCCACCCCACCTCTGAGAAACTAAGGGCTATTCAAACCGCACCCAGCCCTAGGAATAAGCAAGAGCTTCAATCCTTTTTGGGACTGTTAAACTTTTACCATGCTTTCATTCCCCACAAAGCCACTATTGCAGAGCCTCTCCATAGACTCCTCGACAAGGGTACAACTTGGTCCTGGACCAAGGAACATGAAAATAGTTTCCAATCGTTAAAAAAGATCATCTGTCAAAGCTCAACCATCACCCTTTTCAGAGAAGACACCCCAATATGCATCGCTTGCGATGCCTCTCCCTACGGAATTGGGGCAGTCTTAAGTCACCTATTCGAGGACGGCACACAAAGACCCATAGCCTTCTATTCTCGCACTCTGACCAAAGCTGAAAGAAACTATGCACAAATTGACAAGGAAGCCCTAGCGATAGTAGCAGGGGTCAAAAAATTTCATGATTATCTGTATGGAAGACCATTTACGATATTTACAGATCACAAACCCCTGCTAGGCATATTTACTTGGAATAAAATTACACCACAAATTCTCTCCCCGAGAATCTTAAGATGGTCAACGTTCTTAGCAGCCTATTCTTATCAACTAATACATAAACCAGGTAAGGAATTGGGACATGCTGACTGCCTCAGCAGACTGCCCATACAAACCAGGGACTCAGATCCAGCCCCAGCCAGCCTAATTTTAGCAATCTCTCAGCTTCCAGAATGCCCCTTGACGGCAAACATTATAGCTAATAATTCAGCAAAAGATAAAATACTTGCCAGAGTCCTCAAATGGGCCACAACAGGGTGGCCAGCTCAAAACCCACAACCCCAATTCCAACCTTATTATAACAGGAAAAACGAGATTTCAACACATAGAGGATGCCTGCTATGGGGAAATAGGGTCATCATACCAGAGAAAAACATAGACCAAACATTACACATATTACATGAGGGGCACCCTGGAATTGTAAAAATGAAGGCAATGGCTAGAAGTTATGTATGGTGGCCTGGCATAGATAAGCAAATTGAAAAGTATGTGGGTGGGTGTTATACCTGTCAGGAGACCAGGAGCGAACCCCCCCAGGCACCGATCCATAAATGGGAGACTACAAGGAACCCTTGGTCACGTATACATATAGATTTTGCAGGACCTATCCAGGGCCAAAGTTTCTTAATAGCAGTAGACAGCTATTCCAAATGGCTGGAAGTCACGCCCCTTAGAAAAACAACGTCCGCAGCCACTATTCAAGCCTTAAGAAAAATATTCGCAACGCACGGCCTACCTGACACCATAGTTTCCGACAATGGACCTCAATTCACCTCTCGTGAATTTCAGATCTTCGCTACGAAGAATTGTATTAGGCTGGTCACGTCGGCGCCGTTCCACCCGTCGTCGAACGGAATGGCTGAAATTATGGTACGATCCACGAAAGAAGCATTAAAAAAATTCGTTAAAGGGAACTGGCAGAGGCGACTCAGCCAGTTCCTCTTATCACAACACACAATGCCATGCTCCACAACGGGCAAATCACCGGCGGAATTAAGATGGGGGAGGAGGCTAATAACACGTCTCGACAGACTGCACCCCGACACATACCCAGAAGAAAAACAGCACCCCCACCCCGGCCGCACACTCAAACCTGGTCAATTAATATGGGCAAGATCATACACAGATAAAAACAAGTGGGTTCAAGGGACAGTAATAAAACAAACAGGGCCCATCTCATACCTCATAGCTACGCAGGCACAGGGCAACATACGCCGCCATATTGACCAGCTCAGACCCAGACAACCGCCACACAATTCCGAGCAACCAACCAACGCCGACTTACAACCCCCTCCGGAAATGCTGCCTATCCCAAACCAGGAAGTTGAACACCAAAACGAAGAACCAGAACCAGACCATCCACCACCCCTTCGCCGATCATCCAGGAATCGAAGACCACCCACCTACCTAAAGGACTATCAGTGGGCAGGGTCAAACATCCAAGAGGAAAGAAACGCACCAGGGGAGGGGTAAGGGGTGTATTATATATGATGTAAACATTCCCTTGAGTGTATATGTTAACAGCACAAAAGTATCGTCAAAGCATATATATAGGAAAGCCGCCTGACAGGAATACACGCGGGAACTTTGACAGCTGTCAAAGTTCCCCGTACTGCGCAGGCGCCTCCACTGACAGCTCGCGGCTGTCAAACTCCGGACCGTGAAGAAGACTGAGCTGTCAAAGCGTCCGCCACACTGCGCAGGCGCAGCCACTGACAGCTCGCGGCTGTCAAAACACCACACCACGAGGAAGCCGGAGCTGTCAACAGAAGACGACGCCGATTGGTCCCTGCCTGACACGGCGCCAAAATAAATACATCTGATTGGTCCTCGCTACCAGCTGCCGGCTATAAAAGCCGGACAAGTTATTCTCTGTTTGTCTTGCTCTAATAAACTTGTTGTTAAACTAGCCTGTCGTCCCGAGCGGTCCTTCGGCTACTTCAAGGTTCACTGCACTAACCTTAGGCCTAGTGAGAGTCAGACAAGGGGACAGGTGTAGCAGGCCTTCGCTTTATCCATCTCTTCCCATTTGCCCTCCTGGTCCAAATAGCTCAGAGAAGAGATGGTGGAATCATCAACAGATTGCCCAGGAAGCTTCCCCAGCCAAGTGGGGTTTATTTTTTAACTTGATTTGGTAGAAATCAAACTGCCCCCACACATTTTATAGATTTGCAGCATGAAATGAAGACTTCCCCCCACTATGGTGCCAAAGATGCTGCTGCAGCTTTGTTTCTCTCTTGTGATTGGGAGGAAGGCAACCATTTGTCAGAAGACAAGGCCTTCTCACCTGCTTGCACTAGTGGTGGCCTGCCCCCTCATAAAAGGCTAATGTGAGCGAGCAGGTGGTGTTGGCCATTATTGATATTTTGGGTACACAAGACCAAAGCAAAATGAAGGAAAAATGTAACCAGTACTTTTTGACTACACAACATGTTGTCATGTCAAAAGCAGGCCTTCAGTTATGGCTTGATCATATCTTCCCCTATTACTGTAGTCTCCCCACCATTAGAGCCTGATCATTCTAGCATTTTTCCTTTATTTGAATAAGATGATTGAGATTTGGGCCCCTGCCAAATTTAATTCAGTCTTCGTCAAATCTGGAAGAGAAAAGGAAGCATCCAGTGGGTGCTTAGCTTATCAAGCACAGATCGCTTAAGAGTGATTGATTTCTGGGATGACCTCAGCTAACCTGGAATTTGTAATACCAACACATCTGTAAGGCATCAAATTGGGGATATTGCCTTCCACTGAATAAGAAGAGTGTGTATTTCACATTGGCTAAGGATAAGGAAATATTTGTGGCCGGCAGTTACGCAGACAAGCTTGATGCTGCTCTAAAGATACTTTAGTTATGGACTTACTCAGACCTGGAGTGGCTTGCAGGGAAGCTCTGAGGAAAAGTCCCCTTACATAATTTCTGTGTCAGCCTCTGACACTGAGGCCTAAATACCTTTCCTCTATGTAATGCTCCCCTCCATATGTTTTTTGGATCATCAGCAAGCACTGACTATTGTAGTTCAATAAATCAGTAAAAGATGCTCTAAGAGAAGGACAGCTTCTAAAAACCAGGATCATGATTATTCTTGGGGTTTGTGCTGCTAGGTTGTGAATCCATTTGTTCTGGCATTGTGCTTGCCATAGTTCACATAGCGAGGGTAACAATGCATGATGTGACAAGGAGATTTGTTTTTAATCTGATGTCAATTAGGGCTGAGAAGGAAGGATTGGCTCAAGGTCACCCAGCTGGCTTCTATGCCTAAGAGAGGACTAGAACCTGGGTCTCCTCATTCTACCTCTAGCACTTTAACCATCACATCTCACTGACTCTTTTAAGTGTATTTATTTATTTATTTATTAGTTTAATTTATATACCGCCCTATTCCCGAAGGACTCAGGGCGGTTCACAGGGCAAGTTAAAAACAATACAAAAGAGAGAATAAAATAAAATTAAATTAATACAGCCCACAATTAAGATAACATTAAAAATTTAAATTTAAAATTAATTTGATTTGATTTAATTTAATTTAATTAATATAATTTAAAATCCCTCAGTCCAGGCCAGACAATTCAAACAACCAAGTTTTTAAGTCCTGGCGAAATGAGCGAAGGTCGGGGGCAGTCCGAAGCTCCATTGGCAGTTCGTTCCAAAGGGCGGGCGCGCTCACAGAGAACGCCCTCCCCCTGGGAATCACCCGCCAGCAATCTCTAACCGGCGGAACCCTAAGGAGGCCCTCCCTGTGGACGCGCACAAAACGATGGGAAGCTGATGCTGGCAGCAGGTGCTCCCTAAGATAATCCGGACCCATGCCATTTAGGGCTTTATAGGTCATCACCAGCACCTTGAATCTCACCCGGAGGGCAACTGGAACCCAATGCAGCTCGCGGAGAAGAGGTGTTACATGAGAGTATCGGGAAACTCCCATTACTACTCGCGCAGCTGCATTCTGCACCAGCTGAAGCCTCCGAGTGGTCCTCAAGGGCAGCCCCATGTAGAGAGCATTGCAGTAGTCTAACTGGGAGGTCACGAGCGCATGAGTGACTATACGCAGGGCATCCCGGTCCAGATAGGGCTGCAACTGGCGCACCAGGCAAACCTGGGCAAAAGCCCCCCTGGTCACGGCTCCTATATGATCTTCCAAACTGAGCCGTGAATCCAGGAGGACGCCCAAGTTACGAGCCCTATCGACGGGGGGGGGGGCAACACCTCACCCCCCATCATTAAAGTTGGAGAAGAATGGTTCACTTGAGATGCCAGTACGCACAGCCACTCAGTCTTGGCAGGATTGAGTCAGAGCCTGTTTCTCCCCATCCAAACCCGAACCGCCTCCAGGCAACAGGACATCACGTCGAGGGCATCACTGAGTTGGTTCGGGGTGGAAAGAAAAAGTTGGGTATCATCAGCGTACTGATGATACCCCACCCCGAAACCACGAATAATCTCACCCAGCGGCTTCATATAGATGTTGAACAGGAGGGGAGAGAGGACCGACCCCTGGGGAACTCCACAAACGAGAGGCCTCGGGGCGGACCTCTGTCCTCCCGTCAACACTGACGGCGAACGGCCCAGGTGGTAGGAGGAGAACCACCATAAAACAGTGCCCCCCACTCCCAACCCCCTGAGACGTTGCAGCAGGATACCATGGTCGATGGTATCAAAAGCCACTGAGAGATCTAATAGGTCTAGGACAGAGGAACAACCCCTGTCCCGAGCCCGCCAGAGATCATTCATCAGCATGACCAATGCCGTCTCCGTGCTGTACCCGGGCCTGAAACCCGATTGGTACGGGTCAAGATAATCAGTTTCCTCCAGGAACAGAGGAAGCTGATGCGCTACCACACTCTCAACAACCTTTGCCAAAAAGCGAAGGTTGGAGACCGGACGATAGTTATTCAAAATAGCTGGGTCCAGGGCAGGCTTCTTGAGAAGGGGTCTCACCATCGCCTCCTTCAAGGCGGCAGGGAAGACACCCTCACTCAAAGAAGCAGATATCACTGCCTGGAACCAGCCTCGTGTCTCCTCCCGAGCTGAATATTAATAATATTAATATTAATATTATTAGTATTAATAATTAATAGTATTAATAACTCTTATACAGTCCTTCCATTAAAAAAAAACACCCGACACCATATGTACTGATTAAATAGAGGTGTATTTCTTCAGATGGCAACCATTCTTACTTCAGCTTTGCATTATGGTTCTCCAGGTTTGATCCTGAGGTGATAAACATCCATTCTTGCCCAGAGATCTGCCTTTCACCTCCCCACCAGTTCCTCAGTTGGGACGGGGACACAAGGGGAGATTGATAAACCCAAGGAAGACATCTGCAAGGATCATTGAGCTAATTAACAATCCGGCAGAAAGAAAAATGCACCTCGTTAGGGAACAGCACAGACTTCCTTGTAAACGGGGCATGTCGGTTACAGGGGAAAAGAGAGAGAGAGAGAGGTGGGGGGAAGTGAGTGCAGTGGCATCGCCCACAATTGTCCTCTGGAAGAACAGACAGAGGGTCAGCAAGTGCTTTGATGATTGCCTTGGGCCCTTGTGTAGTCAGCCTGAGCTACGTTTGGAATCCCCATCTGATTAAATTTCCTTGTAATTCATCTCAGACCTATGCTTTTTGGGAAGCCGATGTAGATGTTGCCTCACCAAGTAGACCTCAATTGCTATACTTTGAGACTGCCTCCCCTGATTGATTTTTTTTTGCAGATGAAGCTGCTGTGTCTTTTTAAAAATACATTGCCTTTATATCCTGCCTTTGCTAGATAAGGCACACAGCACTCCTGCCTCTCTAACCAACTCAACCTCTCTGTTGGGTAGTCTAGGTTGAGAAATGGTGACTGACTTGAATTCATGGTGGAGGGGGGTACTTGAATCTCTGCTTCCCCAATTCAAAGGTGCAACAATTGATTAAAGGTGAAGGGGATGGTTTTCAGTATGTTCTTATCCTTCAGCAAACCATATATTGTTATTTTCATTTAACAATATTATGAGAATTAGACATTGTATATGCATACCTTGTATTCAGAAATAGGCAAAGCAATACAAACATAGCCTTAATAGAAATTTAAACTTTTTTTGTTAACTTACAGTTAATCCATTTACTGGATTTTTCAAGGACAAGAATCTGGCAGATTGAATGCAACAGTGAATGTATTAATGTATAGAAGAGAATTCCAATAATAGAATGCTTGTGTTTAATATGACAAGCTGATTTTAATATGGTCTGTATTGATCAGGACTGAGGTTTGTCCCAGGCCCCCTAAATGAAGCATAGTGATTCTCCTACTGGAAAAAGTATAGCCCAAATTTTGAATGTATTATCGCTATCTAGGTCTATGCATGGTGCAACCAAACATATGTTTAAACCAATGAATAAATAGAAATGTATTTAGATTCAGTTTTTCCTTCATTTGCATGATTGTAATTGTTTCCATTAGTCAATAACTGCACAAGTTATATTTACATTTATTTCACCAAGAATTTGTTGAAAATTAAGAAATGCAAATTCATTTTTGTTGTGGCATTTTTTAAAAAAATGTTGCAATGACTTTTATAATGCTCTTCACAAGGAGACACCAGTGTAGAACTATGCTATTATTTTAGAAATGTTTACAATTAATGTACTCACAGGTTTTAATAGCACATCCTATGTAAAATGCTTTGTGTTTTCAATTTTGTTTACTTGTAGAAAAAATGATCTTCTTTACTAGTATAGTAAAAGTAATTATACTGAGATTTCACTTATAAAATTAAGAGAGTCTGGACTCCTCAAGCTAAGAAGGACTTCGCAGGTATTCTGACAGAGGCCTTGCTAATGTGGAGAAAGAACGGAAATGAAGTGTCACAAAAGTGCAAGTATTGACTGGTGGATTAATAATTATTATGTTTGAAAAGAGAAATACTTAATACAGGGTTTCAAACAATACTTGAAAAGATTTGTAAGAGTAATAGAGAATTTTGTAAATCTCATCTAAAAGCCTATGGCCAGATGTTGGAATTTTCTTTGGAGACGAGCAAAGTTTAAAATAATATAGACACAAACATTATGTTTGGGTTTATATGTGTTTGTGTTTATGTTATTTATGATTGTACACTGCCCAGAGATACTTGTTGAGCTGGGTGGCTTTAGGAATCAAACGTATAAATAAAGCAAAGTTTTTTCTTGCGTGTTGAAAAACCCAAATTGTGCTTTGTTGTAATTATTGCAGCTGTTGAGAAATTAAGTTGCCATTTAACTTTTCTAACTTGGATAGCAAATGTAAAATTCTGGCTTCTTGCTTATCATACCCGCTGGAAAGAAAGAATAACCAACTCACTCAACGCTTTATAAAAGCATGGAGAAAAGAGAAACATTAAAACAGAGTTCCATGCATTTCCCCAAGCAGGAAAAAATCCATATACTTCAATGAAGATAATTTTAAAACAATAATTTTCTTTTTTGGAGGGAAAAGGGAAGAAAATCAAGATCAGATCATAAACTTAGACAGTTGAGTTACTGTGCAGTGGCTGATCAGCGATCAGCTCTGAACTTGCAGGTTCTACAGAAATGAAAATATAATTCTGGAAAGTAAGAGCAGAAATTGTTTCAAAATACGTAGCCATCTACAGGCAGGGATGCTTCAAGCATCCCATCCCATCCCATCCCATAACAATAAACTTCTGCACTTTAAAAATAAATGTGTTTTATGGCAATTGTCCAGATATTGAATTTTGTTTGTAAAGTAACATGATCAAGAATTACTGAGTAGAGAGAGAGAGACATTGTAAAAGAAGAACCCTGTTAGTCTATGGTAACAAAATTAGGAATCTCTTAGCACCTTTGCTGAGTCACAAATTTTGTTGAAAGGCAGAAGCTTTCATGAGCTGCAGCTCACGTGTCTTTTAGTAGAGAAAAAAAAAAGCAGAAACTTCAAGATAACAGGCAGTACTGTGTTGTTAGGTCCTAGAGTTTCCTAAATGGAGGGATTCCTCATCTTGCATTAGGCTTTAATAGTTCTTCACAGTATTACAAATGCAAAAATGACATTTTGATCCCTCTGCATGCTCATCAAAACAAGCTGGTCAAAAGTTGGGGAGGGAGGAAGAACACACTTTGAAATGAAGCATTGTGTCCCCTCTAGTCCCAGCAACTGGTCCTGTGCTTAAGTTCCAGTCAAACTCACGTTACACTGGCAAGAAGCAGGTTTTTTCCCCCCCTTTGGTGAATTGTCAATCCTGTCTGGAAGATTCCTGGGACAGTTTACAGCTCTACCTCATTTGCATCAAGGGTGCCTATGAGGGCCTGGGCAGGAGTGGGACAGATCTGAGGGTCTCTGGCAGAAGGAGGGTCTCTGGGCCAGGGCCAAGGCAGTGGGGGTCGTTCCCTCACTGTTTCCAGGATGGCTTCGGGGGCCACATGAAACTACTTCACGGGCCGGATCTGGCCCCTGGGCCTTGTGTTTGACATGTCTGCCCTATGTCAACATAAAGACCCCACCTTCTTCAACACGAGTGTGAAAAGCCCATACAGTCTAACAACAATGTAATAGTTGTAATATTATATTATTTTCTTCTTACAAAACCTTCCTCCCAAGCCTTGAAGAACTGCAGCTATGTCTACAAGGTACCCAAGAAATTCCTGAGAATGAAAGAAGCCTTTACTTTGTTAAGGATTAAATGCCACATAAGATAACAAAAATTAGATACAAAAATTGCTTCCTGCGATTAAAAGAGAATACTTCTAAAATGTTGCATGCGTGACATTTAGGGTCTGTTAATAACCAATTATCAGGTAATAAAACTTGGACAGTAACACCGCAGAGGGAGATTAGATGCATGTGTTCGAAAGGAGAAAAAAGGGTTTAGAGGGAAGGAATTAATCTCATCAGATTATTATCTTCATGAGATGTTTATGAAATCTGGTAGCAATTTTCTTAAATGGTGCTTCAAGATGTAAAAGAAAAGGAATAGCAGATAGGAGAAGACTGAGAACTTTATTATTAGCTGAAAGAGTAGATCACAACTGAAAGGAAAGTGAAGGAGAACAGATAACAGCTTTTAAATAGATGTGATTGAATAGATACAAATAGATCTTTGGAATATCCAAATATAAAAGAACACAGTTTTTAGCCTATTGCGTGCCCAGAGAGTTTTATTCCTAGATTAAAAAGGTATATTTGTCATTGTGACTAGCGCATGAAAAATAAAAAAAATAAAAATCTAAGCAAAGTGATTCAGCATCTTTTTCACATAGTCTCATAAGAATAAGACTGCTTTTAAAGCAGCTGAAAGAGATGGAAACACTTTTTTTAAAAAAATAAATAAATCTAAGATTTATCTCCTGCAATTCGTTAGTTTTTGTTTGTTACAATAAAGAAGTAGATTACACACAAATATATAATTTCCTGTAGATGAAACCATTTCTAAAGACATGGAGGGAAGATGTTGGTCTGTGGGAGCCAGTATCACCAGATCTCCCCTGATTTTTGCTAGAATGCTAGTTACTGAAACCTGCTGAGGATTCACACCATCCTTGTCCTGAACCTCCTTTCATGAATTACCCTACAGATTTGCTGAAGTCCCACAGGTTTTGGTTCAGATAGGCCTCTATTCATAACTCAAGCCGGCCATTACGAATGGCCCATAATGACCATCGCTATCTATTATGTCTTTGGTCAATCAAGGTTCCACATAATATTTTCTAATAAGAGAAGGTGTAGGCTTGTTATGTCTATGCCACATGCAACATTAACTACTAAGGGCAAAGACAGTCAGTTTGGGCACATTTCGTTCAGTATGTCACAGGTGATAGTATTCCAGCTGAGCTATTCAAAGTCTTAAAAGATGATGCAGTAAAAGTGCTACACTCAATTTGCCAGCAAATTTGGAAAAGTCAATAGTGGCCACAGGATTGGAAAAGATCAGTTTACATTCCAATTCCAAAGAAAGTCAGTGCCAAAGAATGTTCAAACTATCGCACCATTGCACTCATTTCACATGCTAGCAAAGTTATGCTTAAAATCCTGCAAGCTAGACTCCAGCAGTATGTGGATCGAGAACTACCAGAAATACAGGCAGGATTTCGAAGAGGCAGAGGAACTAGAGATCAAATTGCCAACATACGCTGGATCATGGAGAAAGCTAGGGAGTTCCAGAAAAACATCTACTTCTGCTTCATTGACTATGCCAAAGCCTTTGATTGTGTGGATCACAACAAACTATGGCAAGTTCTTAAAGAGATGGGAGTACCAGACCATCTTATTTGTCTCTTGAGAAACCTATATGTGGGTCAAGAAGCAACAGTGAGAACTGGACACGGAACCACTGATTGGTTCAAAATTGGGAAAGGAGTCTGGCAAGGCTGTATACTATCGCCCTGCCTATTTAACTTATATGCAGAGCACATCATGAGAAAGGCAGGGCTAGATGAATCAAAAGTTGAAATTAAGATTGCCGGAAGAAATATCAACAACCTAAGATATACAGATGATACCACTCTAATGGCAGAAAGTGAAGAACTAAAGAGCCTCTTGTTGTGGGTGAAGAAGGAGAGTGCAAAAGTTGGGTTGAAACTTAACATTAAGAAAACCAAGATCATGGCATCCAGCCCTTCAATTTCTGGCAAATAGATGGGGAAGAAATGGAGGTAGTGACAGATTTTATTTTCCTGGACTCCAAGATCACTGCAGATGGGGACTGCAGCCAAGAAATTAAAAGACGCTTGCTCCTGGGGAGGAAAGCCATGGCAAATCTAGACAGCACACTAAAAAGCAGAGACATCACCCTGTCAACAAAAGTGCGTATAGTCAAGGCTATGGTCTTCCCAGTTGCAATGTATGGCAGTGAAAGTTGGACCATAAGAAAGGCTGAGTGCCAAAGAATTGAGGCCTTTGAACTATGGTGCTGTAGAAGGCTCCTGCAAGTCCCTTGGACTGCAAGGTGATCAAACTGGTCAGTCCTAGAGGAGATCAACCCTGACTGCTCTTTAGAAGGCCAGATCCTGAAGTTGAAACTCAAATACTTTGGCCACCTAATGAGAAGGAAGGACTCACTGGAGAAGAACCTCATGCTGGGAAAGCTTGAGGGCAAGAGAAGAATGGGACGACAGAGAATGAGGTGGCTGGATGGAGTCACTGAAGCAGTAGGCGTGAGCTTAAATGGACTCCAAAAGATGGTAGAGGACAGGAAGGCCTGGAGGAACGTTGTCCATGGGGTCATGATGGGTCGGACACGACTTAGCGGCTAACAATAACAACATGTCACAGGCACTACTATGAAGCCCAGTTTTATCCTGAGGATGTTGATGGTATCCATGCAAGCTAGGATCTCCAATCTGGAGGCTATTTGCAAGCATAGATGGGTTTGCATCTCAACAACTAGAGGGATACTTCCATTGTATTGGCACACATACAGGATGCTGTTCAATTTCTACCTTTTTCAGTAGATGACATTTTATTTTCTGTCATCATTGTCAGATAAGGTGGGCAACCAAATAGATGTGGAGGGCTGTGACATTAGAGAAGGTGGAGCAAGGGAGTCCATTTAACTGCTATCTCAAATGACATCCAAGACGAAATTTCTTGTCTTGCTTTCCATTTCCTCCTCTTTGCATATCATTATATCTCTTTATCGCAATGCCAACCGTCCAGATAAACAAGCACCAACCCCTTGATTTGGTACAGTATTGAACTTTTCTGTTTCCTTTGCTTTCTAAATTCAGCCTTTCATCAAACCATGGCATTTCTTTTCATATAAATACAGACCTTTCTTTCTATCTCTCGGGAGGAAAATCTCTGCTTGCTTGTCTTTTTCCGCTTCAACTATTACAGTTGGGTTTTCTTTTTTCCTCCCAAGTTGTATGTATGTCTGAAATGCTATAATTAGTGCATATTTTCCCTGTCTTTATACTATTGCTATGTTCAATTTGTTTTCTTACAGTTTCCTAAAATATGAAGTTTATACTTTAAGTACCCTGGGGCATTGCCGTCTTCTCCTGTCCTTTGTAGCCAACACCAATGGAGTAACAATGCTGAATAGTTGCTGTGTAAATTTGGATTCTACATGAAGCTTTCAATCTTCTTGAAATCTATAGATTTCATTTGCCTTTCTTGACGCTGCAGCTCTGCCCTCTCCTAAGCAAGCTCTCCGTTCATGCCCAAGATGATTGGTGGGAATGTAAAGGCAGCAGCCAGCTGGTTAGGACACAACGATCACTTGTGTCCCCACCGTGCTTGTCTGCAATATGTGATTTATCACAACATGTTCATGATTTACTCCCTGCTGTTGCCACTGTCATAAATCCCCTGTGCAAGTGGCTGGCCCTGCATCACGGTGGCCGACAGGCAATATAATGAACTGGTATGCATGGGGCACTGCCTGGAAGGGGTATTGTTTTCCGCAACTGCCATGACTCCAGACAGGATGGGCGGAGTAGACGTTCACCTCCAATACAATTTCCTTTGGGGGGGGGAAACCCTAAATTGATAGGTTTTGCTTTGTGGGCCACATGGTCACCCAGCTTTGGGATCAGAAAGGATTTATTCTTCCCTTGGTTCGTCTTAGTTGATTAATGGTTTTAGCTTGTCCCATTCTCTCAAATTTAATACCACATAAAAGGTAAGATCCTTTGCGCTTAAAAAAAAGGAAATAAATGTTCAGATATGAATACAATTACAGGGACTGAAGAATGGTTTGCTTTAGAGAATTAGCTTATGATAAATCCTTACGGCTTTAAGGTTAAGATGGATCAAGGCAATATCCCTATTGGCCTGATCATAAGTGGGAGAAGGTGGTTGAAGGGTTGAAACTGAGCAGGTCTCTACTTAGGCATTGTGAATCCAGGGTGCTGAGATCTCTGTCCCTGAGACAGGCAGAAAAGTCACACATGTAATCTCCAAGGCTAGTTTTTTCTCAGAAGTCAACAACTGCAGCAGGGGACTGAGAATTACCATAAAGAACTTCCACCTCAGCTTTGGAATTTACAACAACTGAAAGTTGACAACCAAGGTTGACTCAGCCGTCCATCCTTCCAAGGTCAGTAAAATGAGAACCCAGATCAGGGGTAGGCAACCTTGGCTCTTTTATGACTCGTGGATTTCAACTCCCAGAATTCCTGAGCCAGCCTGGCTCAGGAATTCTGGGAGTTGAAGTCCACGAGTTATAAAAGAGCCAAGGTTGCCTACCCCTGACCCAGATTGTTGGGGGCAATATGCTGACTCTGTAAACCACTTAGAGAGGGCACTATGGAGCAGTATATAAGTCTAAGTGCTATTGCTAAACAGTCTCTTATCTTGAGAAAGCAAGGCTTTGAAATGTCATTCAAGCCATGGCCATACTTTTTGTACTGCATGACCTGATGTCTCATGAGATTCTATGTGAGGTATACAATTAAATTTGGATTAGGAAAATGTTTATTCCGTACCTCAATGAAACAGTAAGCAGGTGAAATCCTCCCCCTTTTTTTAAAACTTAAGAAACATTGAAGACTATCAGCCAGAACTAGTTGCAAATTGGTGGCTGAGGAATGAATTCAATTATTGATTGAATCCTATGAAACATACAGTGGGTAATATATTAAGTCTCTGCAAGATATTTTGCTCAACTACCCCAGCAAAGCATGTGGAACAAGTACAAATTCATGGAGGAAGGAGGTGATTCAGCTCTTGATGAGATGATTTGCAGCATCTTGAATTTTAATTTGCATCCAGCAGTGCCAATAGTCAGAAGTCATGTTGGTTCATATGTTTTTCAGGCACCCTTACAGATTTTCAGTAAGCCTTTCTCAAATATTGTCATCTAAGACAGGGTTTTTCAACCTTTTCACCCATTGTATCACTTTTAGGATATGGCAACATCTGAGTACCACCAGTCGCCTAGCAAGGTGTCAAAAACTTGATGACCCCACAAAAAAAGTGATGAAGTACAGGTAGTCCTCGACTTACAACAGTTCACTTAGTGACTGTTCGAAGTTACAATGGCAGTGAAATAAGTACACCCCCCCAAGCCACAGCCGAGCAAGACACCTGCCTGCCCACCCAGCGGCGCTCTTCCTCCTGTCCGAGGTTTTCATTGTTGTGAGCATTTCTGTTGAGGATTGGCAGCGGGAGTGGGGTGGGGTGGGGTGTTTGGTTTTTATTCACCCCCCCTCTGCTGAGTGGTTGCAGCAGGTTTTGGTCACTTCACATGACCCTGGGACAATGTGACCATCATAAATATGGGTCTGAACGTAAATCACAAGACCCTGGAGATGCTGCAGCATTCTAGCTGATTGGCACTTCTTCTGGGCTCAGAAGCACCAGGATCAGTGCCAAGCTCCAGACAGCCCCAAAGAAGCGCTGATCATGGCGCTTCCGCTGAGCTCTGACAGCCCTGCAGCTTGCTCAGGCTTGTGCGGTGCTGCCACCGGTTCAGCTCATTCCCCTCCCCCGCTACCACTTTTCTAGGATGGTCACGTACCAGGTGGTACCCGTACCACTGGTTGAAAAGCCCTGATCTAAGAGAAGCACCTCTCTCATATAATCTCAGTAGACGTTATTCTGCATGGGAATTCCATCACAAATTTACTGCATTAGAAATCTGGTAAATCCCAATTTATTTGCCACTATTCTAATGCACTTGAACACAAAAGATGTCTTAATAATTTTGCTGAATTGATGGTAGCAATTTTTTGAGATTTGTTGAAAGGCTCCTGTTGGCTAAACACATATTTTGAATTATGGAGCTTACTTGCCAGCTGTGCTGAGTTGGGTGGGACCTCTGACTGTGTTTGTTCTATGTGGCAGCCAGGAAATGGAATTTAGTAATGCAAGCTGAAGACAGAAACAGACTAAAAGGCTAAATGATGTCATGATCGGAGACCTTGGGAATTAACAAGAATGTAGGTTGAATAGAGGAACTGGAAAAAAAATCCTTGATATTCCCCTTTAACAATGTTGCATAAAAATAGGAATAAAAATACGTTTAAAGTAACATTGGACTTTCAGATATCTGTCCCTTTTAGAAAGCAACCATAAACCCAGAATATTTAAGTTTTTAAACCAAGTATCCCCAACTTTTCTTAGACTGAGGAACTCACGCTTTGGGGTGTGGGGCCAAAGAGCTAGTCAGGACAAGTAAGCAGAACCAGAACAAAAATAAATTTTGATACAATTAAATTCACATTCAGTTGCATTAAACTGATAAGAACAATATCTATTTCCCATTTATATAATCTCCTTCTTCCGTCACACTAATAATTATTTCTTAAGGAATGTCTTTACCAGTATATTCTTACCCATATCCAAACAATCCTGTTTAGAGGTGCTTTGGGTTTTTAGAAGTGGTGCAGTAGTTGTCCAGGAGCATTTCTTTTGAGACGTAGCACCCCTCTCCAATCCTCTGAAATGCTTTGTCTGGTGCCGACTTGTCTTTCCATGCTAGGTTTTCATGTGTTTCCTATTCCAGGCAGGCTATGTTAATTAATTAATATAATAAATTAATTTTAGACACATTTCCTGCTAAGAAATATTTAATTAGACTACTGTTTTCATTATTGTTTCATTATTGTTTCCTTGCTATGGAGCAATAGCACTTAGACTTATATACCACTTCACAGTGCTTTACAGCCCTCTCTAAGCAGCTTACAGAGTCAGCCTATTGCCCCCCCCAACAATCTGGGTTCTCATTTTACCAACCTCGGAAGGATGGAAGGCTGAGTCAACTTTGAGTCGGTCAGGATTGAACTGCTGAAATTCGGCAGAATTAGCTTGCAGTACTGCATTCTAACCACTGTGCCACCACCACTGGTGGCAATGCTAAAGTAGATGACCTCCAAAGTCATTTACGTTCTATTTGAAGTATTGCTTTTTATGGTGGATTTTTAACTGTGCAGAATTTTATTTGATTCCTTCAGCATCATACAAGTTGCTCTGGGAAAATCTGGTTTTGAAAGACAAGGTGCAGAATCTGCAACCCATTAATACCCTGCAATTTATTGGCAATTTTATGAAGGCTACAGCTAAGAGTTTTGGAAGTACATAAAACTCTCAGGGTGTTTGGACGTGGACTTTCAAACATCAGCCGTTGGGCGGAGTTGGCAGAATCAGAAGCAGAGAAGGAGAATTAACTACAATATAGCAACTCTTTGTCCCCCCACCACCACCATATTGTTATTAGCTTTAAAAAGAAAGCTATTAGTGCTGGTAGAATGTTAAAGATGGCTGGTGTGGGTTTTTGTGGGTGGGTGCAGGACAGCAACCGAAAGCAGATGTTGCTTGCTTTGGGAGGAATTGACACTGCCAGTGGTTTGTATCTGAATGCTTGTCTGATCCTCTGTTTGACATGTAAGTAAACAGACATCCGAAAAACGCTACTTGTCAGTGACGTTCCTACCAGGAGTTTTCCCATCCTCCTCCCCAGTTCACTATTCTCCTTATCTCAAGAGTGGCAAGCGGATCATTGCTGAGGCAGATATCTGTGAGGAAAGAGGCTGATCTACCTCAACCATACTTGGTAGCACACCCAGCCACATGCCTATCATCCCTCCTGGCCTTTCTCCTTGTTAATGCTTTGCTGTGCAAAGGATTTCTGGGCTGGAAGCTGCTAAGTCACTCATGGAGGACAACACCGAGCGCCATTTGTTACCTGCAAAGATTTCCACCCCAATAACATTGATTCCTTGGTTCCTCGCTACCATGACTCAGAGCCTCTATAAGACCTCTTTGCTGCTGCCAGAACTTTCAAGGGAGCAGAATTGTGTGTATTCCATACTAAAGCAATGACCCAAACATCAGACAAAGCCCCCACATGCACATCTCTGTGCCAAGAAAAGCTGCATTCTATAACCTCTGAATGAGAGGAAGGAATTCTAGATGGAGGAGATAAGCAGAACCAGGAGCCAGAGAGTCTCTATTATTTTAATTAATGGTTTATACAAGTGTCATGAAAAACAAAACAAAAAGTCTCCCATTCTGGGCAAATAGGAAGGAGACTTTCTCCCAAATTACTTGAAAAATACGTAGCGAAGGGATAACCGAGGGCCGTCTTGCTCTTTCAGACTCTGGAGCTAATGGACAGCCAGGAATGACATTTTCTGCAAGAGACTGTCCTCCTCTTGACCTCTGCCTTTCTCTAAAATCCCCACTGCATTGCAGAGTTCCATCCTTATGATAAATGTCAGAACTCCATATGTTCTTTTGTTGGTGTTGTTAGGGAAAAAAAAATACATGCTAACCTAGTCTGTCTCCTTGACATTGGGGCTTTCCTTACTTGCGTCCCCACTGCAGTGGGAACATTTGCTGGTTTCACCTTCACCTTCATCTAGTTCCTAGTCCATACTAGAGGCAGCCACACGTCATTTTTAACTGTTGCAGATTTCAGATAGTGTTATCCCTCTTATCCTGACACAGATTGTGTAGCTGATTCAATCTGGCAGGCTTCACCAACTTTTTGTTTGCTGATAGAGTCACTTGACTTTTAAAGATTAGGATCAGCAGAGCTTTCTTTGTCCACATTTAGGCCCCTGTTAGCAAGCCCCCTCCTCCTTCAAATATAGTGAAAAGAAGGACTAGGGGTGACATGATAGCAGTGTTCCAATATTTGAAGTGCTGCCACAAAGAAGAGTGGGGGCCAACTTATTCTCCAAAGCACCCGAAGGCAAGACAAGAAACTAATCAAGGTCAGAAGCAACCTAGAACTAAGGAGAAACTTCCTAACAGTGAGGACAATTAACCAGTGAAAACAGCTTGCTGTCAGAAGTTGTGGATGCTCCATCACTGGAGGTTTTTAAGGAGAGACTGGACAGGCACTTGTCTGGGATGGTACAGGGTCTCCTGTTTGAGCAGAGGTTAGACTAGAAGACCTCCAAAGTCCCTTCAAACTCTGTTATTCTGTAAAGGTGGCCTCTCTCCAATTTCTGGATCTCATCCTCTGGTCGGTCTTGAATGAAATCCCTCTTCCCTTGTCCTCATCCCTGTCCTCCTCTCCTTAATGATTAATGGATGCTTTCCCAGTGGTTTGATGGGAATTGAGGGCAGTAACACTGGTGGAATTCATAAATCATTTTCTTTAACATGCCTTGTACCACAGGAAACAAGCACAGCACTTTGCCAGCATTGTTCCTGTATCAAGATAGGGATCAGCAATGGGGCTGATTTTATGTTGGTCTTGTTTTTGTGTTGGTATAGACCCTTGAATGACATTTGCTCAAACCTCAGTAGAGCTAGTGCATGCTTAACCTCTACAATCATGCAAGTTTGATGATGCAAAGGAACCTCTTCTAAACACCAGGTCATTCACCACGCCCAACTAAATATTACATCTCTTTTCTTGCTTGCCAGCATGAACGTCAGACTTCAGTAATAAAATCACTTTAAAAAAAAGAATTACCAAAACTAGACAATCGATCTAGCGCTATGTTTGGAATAGTAATTTATTTCAGTTTATTAAAATGCATATTATTCATCCTTGTCAATCATACTTTGATCCATTCAGGGAAGCCATTGCACTTTCTTCTTAGGGCTGAGACCACTTGACTGGTCCAAGGTCACCTAGCTGGCTTCATGGCTAAGGCAGAACTAGAACTCACGGTCTCCTGGTTTCTAGCCAATTATTTTACCAATTACTTTAACCGCTAGATACACACACACATACACACACACTTATATGGAGAAGGGGCAATTTCTAATTTTTAGACAATAAAGACAACGGCAGGCTAGGATAGAGTCGTGGCCCTGTTCTTTTTTAGACACACTGAGTTTTAATGCAAAGGCTCAGGCTGAGTTCTTCTGCAGAGAATCTGCTTCTATATGATGGGCATTTCACCTACTTCGTACCCCTTTGGCGGAGGAAGGACAGGGTTGCTATTGGCACCCCGGCTCCTGCACTTCATCTTGCAAGTGCCGCTGTGTGATCGCTGGGCTTAATGAGCTATGGGATTATTTATCGTTCTGTGCTTGGGGAATCACAGTGGATTTATCACTGGCTTCTGTAAATAGCATGGCAAAAACCCTCCGCCAAAGAAGAGATTTGTGCTGAAAAGCAGGGAAGAGAAGAGAGGAAGCTGAAGACTGTTTCCAAAGGCTTGGGGAGGATGGGGGGGACCCCAGCAATTTTCTTCTCCAACTGTTTTTCCATCAACAAACTCACTTTTCACCTCACCTGGTCTTTCGTCCCCAACACATACTACAGTTTAATCAGGGCTTCTGCACACCGAAAGCTGCATACAGTATTATATTTTCAAGGTGGAAAAAATAAAGATGGCTTTGAGTCTCAATGACCACACAGGCACAAGCTTGTGGTTTTCTTGGCACAGCCTGGGTTAGTTTCAAAACCCAGGCAAAGTTGGGCAGGTACTGTTACCTGCTATAGTTTTATTAATTAATTTATTAAATTGTGTGTGTGTGCGCACACACACACACACACACACACACACACACACACAGAGAGAGAAAACAAAATAATGCTGAATGAATATTAAGCACAGTTGAAGGAAAACACTTCCTGAATTTCATGGAGATTTGCCTTCTCGTTACCAATTTCTATTTTATATCCCTGTTAATGCATTCCACATCCAGCATGAAATTTAGGAGTTGTGTGTTGTCTGCAATACAATGGCAAAATAGATGTGATCTCTGTGATTGAGGTGTCTTCAAGAAGACAGATGTTCCTTTCCTTTCTCTAGTCTATAGGTGGCCCTTCAGAAGACAAGGTCTAAATTTTCCTCCAGTCACAGCTTGCTGTAGTGGATGGAGGTTTCTGGGGTGGGATGAATCCCTTAGTCACTGTGCAATAAAATAATCCCTTTTTAGGACCTTGGATCCTATGGGCTTCCTACTGATTTCTGTTCAGCTTCCGCAAGACACCCTTTAATTGCCTGAGAGCAGCACAGCAGAGCTATTCCTGACCTGTGGCTCCCAGAATTTCTTATGGCCTACTTCTTCCACCCCAGTCTGTCTAGGAAAAGTGTGAAAACTGAGCAGTTGCTCCTTCATTGTAGATCAGAAAGGACAACCTCTCGATTTTAAAGGTCACTAAGCTGTCCTTCCATCTCACCTGACAAGACCTCTGCTTTTCACCATCTGGAACAGGAATAAACTTTGCATGTAGATTTAGGGAACAGGCTCAGGAAACTGACCTAAGGACAATTCTCTCCCTTAGTGATGGTGACCCTCTTGTCCATTCTTCCAATGTTCACACTTTTTCTTCTTGCGCTTGCCAGTGCCAAGCTGGGGCTGGGAAGGCTATATGTTAATTGGAAACAGAAGTTGTAAAGCATCTCTGACATGATTGGATTAAAGTAGCTGGAGGTATACAGAGTATACTGCGCCATTTTGTTAACTAAGCAAAAGACCAGACAGAGGCCTAATCAACAGTATCAGCATTTAGCCTTGCTAATTTACTAATTTTGTAGTCCCTGTTAATCAGAAAGGATACTTCTGCTTTGAAAAATTTGGAAAGTATTAAAAGTATTCTGGATATTAAGTATTTGGTTCTGGAGATGGATATTTTATCCATTATTGAAAGGCAATATTTTCTACCAATCAAGAAATGATGTAATATATTTTCCTTTGGGACAGATTTTATAATAGACTATCAATAGTAGAATATTATTCTTTTTTAAAAAATGGCAACCTTTATATAATGTTTAATGTTTGAAATATACAACAGATGATCTGTTTAGTTTGTTTACATTTTTTCTCCCATTTTGTTTTGTTATTGCTTATCAGTTGAAGTGTTGTATGTTCTGTGTACTCTTTTTCAAATTTGTAATAAAATAAAATGAAAATGGGAAGAAAGAAAGAAAGAGAGAAAGAAAGAAAGAAAAAGAAAGAAAGAAAAAGAAAGAAAGAAAGAAAGAAAGAAAGAAAGAAAAAGAAAGAAAGAAAGAAAGAAAGAAAGAAAGAAAGAAAGAAAGAAAGAAAGAAAGAAAGAAAGAAAGAAAGAAAATGGGAGTTGGCTTTTTCGGCTGCTTGATTTTAAGTTTGCACTGAATGAAAAAGGATGTTGGAGCTTCATCAGTCTGGAATTCTTTTAAATCACTGCTTGGAAAAGTTTGGGTAGAAAACAGAGTCTGCTTAATAGTTTCTTGGAGGAACATCAACTGTTAATCTCCAACAGGTGAAAAAATCTAAAATTGATTTGTGTTTTTTAAATAATCCATGTGCTACTAAAATGCTCATTGTCATAACTTTTAAATGGGCAAAATACTACATTATAGGCCAACAATTTTTGATTTGGCCAAGGTACCACAAATGGACTAACTTACAGAATGCATACAAAATTCAGGACCCGTAACTCCCAAACAAATAGAATTTGAGAAAGTTGTGGCTGCTTCGGTGTTGCTAGGCTGCACTGCTGGGCTGCTGCTGCAGTCATATGATTGTCATCTTCAATATTCTGTGGCACTTTCCCAGCCACTCTTGCAATCCCTTGCTCACTCCCTCATCCAGCAGCGGCTACTTACCTACCTTCTGGGAATGAGGGAGAGAGGGAGGAATGAAGGAAGGAAGAATCCCTGCATACCGTTCCTGGCTTATGTGCCCTCCCTGACCTGTGCCACCTCCCCACACCTTCCCAATCAGTGCCATCCCCTCCATACACCTTCTCTCAGCCATGTGGCACCCCCTGTGCACCGGTACACCTTCTTTCCAATCCATGCCATTTCCCCATGCACCATCCCAGACCTGTGTTGCACCTCTTGTGCACTTCTAAGCACCC
This sequence comes from Vipera berus, assembly GCF_964194415.1. Taxonomy (NCBI): domain Eukaryota; kingdom Metazoa; phylum Chordata; class Lepidosauria; order Squamata; family Viperidae; genus Vipera; species Vipera berus. The sequence goes on along the minus strand of NC_138203.1, from coordinate 139,599,448 downwards.
CCAGGCATCCTTCCTGACCGGTGCTCCCCCTGTGCACCTTCTCCAATCTGTAACGCACCTCTCACATACCCTCATGATCTCCATACACACTTTTCAACCCATACTGCCCCCATGTACACCCTACCCAATCTGCATGGCACATCCCACACAACACCATGTATCCTTCCTGTTCCATGCCACCCACCCATATGCTCTCCTTGGCCCACAAGGCATCTTTTCTGCACACCCATGCATGTTTCCCAACTCGCAGGGAAGCCAGCAGGAAGTCAAAACCCATTCCCACTCTCGCTACTTTTTTGACCACCCATGTTTATTCTGTTTCTCTGTTTAGGTAAAGGAATATCTCTGAAACAATGACCCAATAGGGTATGGGTTCTCTGTTGTGTAATAAAAATAAAATTTTAGTCAAATAAAACTTGTGCCTGTCTTTATCCTTACTGGAATGCTTCATTTGTTGGTTTAAATGGTGAAGCCATGGCAATCTAGCAAGTATAAATGATCTTTCCAGCATTTTCTTTCATGGAAGGGATAAATACTATTCCTCATTCTCCATTCCTATCTGGTCTTCAATTGGTTTTGGCTGTACCATGGTACATAAGCCATAAACTACAAGAAAGGAAAGAATGTAGTATCCAAGTCCTTTTTGCCTTCCTGTAGCACGAAATCTTTCTAGTGGACTCTCTTTTGCTTGCTCCACTGAAACAGAGAAAAAGACAAGTGAATCTGCCCAAATCTTAAGGTTTAAAGAACTGGAGAACGAGCATTGGCTCCATGTGGATAAGAAGAGCATAATGATGAAAAATTCTGTTCTGCAATGGATTACACTCATAAGATTGGGGAATGGATCACTCTCCTTCTTGGGAGAATTGCCTTACCAGAAAAGAAATCTTTGAACAGTTGCAGCAAACCCACATCTCTGAGTAATTGTGTTGTCAGTGTAATGCCTAATGGTGGAATTCAGATGGTGTAGCTCTAACACATTATGCAGCCTGCCTAGCCAGCACCATTTAAAGGGCAGCAGGCAAAGGTGGGTGGGTTCATCAAACGTGGCAATACAAGTGATGTATGTGTCCAGGAGGAAAAATGCTTCAGAGGGCAGGACTCTCTCTCTTTTTCCGCTTCAATCAGAGAAGAGAGAATTTGCTGTGACAGCCCAAAATGAGGCCACACCAGAGATTCTGGAGAGAGAGAGAGAGAGAGAGAGAGAGAGAGAGAGAGAGAGAGAGAGAGAGAGAGAGAGAGAGAGGGGCAAACGGCATGCATTCATCAGAAGTTTTTCTTTAAAAAAGGAAACGCACATAATCAACATGGAGAGAATTATAACCAGGAAAATAATTTTTTTTCCAGAATCAAGGAGCATAGTGGAAATCCAAATCTTTTCTCTAGGGTTATTGCATATTTGAATTTACATCCAATATAATTGGCTTCATTAGCAAAGGTTTGAAAATACTCTGATTTAATAGCCATTGTCCCCCAAAACTATGACTTTTCCCTACTACTAGCAATTCTTTATGTGGATCCTGCACTTTCTTGGCACAAAACATTCCGTTATTTTTTAGGCAATGAGGACAGAATAGAGAGAATAAAGTAAATAGTTAACCTTTGTTTTAGATTTGAAGAAAGGGAAAGGAAAGGGGGAAAGGGGGAAGGAAAGGAAGGGAAGGAAAGGGGAAAGGGGAAAGGACAAAGGACAAAGGGAACAGAAGAAAAGAAAAGAAAAGAAAAGAAAAGAAGAAAAAAGGAAAGAAAAGAAAAGAGGGAAGGGAAGGGAATGGTGGGAAAGGGGAAAGGAAAGGAAAGGAAAGGAAAGGAAAGGAAAGGAAAGGAAAGGAAAGATGGGAAAGGAAGGAAAACATAAAATATCAGAGGACTGTGTAATTCTGGGCATATGGAGTATTCTAACTATGCGTAGATTAAGCCGTTAGTTCTTTTATCATAATAGAAATTAGTTTGGCTGTGAGTGACTATTCAAGGCTGGATCCCAGTCAGAGGTCCTTCTTATTACTCAATAATATCTGAACTAAAGATGCCAAGAACTCAAGCTGGGTTTTTCTGCATTAAAGCAGGTGCTCTGCCACGGAGTATGGCTTATTCCATGATATATATTGTTAAATTGCTACCTGGAGAGAAACTGAAAAAGAGTTATTTTACAATTATTCCCGTCTCTCTGCTGCAATCTTAAAAAAATAAATCAGTATTTCAGGAGAATGCACTGAGTAAATAAAAAAATGATTTGGAATGCTAAATAAATAAAAATAAATAAAAATACAAAAAAGGCAGCTGTAAACTACTACTTACAACCTCCACTATCTATAAAATTGAGTTGCTCATCCAAGAATACTAAAGCTATCATTGGCAGATATTTCTCTTGTTAACAAATGTGAAATGTTCCTTTCACAGGTGTTGAGCACTTTGCAAATGTGATGCCCTTTAGGGAAGAGAAGCTTAATAGGAAACAACTTATTTTTCAAAAATTATATATATTTTTCCTGATGGACATTTTTAAGCCTTTTTCACTTAATATTTTTTTTTATTGAAAAGTTTTACAGTACATTTTGGAATACAAAACCCCTCCCCTCCCCCTCCCCTCTCCCCAAACCTCCCCAACTCTCCCCTTTTTCACTTAATATTGCTACCATCGCTTGGGCAGGTTGCTATTGCCTTTTAATGTATGTGATCCTAGATGTTAAAACTAGATTCTAAGCTCCAAAAGAAGAAGAGATGGATTTTGTTTTCTCAGTGTGGGTTTTAATGTATTTTCATCTTGGCCTATGAAAAGGAATTTCCCCAGAACTGAAACTTGAGTGCTGTGTGAAACTCTCTATCTAGGACATCTCTTTCAGTCTCTTACCAATTGGCCTTAAAAAGAAATGCATTTACTTTCACCCTCTGCTGATCAGCCTGCAGTTTTGTGGTAAGTTTTGCCTGTCATGAAGAACTACTCCTAAAGATGCCCACAACCATATGTGCAAATTCATTTACTTATTTGAAACACCACAACAGTTGCAGTAATGTAAAAGGGCTTTTATGAAAGACACATATTTTTAGCATAGCATCCAAGCTGAACTTCACAATTGACCGGCTGAATGTCGTCACCGTCTTTTGAATCCTAGGTTGAATCTATTCAGTCCTATAATGCTAGCACAATTCTAGGGCATATGTGAATATGGGAGGCCAACTCACCTTAAATTGTTATGCTGCATTAAAGAACTAAGGGCATTTCTGCACAGTTGAGTTGATCTGTTCTCCACCCATCTTTAGGTCAATGGAAAACTTCTATGAAATTTGCTGCTGGGGGCATCCTCATTCTATCTGTTCCCTGTGGCATCCTCTGCCTTTCCTCCAAGGTGTGGTTGACAGAGTCTTAGAGCCAGAAGTTGCCCTTGATTTGATAGGGGGAACAAACACTCCTTAACACTATACAGCTAATGATGTCTGAAGGCCATCTCATGGGCTAGAGACAAGATGAATGTCATCGGGGATGGAGGAGGGACAATGCAGAACAAGGTGTTGCTGGGGCATGATTGCATTATGCTTAGCTGTAAGTCAGAAATGGATCAGAGGAAGCTCAGAAACTGAGAGAAGGACACAGTGCTTTACTGTTTGCCTTCTTCCTGCTTACCTCCCTGAATTTAAACTTCCTCCAGGATGGAATGTAGTCACAACTATGGTGGATGTGACTCTGTAGGTTAGATAAAAAAAAGGTAAAGGTTCCCCCGCACGTGCGTGCTAGTCGTTTTCCGACTCTAGGGGCCAGTGCTCATCTCCGTTTCAAAGCCGAAGAGCCAGCGCTTGTCCGAGGACGTCTCCGTGGTCATGTGGCCGGCATGACTGGATGCCAAAGGCGCACGGAACGCTGTTACCTTCCCACCGTAGTGGTCCCTATTTTTCTACTTGCATTTTTACGTGCTTTCGAACTGCTAGGTTGGCAGAAGCTGGGACGAGTAACAGGCGCTCACTCTGTTACACGGCACTCGGGATTCGACCTGCCAAACTGCCGACCTTCTGATTGACAAGCTCAGCGTCCTAACCCACTGAGCCACCGCGTCCCTTGCGTAGGTTAGATACAGAGTAGTAAGTTAAGAAGTGATTTAACAGAGTTAATAAGGTGATTTCTTTCAGTGTTTTGATTGCAGTTAGAAATTATGTCCTGGGGTGCTTAGTTTACAAAAAGGGAATGATACTCCATGTATCTTCTCTTCATGAGAAATGCTTTCATATGCTCTGAAATGAATTTTCAGATAGATTATTTTCAAGCAGGCAACTCCTTTTCCTGCCGATCAGCAGCTCTTCCATTTTGTTTTTCTTAATAGATTTTTAGGGAGTTTCTGTATTACTGTACAGCTGCTCTATGTTGTTTTCAGAAATTTGGTGACAGTTCAGCCAAGGCTGTTTTTGGATAACTTTTCCACATATTCCCAGTTTTTTTTTTTCTTTGATTCCCCCCCACTCCCGCCCCAAATAAAATTTCAAAACAAGAAAGTTAAATGGGAAAAGGCAATGCTGAAAATATGTTTATTATGAACAGTATTACTAGACTATGTACCTGAAATTATTGTTAGTGCAAAGGAAAAAAAAACAGAACTATAGAAAAAATATGACTGAATTACAGATGGAAAAGAAGGAATCCAAAAAGAATAATACTGGAACCTAAACAATGAGACTGTAAAAAAAAAATATGAAAATGAATTTAGGGTAATGGCACGTTAAAGTTTTCTGGAATTTTATTCTAGATTATACAAGGCAACAAAGAGGCAGATGGTACATATTTGGAGGCATTTTTCTTCTTTCACAACTTCTCTTTAAAGAAGGAGCACAGCTACAGATGGGAGAAGCTGTGTTGTGTAATTTAATTGCTCTAAGTTGACAAAGAAGGTGCTATCAAACCAAGAGTTATTTCAAAAGATACATGCTTCCTTCTGAAAACCCTAAATCAGATTCAAGAATTTCACTCAGAACTGCTGCATCTAAATGTTTAGAAATAGCTGGCAATGTAACTATGTGAGATAAAGGAAAAGAGTGATAGATGTTGTGGCCTCAGATGCTCAATTGCCAAATAAAGTAAATTTAAATTAAATTAGGCAGGCACCAGAGGGGGGAAATGGCCTTCACAGGCACTCTTCCTCCACTGTTTCCTGCATCTCCCTCATGCACAAATGCACACTCTGGAGCCAGCAGTCTCTCCTCATTTGATAGCATATAATAATGTACAGTATATTCACCACAGTCCTCACAAAGATGAAGAGATTGTCCAATTATTAGGGGCAGGCAGTTTTTTGCTGTGTTGGTATGAAAACAAGTGACAGACGCAGCTGGGAGGGATGCCATGCAGCTCAGCAGGGAGAAGAAGGCTGGTGACTGGAACAAGGTCATCTTCAGGTCATTTCCACAGCATCCAGAGGGTACCATTTTACTAGCAGCCTATCACCTTCCAGCTGCTTTCCTATTGGCCAAGAGTGATGCGTAATTGCTTCTTTCATTCCAGCATATGCCAGATGGAGTCACCACTGCCTATACTTTCTGCCTGCCAGTGCCTTTGTCTGCCAGTAGTCCCGCCATCTTGTTTTTGAAGCAAGGATCTCATTTCTATTGCTGTTATTAGTATTTTAATGACCCAAGTGATAAGGTCAAGGAATAGACAAAGTTGTTGCCTTTTAGCCATGTTGGCATCTCTCTCTCTCTCCCTCCCTCCCTCCCTCCCTGCTGAAATTTAATTTACCCTTAAATACTTGTAGTATTCATAGTAACAGCAACTGATAGTAACAACAGCAACATCAACCTTTCCCAGGTCCTTGGGAAGAACTTGATAGATGGATAAAAATGCCAACGCCCATCTAAACAACTGGCTGACTATGTAATATCGCATTTTCCTCGCATATTAAATGACAAAAACCCTAGTTTGCAATTGGACATTTGAGAATGGATCTGGTGTTCTTCCCACTTAGATGTTGTACATTGCATCCCATGAATGTAATACAGTAGCCATATAGGAAATTTTATATGTAAAATACACCAAATAAGGGTGTACTGTTAGAAATGTAATCTACAGTATGTAACAACAACTGGGAAGAGTCCGGCAGAAATGAGGTGGGGCAAGAAACTCACGACCAAACTTGACAGGCTCCATCCCGACAAGACATCAGCAGAGATGGAACAAGAGTGCACAGCCAGGACTCTGAACATTGGGGACTTAGTATGGGCCAGGAACTACAGTCAGGGGGACAAGTGGTTACCGGGGGTAGTGGTGGACAAGCTAGGTCTGATTTCATACATCATTGAGGGGGAAGGGGAACGCCAGGTCAGGAGACACATAGACCAACTAAGGAAAAGGGCCCCAGAAATTACCACACATAAGCAGACCCAGCAGTCACCCAACACCTCACACGGGGGAACAGCCATACTTCCATTCACCCCACATCAGGCCAACACAGGTGTTACGTCCAGGGACGTCACAACCGAGCCGGGGACACCAGAGCCCAACACCAATATGGGGGAAGGGGAACACTCGGGATCCTTACTGCCAACGGGGCTGGACCAGGGTAGGGACCAGTCAGGGATGTCTGGACCAACCCAGGAGGGGGGGGCTGAACCAGCCAGGCCAACGGGGAGATATCCTACCAGGGTGCACAAGGCCCCAGCATACCTAAAAGATTACATAAGACAATAACAGATCCGATTTGGGGGAAAGGGGTGTTAGGTACACACCTGTCCGGCCACCTGATTGGCCCAGCCGCGCGGCGGGAATTCCTGGACACTGGGTTGGGTGACCAGGGGCTAGCGCGGGAAACCTGAGCCTGCGGGTTGGCCAGCGCCGGGCACGCCGGGCATATAAATACTAGTGACGGGGCAGGTAAGGCCAGTTCGGCCAAGTGTACCTGAATAAACAGGTCAACAGCAGTCTGTCTCCGCGTGTTCACTCGCCCGACCGACCCGACACAACAAATCGAATCAAAATTGGTGTAGCAGGAGACGTCAGCAAAGGAAAGATTGAATCTGAAAATGGGCCAGATCTGGCCAGGAATTGAGGAGGTAAACATTACCAAAAAAATAAAAATACAAAATCCCAGAACCTCCCAATGGGACAGGCAGATGGCTCAAGGGTCGAGCAGACTTCTCCAGCATTACCCATCAGGGACGATATGTATCTCTCATTTGGGGACAGTTGCATAGGTGTTCCATTCATATTTCTGCAAATGTAATGTTCTGGCTAGGGGCACTCAAAATAGCAAGGTATAGAACAGGAAGCCAGACCAACCAATCAGTATGCAGGGTGTGCACCTCTGCACAACATACAGTTGGGATTTGGGAGGTGTGCACATTGGCCAGTTTGTAGCCATCTGCAACCTCCGCTTACCGATGACCCTCCCTTCACAGTGGAGGTATGTGGCGATACCTACGTGCAGTTGCAGCAGCTCTAAATCAGCCTTCAGAACGCTGATGACTGTTGCTTTCTGTGTCCTCTTCCCTCTTGATCACATGACCAGTGGCACATCTCCATCCCATCCTAGGCGTCCCAGGGCACACTTTCCTATAGAAACAAACATGGCGGACATTTTGGTTTTGGTGTGTCAAAAATTGGGAAAATGCTTAACTTGACACTGCCGGTGTGTCACCTCCTCCAAACTAAAGAGAAACAGTTCTCTAGCTCTTCTCCCTTCCCCCCCACCTCCCCCCATCAAGGCAGTCCTGAAGGGTGGCATTTGGTTACAATGCTGAGTTTGGGCCTGAGAATGCCACTTACTTTCAGGCTGTGTTTTCATTCTGTTGACAGACCCGAGGCCTACCCAAGGCTACTTTCGGTCACACAAGGCCTTCGCTCTTAAAGTGGCTTCAGACAATGCTCTGAAGCTTCTGAAAACTGCGTGAAAGCAATGCCCTGTTCTTACGTGATTTTCAGAGGTTCAGGAGAAAGCATGAGAGCATGTCCCATTCTCAAGAACAAGATGTGCTTTTGGGGTTAGTGAATACTGGTGTGTCACTCATAAGCTCGTGGTGTGTTACCTTTGACACAGATGTCATAGGTTTGCCATCATGGACAGGGGACCAGAAGCCATACTCATAGGCCACACTTGTACACACACCTTGTTTAGTCCCATTGGGAAAAGTGCAGATACACACATTGAATTCTTACTTTGCCCCCCCCAAAGAGAATAAAGATGCTTCCTAAGCCAGTTCTGATCAAGATCTTGAAAAGGCATCTAACAGCCATTCGCTGCAGGCTTTCCCTACTTTGTTGGATAAGCACTTTGGAATTTTCTAACAATAAGGGAAGTATCATGGAGAGGCTGCAGATCCATAAGTATAGTAGTGAAGGAAAGCATATGGAGGACAGCAGTGCAAACAATGATTGAGGACAAAACTTTGATGGGGATGGCTGCTCCCTGTTTCTTTTTATTTACATTCCATTTTACTATTACTATAAAAGAGTTGGTATAAATAGTAAAAACCTTGCCATCCTGCAGGCAGTTAGTAGCTGCTGATTTGCTGTTTATCACTTTTTAATGTCCTGTTTTAAGCTGTTGATAATTGTATGGCTTTATGTCATTTCCTTTGCTATATTTTTGTCATTATTTCACAGTGCTTTGATTGTTGTCAGAAAAACAGTTTATAAGTACTTGGAATAAACACACACATAAAAATATTCTCATTTGGGGATTTGGAGAGTGACATTGTGGGATGTGAAGGCAGGAAATATTTTATGAGCAGAAGTTTAGGAAATGACATTCGCTGGAGCCAGCCAAAAATTGGGAGAATATGATTGTTTTATGAGGACAGGAGTCTTTCTTTCTTTCTTTCTTTCTTTCTTTCTTTCTTTCTTTCTTTCTTTCTTTCTTTCTTTCTTTCTTTCTTTCTTTCTTTCTTTCTTCTTCCTTCCTTCCTTCCTTCCTTCCTTCCTTCCTTCCTTCCTTCCTTCCTTCCTTCCTTCCTTCCTTCCTTCTTTCTTTCTTTCTTTCTTTCTTTCTTTCTTTCTTTCTTTCTTTCTTTCTTTCTTTCTTTCTTTCTTTCTTTCTTTCTTTCTTTCTTTCTGACTTTCAGAAGTAAAATGTTTGTATTATATGTTGCTCCACGGTGGCCTTTTTCAAACCAATAGTCATCAAGGTTGTTGCATTATAAGATTATAACTTCCATCATTCCGAACCCATCAGGGCATAGACCTTGCTAGCTGGAGACAATGGAACTTGTGATTCAGTAAGACCATCAATCTGGTGATGCTGTACAAGTTCATACAGTATAGAATATGGGGTAAGCAAATCTGTATTAGTAAAAGAAAACAGGTGGAGTGAGGCTAAAGAAAATTGAGTTAGTGGGGATGGAACCTCAGTTGAACAGCAGGGGACATGCAGAGTCGAAGCTCATTTTACAAAAGGAACTGAATCTTGCGAAGTGTTCTGAAGACCAGACCAAACTGTTCATCTAGTTCGGTTTAACACTGTAACAGTAATAGTAACAGAATTGGAAGGGACCTTGGAGGTAATCTAGTCCAACCACCTGCTCACCCAGGAGATCCTATACTATTTTTGACAAATCTGTCCAGTCACTTCTTAAAAGCCTCCAGTGTTGGAGCACCCACAACTTCCGAATGCAATTTGTTCCACTGGTTGATTGTTCTCACTGTTAGGAAATTTCTCCTTGGTTCTAGGTTGCTTCTCTCCTTGATTAGTTTCTATCCATCGTTTCTTGTCTTGCCTTCAGGTGCTTTGGAGAATAGGTTGATCCCTGCTTCCTTGTGGCAAGTCTTCAAGTATTGGAAGACTTGTTACCAACAGTATTGTGGACATTTAACCAGCACAAAAGAAGGCTGCAATCTTGTCTTATTTGCAGATCATTTGCAACCTAAAGGTATATCCCACAAGTATAAGACTCCATCCCCAGGCTTACATGCCATTAGTTTTGTTCAAAGCTTTTCCTAAATTGTGTGAGCCAGCAGCTAAAGTCATTTCTTGTGCTGAGAAATATGTTAATGATGTGCTGGAGGAACCAGTACTACCTTCTATCAAAAGGAATGGGATAGGGGCCTTGATGGACAGAGGCAGTGGTGGGATTCAAATATCTGAACAACTGCTTCTCTGTGTGGATGCCGCTTCCGGAAGTCCATTCTGGGCCTGGGCAACAAAAAAATTAGCTACCGGTTCTGCCGAAGTGGTGCGAACCGGCTGAATCCCACCACTGGATAGAGGGGAGTGATATAGCATAAAGCAGGGGAAGAAGAGACGGGAGGGAGAACGCTCCGAAATAAGCTTATAGTTGGTTACTTGAGTGATATATAGTCAGTGCTGCAAGATGGGAGAGTTTTCTTTAAGCTACCTAGAATGTTACTCCCATTTGCATTTGGGCAACCCCACTACCAATGGTTGCTTATCATCTCGTTGCACCCCCCCAACCCCCAATATTACTTCTCCCACGCTATATAAATAATTGTGTGGCAGCAGAAATCCAGCAGGTGAAGCACTGCAGCACAGCGATACAGAGGCAGTTTACTGACTGCTGGTTTGCCATCCAGCTCTTAAAGGCGGAGGAATCCTGCCAGGATAAAAATGACTTATCAAGAATGGAGTTGGGAAGAACAAAGAAGTGACCTGGGGCTTGCTAGGAAGGTTTGTTTCCATTTCTCCTCCTCCCCTTCCCATTTGGAATAAGTTTCCCAAACTGTCTTTTGATGGTGTGAAGAACCCTCTTGGACCTCTTTGCACCCAGTTTAGTGTGGGGAGAGGCCTGTTTGTTTCCCGGAGAGACAGAAACATTGGAGAAAAGGTTCCTTGGCTCACAGCTGTATAAAGGAGGCAGACAGATGGGGCAGAGGCAAGATCTCATCCATCATGCCACTGTCCCTAGAGTGAAATTGCCAGCGTGGGTATTGTGAGCCAACCTTGATACATGTACTCGTGACACAGCTGTGCAAATCTGAGAGAAAGCTTCACGCTCGCTCTTGCAAACAGGACACAGATTTGGGCTTTTAAAAAGCGATCCATTAGAAAAGAATGGGGGGAAAGATCATAATTGTTTCGGCGTTGATTGCCTCAAAACAAGCCCATTGTCCAAGCCATTTTTGCAACAACAGCCTTCCCCTCAAAATATTTGTTTGCTGTGAAATGTGAATCCAAAATACTAGAACCATTCACTCTGTTTCTTTTCATAGGCAATGCAGTCTGTAATCAGGTTATGCTGAAGTACTTGGAATTAAGCCGAGCTGTAGCATGAGATTGATTTTACTCAGACTAGCTAAATTGAGCCTGGGGTCCATCAGGCTGTGGAGGGGGAATATCAGAGCGGCCATCCTGTGCTTTTATTAACATTTTAAGAACGTGGAAGGAATGTATACATTTAAAAAATATATTAAGGGGTTTTGATCTTTTGTTATAAACCACCCTATTTCTGGTTTGCTTTATAGTCTTGAGAAAAGCAGGACCACTTATCTCTCGAGTAAATATAGTGAGTGTCAATCAGCAGATAAGACTTCCACCGACAGGTCTGTACTTGGGACTTTACTATGTTATTGGGTTACTTGTAGCTTGTACGAAGATTTAAAGTTCAATTCAGTGAAGTGTTTTGAACATTTGCTCAGAAATGATCATACGTTTAGTATGCATTTCAGCGAAATAGGCAATTTAACAGAATAACAAAATAACATAGTTGGAGGGAACGTTGCAGGTCTTCTAGTCCAACCCCCTGCTCAAGTAGGAGACCCTACTGAGAGCCCTGGTGGCGCAGTGGTTAGAATGCAGTACTGCAGGCTACTTCTGCTGACTCCCGGCTGCCAGCAGTTTGGCAGTTCGATCCTGACTGGCTCAAGGCTGACTCAGCCTTTCCATCAGTAAAATGAGGGCCCAGATTGTTGGGTGCAATAGGCTGACTCTGTAAATCACATAGAGAGGGCTGTAAAGCACTGTGAAATGGCATATAAGTCTGAGTACTATTGTTATTGCTATACCATTTCAGACAAGGGGTTATCTAGACTTTTCTTAGAAACCCCCAGCGATGGTGCACCCACAATTTCTGAAGGCAAGCCATTCTACCGATTAATTGTTGTAGCTGTCAGGAAATCTCTCCTTATTTCTAGGTTCATTCTCTCCTTGATTAGTTTTATGGCATTTGTTTGTGACCTTGGATTGATCCAGACTGTATGCACTTTGGTGCAAGAAGCACATAATAGCATGCCTAAGACTGAGTTGTTATCTATAGAAGAGAACATTTGTAGCTGAGGGTTGAACTATGGGTTCCTGGGTCCTTTCTGAGCTTGATTGTTTTCTTGCAGACATTTCAGTACCCAACTGGGTAACATCATCAGTGCTCATTGAGTAGTTAATTATGCTAGTGAGAAATAAATCCTTATTGTGCAGGAACAGCAAAGCAACCAAAAGACTCCACCCAACTATTTTTTTTTTAATCCCATTTATATCCCGCTCTTCTCCGAAGACTCAGGGCGGCTTACAATCTAAAGCACAAATCAATGTGCTTAACAATAGCCTTCATTCTGCGTATATGCCTGCTTATTAGGGCTTTCGCCCCCCCCCCTCAAGCGGCATTATTACAAAGTCAGCTTATTGCCCCCAACAATCTGGGTCCTCATTTTACCTACCTCGGAAGGATGGAAGGCTGAGTCAACCTTGAGCCTGGTGGGACTTGAACCTGCACTAATTGCAGGCAGCTGGTGTTACTTAAGGAGGCATTAGCCCACTGCTCCACCAAGGCTCCAATTATAATTAGGGATTATAGTATGTAATGATGCTATTCACACAGTCTCATTGTTTCCAATAGAATTACTACCAGTATTACCTGGAAGAAGAAAAAAAAGATTGATCTTAAAAAAAGGCCAGTGCTGTGTAATGCATACTTGTAACATCAGAGGTCCAAGCAAAATCTCCTGATGGGTGCAAGTGTAAGAATCCATCTGACAAGAAAGAAGGTCTGTTGATATGTTGATGAAAGATTTTCAGTCTTCCAGATAGTGTTGACTGGAAGTTGAGTCACGGCAACTGGACTTTTTCTTCTTCTTCCCTGTTGCTTTGAAATGGTTCCCTGCTTATCCAAGTAGCTTCTTCAGTCTGAGCAAGTTGGTTTCACACTTTGGACAGGGAAGATAGATGGTATGAGAGAAGAGGGAAGGAATCCATTTATGCCAAAGTGGAAAACCCTTCCCTCAATAGAGGTGGAGGCCTCAGACACAACCTATCGCCCATTTTTTTATGTTTATGGAGATTCTCAGTCATCCAGATCGTGGTTGTCCCAAAGGTGCTTTTTCAAGAAGCAACTGGACTTTCTTTGTTTTTCCTTGAAGACGTTTCACTTCTCATCCAAGAAGCTCTTAGATGAGAAGCGAAATGGCTTCAAAGAAAAACAAACAAATTCCAGTGGCCTCTTGAAAAAGCATCTTTGGGACTCCTTTTTTTTGTGCTGCTCTTTCATCAGTCCCCAGGAAAATTAAGACCACAGGTCCACCAGGGAGGCCCCACTTAATGACCCACCTAGGCGAAGGATTTAGGAGATGGAACATTTGCATCCCAGCAAATCTCTGCCTACTCACTTCACGAGCCTGTTTAGGTTAGGTGATAAATGAAACCACCCTGGAGGACACATCTGGGGTTCCCCAACCGACCGGCTCAGACTGAAGAAGCCATTTAGATCAGCAGAGAAACATTTCAAACCAACAGGAAAAGGAAGAAAGTCCAGTTGCCATGACTCAACTTCCAGAAAAGGTCTGTTGACCAGGCTCAATTATTTATTTAAATCCCTCACCCTCCTTATCTTGTTGGACTAGTTTGCTCCTGCCAGTTGCTTTGACATTTTTTTAAAAAGAAAGTGGCATGTCAATATTTATTATTTATTTATTTATTTATTTGTTCGTTCACTCGTTTGTTTATTTATTTATTTATTTATTTATTTATTTATTTATTTATTTATTTATTTATTTATTTATTTATTTATTTATTTATTTATTCAATTTATATACCGCCCTTCTCCCGTAGGACTCAGGGCGGTTCACAAGGCTCTTAAAAACAGATACAACAATTACAAAAATTAAAATTGATTTAAAAGAATTATATAAACCTTGCTATAAAACCCCAGTTAAAAAACAGTTAAAATCCCAATTAATATGCTCAGACCAGGCCAGAGAGCTCAAAGAGCCAGGTCTTCAGGTCCCGGCGGAATGAGCAAAGGTCAGGGGCAGTCCTAAGCTCTACAGGCAGCTGGTTCCAAAGGGCAGGCGCACCCACAGAGAAGGCCCTCCCCCTGGGAATTGTTCGCCGGCAATCTTTTACCGGCAGTACCCTGAGAAGACCCTCCCTGTGGGAGCGCACAGGACGAAGGGAGCTTGATGCCGGCAGCAGGTGTTCCCTCAGATATCCCGGACTCAAGCCATTTAGGGCTTTATAGGTCATTACCAGCACCTTGAATCTCACCCGGAGGGCAACCGGAAGCCAATGCAGTTCGCGGAGCAGAGGTGTTACATGGGAGTATCGGGAAACCCCCATCACAACCCGCGCGGCTGCATTCTGCACCAGTTGAAGCCTCCGGGTGGTCCCCAAGGGCAGCCCCATGTAGAGAGCATTGCAGTAGTCCAATTTAATGTAAAAATAAAAAAAATGAAAGTAAAATGAATAATAGTCTGATATCATCAGATGGAACCCAAATTCCCAAGTTCTATTCCAACAGCAGCCATCCAGATGTCACTGGAAAATTCAGGAGCTACAGAGGGCAAGTGCTTTCTCTGTTCTTCTCTATTCTCTTTTCCCTGCTTCCGGGACTTACGTTATCATAGCTTCTTTTAACTGCTGTGATCATAGCGCAAGATCAAATGTAAGGATGCACATTTGTGATGCACGTGCCACATGGATTCCCCAAGGTTCATATTTACTTATGCCCTATGCACTTTTTCCCCCCTAAAAAAAATGATGTTTATGATCCCCAAAATGTTTATAAGCCATGGTCCAGTAACGGTGGCACTCATTAATACCTGACAGTTACGTTGCTTATTTGTGCCTTCAACTCTTAATGAATTTCAGATTGGTGCGGAAAATTTATTGCACTGAAAGTATGGCCAAAATGTCTTCCCCGAAGGGCAATTGTAATAATGCAAAAACAAGAACATCATTCAAAAATATTATTGGTAGCATTCGTAAAATAGTACATCAAAGGGAATAAAATGAAGGGCTATTATGCACGTATTGATATTTACAGTTGCCCTTGAGGAAGAAATGTTAATGTGTTGCATTTTTGAGCAATGAACTTTTGTAACCGATCATTACTGTGATAGTTATTGCTGCTGCTATCACTGGCCAGAGCCAGTAGATTGCAGTGGTTAACACATCAGACTAGAAACCAGGAGACGGTGAGTTCTAGTCTTGCCTTAGGCACAAAGCTAGTTCGATGATCTTGAGCCAGTTACGTTCTCTCAGCTCTAGGAAAGAGGCAATGGCAAACTTTTTTGGGGAAAAAAACTTGTTAAGAAAACTTCAGGGACTTTTCCAGATAGTCTCTAAGAATCAGACATGATTGAACAGATATTTTTTTTAAAAAAAATCACTATGCTAGCCAGAGAGGATGGGAGTTTAATCCAATAATCCAATAAGTTTGGAAAGAAAAAGTGAAGAAGGTGGATGACTAACAGATTTTGAAAACAGTCTTTTCATGAGATCATTTAATGGCCACCAACACTTTTAGAAATGAGGACCTGTGCCATAGAAATCAATTCAGATCACACAAGACACACAAAAATGTTTTAAAAGATTATTTCCACTCTTCATTATTTTTAGCATAACAGAATAGATGTAGGGAAATTTAGAGATGTATACAAAACACTACATTTAGCAAGTCAACCACAATTTCCACTGAAATAATAAGTATGTAGTAGAAGAACTCACAAATTACACGGTATATTTATTTATTTATTTATTTATTTATTTATTTATTTATTTATTTATTTATTTGTTTGTTTGTTTGTTTGTTTGTTTGTTTGTTTGTTTGTTTGTTTTTATAAACCGCCCTTCTCCCGAGGGACTCGGGGCGGTGTACAGAGTAAGATAGGCAACATAATGAAACAGTATTGAAAAACAATAATCAAAACAAAACAAACTGGGACCCCAATTAGAGCTATCAGAACTATCAGAGCTATCAGGCCAGGCCGGACTGCTGATACTTTATATCAGACCACACAACAGCAAAAAAATGCTCATGGCACAGATAAAATATGTTCCTAATCATTTCCTTGGTCTATGTTGTCTCTCAAACAGATCAACAAGTATTTATTTATTTGGCGAATTTATGGATCATCTCTCTGTTTACTGGGCACTTGAGGCAATATATAATTTCAAATAAAACAGCAAAATAAATCTAACATGCTATAAAAAGAAGAATGAACAGTGGAACGAGAGCACTCGATTCAATAAAATCAGAATGCTGCATTTAAAAACCACTGAAAGCTCAGTAACAGTCTACCTGAAACTTTACTGCCCACCTGAAACATAATGGAATGAGAATCAATAAATACTTGCACTGACTTTAAAAGAGCAACTCTATGTTTTCTGGAAAGACAACTCCCATTTTATTGGGTAGAAAGTCCAAGTCATCTAATGACTGTTTTTTTGATATGGCAGACAGAATCAAGGATGCATAGAATTCTCACTCTTGATATAGAGGGTGGGGTCTAGGCCAGGGGTAGGCAACCTTGGCTCTTTTATGACTCGTGGACTTCAACTCCCAGAATTCCTGAGCCAGCCATGCTGAGGGTAAAAGGAGAGGTTTCCAAGCGGAGCCATGCTGGCTCAGGAATTCTGGGAGTTGAAGTCCACGAGTCATAAAAGAGCCAAGGTTGCCTACCCCTGGTCTAGGGGGAGATAGAATAGCTTCCACTGGAATGGGGGGCAGGGAAGGAAAAGTGGCCCTACCCAGTGACCTTAATTACACTCTACCAACCAAGTAGTGGTGGGGTTCTACTACAGATTTCCTTCATGTCCATATACAGCATTGCTCTGCTCATTGGTTTATCAGCTTGCTCTCTAAATCAGGGGTCTTCAAACTTGGGCCCTTTTATGACTTGTGGACTTCAACTCCCAGAATTCCTCAGCCAGCATGCCTGGCTGAGGAATTCTGGGAGTTGAAGTCCACAAGTCATAAAAGGACCAAGTTTGAAGATCCCTATTCTAAAATCTCTTAGACTTAGGCCTATTAGCAGAACTATTGTGCCTTGCTTTTCTTCCAACCCAGGCAGGGGAGGAAATTATTTTGCTGTCAGAATAACTATCTGCGGCCTCTGTTAAATAAAAGAATCAGATTCTCTTATCCCAAAGGTGCTTTTTCAAAAGGCAGCTGGACTTTTCTTTTTTTCCTTTTTCCTTTTTTTATGCAAGCAAGGCCGATATGTGAAAATATTCTTAGAATTATTTTGGGTGGGTTTTCCCCCCCCCCCTTCCTTTCCTTTCAACAATTGCTTTTCAGCACGGAGATGAATTCTTGCCAATCCGGGAGAAATCATGAGAACATCCTAAAAGTACTTTTAATCTGTCCAGCATCTGCTAGGAAGTTTTCAGGGAACATGAAGTTGCAGAGAAGCTGGGTAACATTTATAACAGCAGTCAAAGACTCCCAAAGATTGGGATACATTAAAATGTAGCGCATCCATTATAATAGCATTTACTATTTTCTTTAGGCAACGGTCTGCAAAAGGATTGGTGCTGCTTTCAGGGAATAATAAATTACATGCAGTCTCAAGCACAGGGAGAGGCAATTCCTCCTAGCCCCTTCTAAGCAGCACCATGGAAAGAATTACAAATGGAACAGTTAGCATCATGGTAAAAATAGCCAAACTACTTCTTGCCCATTTCTCTTATGTACTGGTGGTTTTTAATGCTCCAGTGCAAGAATAACTGCATCAAGGAGCAAAGTATTACTGGGGCTGTTCCTGCTCGCTTCTAAAATGAAGCTCTCTTTCGCTTGCAGACATGTTCAGCGCATTCGGACAATGAGTGCTTGTTGTTAGGACAGTTGTCACCAGATGGTGCTGCTGCACACAATCATCCAAGTTCTGAAGGTGGAAGCCGTGGTTCAGTCTTGGGAAGTCGGTGTGGGCATTTGGGTTATGCACTGCTAAATGGAGGAAACACCTTTCTCAAATGGGTCAAGTTATCCCTGACCATCTACAGTACAGCAGAGGTCCCCAACTTTTTGGGCACCAGGGACCGGTTCAGTGGAGAAAAGTTTTCCCATGGACCTGAGAGTGTGTGGTTTTGTGTGCTGCCTGCATCCCGCGGATGGGGCTTTGCTTGTTTGTGCAGACTGGTTGCTGGCATGCCGTGGTCCGGTACCGGTCTACAAACCGGGGATTGGGGACCCCTGATCTACAGTATCTGGCAGGAGTTCTCTCCAAGACCTTCAGCAGAGTGGTTATTTTCCAGCATTTGATCCTTTTATGAGTTGAAGATTTCATTGCAGCATCTTCTACAAGGAAAGCAAATGTTTCCCATTAAATTGTGTCCAGAAGTTATAAGTAGAGGAGCCTGTTCTTTGTTACAACAATTATATACTTGTAGAAGAACAGGGTTCAGAAGACCATGGAAAACAGATTAAAGTTGATTTACAAAAACATCATGATTAAAAGTGCTGGGCTCCTGTAATCTCTTCTACAGACAGGCAGGTAAGCAGGCAAGCAGGCAGGCAGGCAGACAATGGAATTTGGGGGCATATAATATCAGTTGCTATGCTTGCTGGAAAAGCAACGTGGAGGTGGACAGAAAAAAGCTTACAACCATACTCTCTGTTTTTTATTAGTTAGTCCTGGAAACCTTAAAATGACTTCTAGAGGAAGTTTTCAGATGGATAAGGTAAACAAGCTAGAAGTTAATAATATCAAAGTAGTGTGAGCTGGGAAATTGCCTACAGTATCTGGATGGAGATGTGCATTGGACTTTTAATGTGGTTGAATGCTTTCTGAAAGACCAAGTTAGCAACGTAGAAATTTTTTCTATCAGCTGTGGTGGTGTAGTGGTTAGAACGCAGTACTGTGGCCCAGAGGCCCTCTACCTTTTGGGCACCGGGGACCGGTTACGTGGAGAGAGGTTTTTCTGTGGACCAGAGGGGGGCGTGGTTTTGTGTGCTGCCTGCATCCAACGGATGGGCCTTTGCTTGTTTGCACAACGCGATTTCTGGCATACCGCAGCCTGGTGCAGGTCCATGGACTGGGGATTGGGGACCCCTGCTGTAGGCTACTTATGCTGACTGCCAGCTGCCTGGAGTTTGGCGGTTTGATTCTCACCTGCTCAAAGTTGACTCAGCCTTCCATCCTTCCGAAGTCGGTAAAATGAGAACCCAGATTGTTGGGGGCAAGATGCTGACTCTATAAACTGCTCAGCGAAGGCTGTAAAGCACCATGAAGTGGTATATAAATCTAAGTGCAATTGCTATTCCAGGACCCAGATACCATCAGTGACTAGAGTCACTTTTTAGTATTATTGTGCCAAAATCTGCTTTCCAGTTCCCCAT
Source organism: Vipera berus (assembly GCF_964194415.1). Taxonomy (NCBI): domain Eukaryota; kingdom Metazoa; phylum Chordata; class Lepidosauria; order Squamata; family Viperidae; genus Vipera; species Vipera berus. Next base: position 139,579,975 of record NC_138203.1, on the reverse strand, counting down.
TTCTTTCTTCTTCCCTTAGGAAAAAGATATTTTTTTAAAAAAAATCTTGTGGATGATGGGGCTTTAGCTTATTTTATAATTGTGGACTTCACAACATTGGCATTGTTGAGTTCTTTTGGACACACATCCTTTCATTCACATGCAGCATTTACAACTGCCTGCTAAGCTCCGGGGGAGTAGTTTCCTCCCAACATTTTCTCTTTAGATTTAACTAAATAATGGAAAACCAGGAAGGTTGTGCTAATGAAAGATAACATGTATCAGTGCATGATTAAATTAAATGCAAACATGTTCACATCGACACCCAGGGTATCCAGCTTTGGTCCCCACAATGTAAAAAAGAAGTTGAGACTCTAGAAAGAGCACAGAGAAGAGCAACAACGATGGTCAGGGGACTGGAGGTTAAAACATATGAAGAACGATTGCTGGAATTGGGTATGTCTAGTCTGATGAAAATAAGGACTAGGGGTGATATGATAACAGTGTTCCAATATTTGAGGGGCTGTCACAGAGAGGACGGGTCACCTTATTCTTCAAAGCACCTGAAGGCAAGACAAGAAGCAACGGATGGAAACTAATCAAGGAGAGAAGCAACCTAAAACTAAGGAGAAATTTCCTGACAGTTAGAACAATTAATCAGTGAAACAATTTGCCTCCAGAAGTTGCAGGTGCTCTAACATTGGAGGTTTTTAAGAAGAGACTGGACAGCCATTTGTCTGAAATGATGTAAGGTTTCCTGCCTGAGCAGAGGGTTGATCTACATGACCTCCAAGGTCTCTTCCAACTGTGTTATTCTGGTATGATCTTAAAAGAAGAAAGTGGCAAATTACTTCTGGGTTAATGCCAAGATGACCACATGGAGGTTCCTAGGTTGACTTTGATTTGAGGAAGACCTTACCTTTTGTTAGGGGTTAATTATATCTTTTTCAGGTGATGGCACTAACATCATGGTGGAGAGGATGATAACAAAAACAGAGAATTTGTACTTTTGCAACGTCCCATAGCTGATGCATAGTTGATAGGTAGTCCTCGACTTACAACAGTTTGTTTAGTGACCATTTGAAGTTACAGGAGCACTGAAACAAGTGATTTCTGACTGTTTTTTTCCACACTAACGACTGTTCCAGCAACCCCATGATCATGTGATCAAAATTCAGATGCTTGGCAACTGACTCATATTTCTAACAGTTGCAGTCTCCTGGAGTTATGTGATCAACTTTTGCAACCTGCTGACAATCAAAGCCAATGGGGAAGCCAGATTCACTTAAAACAACCATGTGATTAACTTAACAACTGCAGTGATTCACTTAACAACTGCGGCAAGAAAGGTTGTCAAATGGGTCAAAACTCGCTGAACAAATGTCTCACTTAAGAACAGAAATTCTGGCCTCAATTGTGGTTGTAAGCCGAAGACTACCCACCTGCTTTCCCTTCTTCTGATACTTTTTAATTGGAATTGGATTGGGTAACCTTTTAATTAAAGGACGCTTTCAAATAGTAGGTGATGTGAAATGGGATACATGACCATTTTAATCTAATGGTTACAGTTCTACAATTCTACAAGAGAGAAGCAACCTAGAACTAAGGAGAAACTTCCGGACAGTTAGAACAATTAATCAGTGGAACAACCTGCCTCCAGAAGTGGTGAATGCTCCAACACTGGAAGTTTTTAAGAAGAGATTGGACAGCCATTTGTCTGAAATGGTATAGGGTTTCCTGCCTGAGCAGGGGGTTGGACTAGATGATCTCCAAGATCTCTCCCATCATCATCATCATCATCATTGCTGCTATTACTACTACTACTACTACTACTACTATTTTATTCATTAAACATGAACCTCAGTCAACTGAACATTCAAATTGTCTGGAACTAATGGTTGACATGGGTTGCTGCCAGCATCCTAGGTATCAACCAGGTACCTGCTTAAAATGCAAGATGTCCTGAGTAGCGCAGTTTTTTGTAGCATTGCTGGAGTTATTGCAGGAAGCTGCAGTTTCTTGATTTTGCAAAGTTTTATTATTATTATTATTGTTGTTGTTGTTGTTGTTGTTGTTGTTGTTGTTGTTGTTGTTGTTATCTTAAGGTCTGTGGCTGTACTTGTATGATTTACCGATACTGGTAGCTGTTCATTCTATCCCTTCGGGGTGGGGTGGGGGGTGCTTTAGGCTGGGGGTGATGGGGCTCGATCCTGCATCTTCTTCCTCGACCTCCATTGAAGGCATTTGTACCAGCGTTGTGGCAGTTTTGTATCCTCAGGCACTGATATAAAGATTATGGTGATGTGCCAGCCAATTTATTTAAAAACTAATCGATCGTTTTCTTGACAGCCTTGAGTTATGCTTGTTATGAGGGAAAACTCTTTTCTCACCCAAACGTGGTAGGCACAGCTGAGTAATGGGAGCAATTTGAGCCAATCAGGTGGACAAGCAGCCTTTTGATGACCGAGGAGGACTTGATTGGATTTGCCACAGGAAGTAACACAGATATTGGTTATAGGGGGGCAGAGCACACAGGAAATCTACACTCATGAAATTTTGCAAGATGCACTACAAGAGAAGGAGGTGGGTTACTTGGAACTTATTGGGCGTACAGAGTAGCCCACCGGTGGTGCTTTGGGACTAGTATTTATTGGTTTGCTTGCTCGGTTGGTTTTTATCCTGCCTTTAACTATTTTGTAAGTAACTCAAGGAGGTGAACATACACAACACTCCCTTCTCCTCCTGTTTTCCCCACAAGAACAACAACTCTATAAGTTGGGTTGGGCTGAGAAAGAGTAACTAGGCAAAAAGTCACCCAGCCGGCTTTCATACCTAAGGCACAACTAGAACTTGCCATCTCCTGGTTTCTAGCTTGGTGCCTAAACCACTAGATCAAACTGGCTTGATATATTGGCACTGGTGTACCTACAGTGGTAATAGTCCTGTATTGGTGGCAACTACACCAGGCCGCACGAGTTGTGATGGGGGTCTCCTGATACTCCCATGTAACACCTCTACTCCGTGAGCTGCATTGGCTTCCGGTGCTGGTGATGACCTATAAAGCCCTAAATGGCTTGGGTCCAGGATATCTGAGGGAACACCTGCTGCCAGCATCAAGTTCCCTTCATCCAGTGCGCTCGCACAGGGAGGGTCTTCTCAGGGTGCCGCCGGTAAAAGATTGCCGGTGGATAACACCCAGGGGGAGGTCCTTTTCTGTGGGTGCGCCTGCCCTCTGGAACCAGCTGCCCGTGGAGCTCAGGACTACCCCTGACCTACGTTCATTCCGCTGGGACCTGAAGACTTGGCTCTTTGAGCTCTCTGACCCAGGCTGAGAATTTTATTTTCAGGGATAATTTAATCTTTTATTTGTCTTTTAACTTTGTATTTTGTATTGGTATGATTTTAAAATGCCCTGTAAACCGCCCTGAGTCCTTCGGGAAAGGGCGGTATATAAATCTAATAAAATCTAAACCTAAAAATCTAAGGGACAGTCAAGGTCAGGAGATTACATAGAGCTCAAAATGTCTTTTTCTGGCTTCCTGAGTTGTTTCCCCCTCCCCCTGCTGCCAATATTATCAAAACTCAAAAATATGATTTCTGGCCATATTTGTTATGAGGGAAGAAACACACATGCATACCAGTGATAATGTAAGCCCCTAAATAGTGTTTCAAACCTGGCTAGGGATTGGGTGTCCCAATGTTTCCCCAATCTCAGAAAAAAAAATCTAGGGTTCACCTTCATATGTGATGGATGTGACAGATTGTTGACTGTCCATCACTTGTCTCACTCCCCTCAGACTTCCCCTAAGTCTATCATCCTTGATTTTTGTAATTCTGCTTTAAGTCATGTATATAAAAAGGAAATGTTTCTCCAGAAAGCATGCAAATATAACTCTTTTTCCTGCATTCAAAGGTGCCCTCTGAGATTGGGCTAGGGTGTTTTGTATCATGTATGTTCTATGTTCTTTGTTGAGGTACTCCTGATGTTTATGATACGGCATTTCTTGAGTAATCAATCAATTAATCAATCGATCATGTAGACCAGGGCTTTTCAACCTTTTCACCCATTGTACCACTTTTAGGATATGGCAACATCTGAGTACCACCAGTCACCTAGCAAGGTGTCAAAAACTTGATGACCAAAAAGAAAAAAAAAGGAAAAAAGTGATGAAGTACAGGTAGTCCTCGACTTACAACAGTTTGCTTAGTGACTGTTCAAACTTACAATGGCACTGAAAAAAGTGCCATCCAAGCCACAGCCGAGCAAGACACCTGCCTGCCCGCCAGGCAGTGCTCTTCCGCCAGTCTGAGGTTTTCATTTGTGAGCATTTCTGTTGAGGATTGGCAGCGGGGGTGGGAGGGGTGTTTGGTTTTTATTCCCCCTGCCTGCTGGGTGGTTGCAGCAGGTTTTGGTCACTTCACGTGACCCTGGGACACTGTGACCATCATAAATATGAATCAGTTGCCAAGCATCTGAATGTAAATCACAAGACCCTGGAGATGCTGCAACATTCCAGCTGATCGGCAATTCTTCTGGGCTCAGCAGAAGCACCAGGATCAGTGCTGCTTTCCAGCTGATTGGTGCTTCTTCAGGGCTCAGTGGAAGCACCAGGATCAGCACCGAGCTCCAGCTGGAGCCTGGCAGTGATCCTGGCACTTCCACTGAACCCTGACAGTCCCAAAGAAGCACCGATCAGCTGGAAAGTGGCACTGATTCTGGGGCTTCCGCTGAGCCCTGACAGCCTTGCAGCTCCAGCCGTCTCTCGCTCAAGCTTGTGCGGTGCTGCCACAGGTTCAGCTCATTCCCCTCCCCCGCTACCACTTTTCTAAGATGGTCGTGTACCACCTGCCAGGTGCCAATGTACCACAGGTGGTACCCGTACCACTGGTTGAAAAGCCCTGATGTAGACATCATCATGGTTTGTTAGAGATGCTGGAGAAAGTAATATATATTTTAATTTTCTATTAATTTGCAAGAATAAACCTGGTAGCTATCAAGAAAAAAAATCTTGGTTTGTAAGTGGTGGGAAATATCAACAATAAGCAGGATTAATTACTAAGTGCACTTTTCTTTGATTGTGTCAGATTACAAATATTGTACAATATTTGTACAATATTTTTAAATAAAGAATAAGGTTTTCTGATTTCCTCAGAACTATCAACCCAAATGGTCCTCACAGATAATAACATGTATTACTCTGATTACAATCTCAGTAAAATCCAGTTTCCAGTTCCAAGTTTTATAATATAGTATTAAAGCTAACTGTTATTTTTATGGCCAGTTTCTAGTAATTTGCCTGGATGGACCATTTTTCGGAAAGAGTTCCAAGGTCATTTATTGAGTTCATATCTCAAATCTCTTTCTCATTTGATATGAATTGAAGAGCATCTTTTGATTTTAAATGAGTCGGCTACATGCACCAAATATTGTGAAAGAATGATTGCAATTGATGAGATCTGATAGACTTAAAAACAATAAAATCTGTCCTGTATGAAACCTGATCTAAATTTGTGAGTAGTTCTTCTGAAGAATATGATTATCAGAAAAAAGATTTCTATCACTAAGCATATAAGTGTTTAGCTGTATTAAGTCACTTATTTAAAATTAGGATAATCAATAAATGGGAGAAGTCTGATTATCTTCCCTAAATTTCTAGGCTAAATTGTAGAAGTGGATGTTATGTACATAATATTCTTGGTATGCAAAACAATATTTTAATATTTTTAATTGTCATTGTATTAGGTATTCACATAATGCTCAGTGAGTACAAACTGAATAAGTACTGAATTGTTCTTCTGTTAGGACAGTATTATTTCTTCCCGATATTTCACTATTCTGTTGTCATATATGATCCAAAGGTACACCTCAGATTACTTTCTGATGTATAATTATTAATTTTTATGAGTTTGCCCACTAATAAAAAAAAGTAATATACACAGACATGTATGCAAAAATGCAATTCTTCAAATTATCTCTTTGGAAAGTACAGTTTTAGAAAATTAAAAGCTAAGTCAAAAGAACAAGACACATAATTAAATGCAGGTGCAATAAATCTCAACCAGGCCAGCACCATTTGAATAAGACTGTCTGGGACTTAAAAATGCAGACACTGACTGCGCACATATGACAAGGACCATCAGATACTTCAGCAAGGTTTTTTCTTAAGAAATTTGATTTGACTTAAATTTGAATGGAAGAGAAGCTCCCAATAAGGAAGCAATAAAAGAACTTGAACCCAAACAACCATAAAAGAAGAGAAATTGAAGAAATGGTTTAAGGTGTGCTTCTTCTACTAATGAAGGAGAATTATTTGTAGCTCAGGGTTGAAATGAGGGTCCTTGATGCTCTCTGAGCTTGCTTGTTTTCTTGCAGACATTTCATTAACCAAACATCATCTGTGCTCAGAGAACACCAAGGATCCCTTGTGTACTACTTCTGCACGGATTATGCTTAAAACAACAATCTGTTTCTTTATCTATGCAACAAAAAAACCCCAAAGAATGCTGGCCTAAAAATTGCTGTCCCAGTTGCTAATTTCTATCCAGCCCCCTGTTGGGTCTCTTCCAAGTCACTGCTGAATGTCATATTGTCCCAATTGCTTTCTTCAAGCAGAAATGGCACAAAGGGATTAAAATGGACAAATATAGAGAAACTGGAAAATAAGCAGCACAAACAGGCACAAGACACCTCATTTCTGGAGTTTGGAAAAGAGGAACAACGAAACTGTGGCATCTGAAGCTAAGGATAATTATGGTAGAAGCATCTTTGTGCTCATATGTCACCTCTTCTTCCTTGTTGGGAGTCTGAAGAGAAGCTGGCACCAAAAATGGCATGAGGGGAGTGATAAGAGCAAAAAAACGAAAACAAAGCCAACCCTCAGAAGAAAAATAATTGTTGGGTACAGACAGTCTAGGAAGTGAAAGGGAGGAGATGTGTCCCTACCCAAGACACACCTCTTGTCATACCCACAACAGGTTATCTGGCTTTAGGAATAATGGGTGGTAAAGATTTATACCTTGTACACACCCTTGAAGTGGTGGTGGTAGAGTACTCTTGGCTTAAATGGAAAAGGGTGACTTAATGATATTTTAGGCTGTTTCATTCTGTGGTGCAGTCAAGGTGGAACATTGTGTTATAGGAGACTGCCCGTGGGGATATTAACATAAGCTGAAGATGAGCTCTGTTGAGAATTTCAGATACTGTTAAGAGCACAAGCTCTTGATTGTGGAGATTTCAAGTTATTAATCTAACTGAGTTGTCTAATCCCTGCAAATGAAACCTGGCATAAGATGAAGGATTTGAGAAAAAAAAAACATGCCCTGGCAAATAAGGAACATTCCCCTCTTTGATTTCACCTCCTTCTTAAAAGGCTCCAAAACAAGGACAAGGGGCTGCTGGGGCCAGAGAAGATTCCTTTGTTTGCCTCTTTATTTATCTCAAATTAAAAAATAAACAAAGGGACCTTGTATTGGAAGAGAGATCTGAATTATGATCATTTTTATGAACATGGCTAGGTTTATTTGCTTGCCTCAACTTTGGTCTCCTTATAAGAACATATTCTCCATCTCCAGGTGACTACAGGTAATTCCAATTTCAGGTAACTCCAGGTAACTCCAGGTAGCCCTGTGGCTTTACTTTGGCTTGGTTCCTTAGCTAAGTGTAAAAAACATCTGTCTTTGCTCAATTCCTGTTCCTCATCTGTTCTGCTATTTTCTGCTGGTGTAGAAGCTTATAATCTAAGCTTCTACACCAGCAGAAAAATAGCAGAACAGATGAGGAACTGGAATTGAGCAAAGACAGAAGTTTTTACACTTAGCTAAGGTCTTCAGTGTCCATTTTCTCTGTCCCTTCCATTTTGATTTAGATTTAGGGACCCATAAAACTTTCTTTATCTTTACTCCTTGTGTTTGGCAACCATTAGCCTAAAGATGAAGGCGTACATGCCTCATGATCAATGCTCACATGTCCTTTTAGGGGAGACTTATATAAGAATAGCTTGGTTATGCTTGCAAACCCTATAGACATTGGTGAAAGGGAGGGTGGAGCAAGTGATATCACGTGCATTATGACATCATATTTCATTTCATTTCATTTCATTTATTATATTTGTATACCGCCCTTCTCCCGAAGGACTCAGGGCGGTGAACAGGGCACATAAAAAAATACAGAATACAAAAATTAAAAAAAGAATTAAATAAGAGCCCGAGCTAAAAACAGTAGAATAATATGAAAATCCCCAATAAAAACTCCAGCACATCCCCCATCAGGCCAGGCCGGCTTGTTCAAATAGGTAGGTCTTCAGACCGTGTCGGAAGGAGCGAAGGTCAGGTGCCATCAGGAGCTCAACCGGCAGCTGATTCCATAAAGCCGGGGCGCCCACAGAGAAGGCCCTCCCCCTGGGGGCCACCAGCCGACATTCTCTGACCGTAGGCACCCTGAGGAGGCCCTCTCTGTGGGAACGCACAGGGCAGAGGGAAGTTGACGCCGGCAGCAGGTGATCCCCGAGGTACTCCGGACCCATGCCATGTAGGGCCTTGAAAACCATTGGATGAAGTAGTAGATTAAGTGGGTTAGATTTGCATCATGGTGATGTGTCCGATGCATGCTAATACTTAACATTGCTCTCACAATTACCTGTGATGTCATTGTGGCTTGACCCAGATACCCAGATGGGCCAACTTGTTCTTTCTTCCAAACTGTAAGCTTTTTAATTCTGCTTGGATTTTATTCTGATCATTTTATCTCTTTCATTCTCTGTTTATCCTTTCTATAACTTTGGCATGTACTTATATGCTTCTCTGTTTCCTCTTTCTTCTAATCTACTGGAAGTTACCAAGTTGGCAGTGTGTTTGGATTTCAGACTGATTATATATTGATGCACCATGACTGCATGTAACCAAAGATAAAGGTAAAAGGTAAAGGTTCCCCCGCACATGCCTGCTAGTCGTTTCTGACTCCAGGGGCCGGTGCTCATCTCCGTTTCAAAGCCGAAGAGCCAGCATTTGACCGAGGATGACTCCATGGTCATGTGGCCGGCATGACTAGACACCAAAGGCGCACGGAACGCTGTTACCTTCCCACCATAGTGGTCCCTATTTTTCTACCTGCATTTTTATGTGCTTTCGAACTGCTAGGTTGGCAGAAGCTGGGATGAGTAACAGGCGCTCACTCTATTACACGGCTCTCGGGATTTGACCCGTCAGACTGCCGACCTTCTGATCGACAAGCTCAGCGTCCTAACCCACTGAGCCACCGCGTCCCTTAACCAAAGATAAGATATGTCTTATTAGCACATGTCTATGGATACCCACTGTTGGGGGATGTATTTTGGGTAGACCATTCTAGGTTATTGGATACCTCAGTACCCTTTTGAAACTCAGTTGGGGTTATCTCAATCTGCTTGTCTGTTGTTTTTGCAACATTACAAGTAAATAAGGGAAGGTACATAGCGTATTTTTCTATATAGCAGGGGTAGGGGAACATGGCCCTTTTATGACTTGTGCACTTCAACTCTGCAGGTTGGAGCACGGTGGCTGGCCCAGGAATTCTGAGAGTTGAAGTCCACAAGTCAAGAAAGGGCTATATAATATAGTTTCAATATAGTAATCCAAAGTTTTACAGTTGTTTTGTGCTTGACTGGATTTTGTTCAAGGTATTAGCGTTCAACAAATATGTTTGCACTTACACTGTTTCTTAAGCTGATGGGCGATGAGTAGAATAAGCTGCTGCCATTGATTCTTGAGCCCTAGCACTGGAGAACCTTTTGCTTCCCCTACTGAGTGTCTATATAGGAACAAACACTGGGTCATTCTGTGTCCGATGAAATAAAGTACAGTTGAACATGTTCTGAGGGTCTTTAGCTGTTTCAACTCCAAGAAAATTGATTAAAAAAACCCCATTTTTATCCAGAAAGTTTCACTGAGGCAAAAACCTTCAAGAGTGAAGAGAACAGATGGGAAGAGGCAGGCACAGTTGCATCACTAGGGTGATGTGTCATTCAAATCCAGAATGCATTTCCAAGGACACCTTGTTGTTTTTTTCCCCCCTGGCTGTCCCTGGAATTGTGTGGGTGCAGGAAAATACTTGACTGAATTCAGGAGGCATCATGAAAGCAAGGACAGGAATGCACACTAAGTAAGGCATTGAACAATTGTTGATAAAAACAGTCAGGTAACTACAAATAGAGATTTGTAGGGAAAGCAAAAAAAAAAAATCCCAAGAAATTGGCTGACAGAGGGGAAGGTGAAGAATGAACTACTCAGGCAAAAATGGAACAGGGAGAGCCCCAAATGTTCTTTTGTGCTATGCCAGTCATCCTCAATCCAGCCAGCTCAGCTCACAAGTAAACAAAAAGCTAGAAAATTACAGCTGCCATTGCCCCTAGCACACCCCTCTGCCTGGGTGGTCAGCTGAGTCAGTGGGAGATTTGTCCCGTCTTCACTTCCTAACACAGTGGTGGCGAACCTATGGGACGGGTGCCAGAGGCGGCACTCAGAGTCCTCCCTGTGAGCACCGGCACCATGCCTCAGAGGTGGCAACTGTCGCTCTTCAACCAGCTGCCCCCCACAGGTGTCCCTCCCCACGAGTGACATTGAGGTGACCACACCCACCTTGGCCACACCCACCCAATCTTCCATGACCACCACAGCCACACCCACCCAGTAGGCCACATCCACCTGGCACCCAGTGATAAATAAGTGGGTTTTGGGTGGCAGTTTGGGCACTCGGTCTCTAAAAGGTTCGCCATCACTGTCCATTAAAGGACTGATGAAGAGATTCAAAGCACCACCATGGACCTGACCTGACAGAGTCGAATGCCCCAAAGCAGGGAGATGAAACCTGGCAAGAAGAAAGTAAAGGGGAGGGTGCCCTCAGAGGTCATTCGTAAAAGTTCATTTTGGACCTTTCCCCACCAACACTGAATTAAGGTACAATTACACTATTGTAACATTTCCTCAAGGGTCGTGGTGGCTCAGTGGGTTAGGACGCTGAGCTTGTCGATCAGAAGGTCGGCAGTTTGGCAAGTCGAATCCCGAGTGCCGTGTAGCAGAGTGAGCGCCTGTTACTCGTCCCAGCTTCTGCCAACCTAGCAGTTCGAAAGCACGTAAAAATGCAAGTAGAAAAATAGGGACCACTACGGTGGGAAGGTAACAGCGTTCCGTGCGCCTTTGGCGTCTAGTCATGCTGGCCACATGACCACGGAGACATCCTCGGACAAGCGCTGGCTCTTCAGCTATGAAACGGAGATGAGCACCGGCCCCTAGAGTCGGAAACGACTAGCATGCATGTGCGGGGGAACCTTTACCTTTACCTTAACATTTCCTCTCCTTGATGTTGCCTTCTCATTCCCTAGTCCACGGGAGAAAAAGGCTTCATTTATTTACTTATTTATTTATTTGATAAACTGAGGTTAAAGTAGTCTCCTTTCCCTTGTTTACACAGTGACCGGTGCACCTCAAGGTATATAAAAATCTCTCGAGCCTTCTCATCCATTGAAAGAAAACCAAGTGTTTGAGAAAATGGATGCTACAGTGATAGGCTAGGACAGAGGTCCCCAACCTTTTGGGCACCAGGGAACGGTTCCGTGGAGAAAGGTTTTTCCTCAGACCGGAGAGGGCATAGTTTTGTGTGCTGCCTGCATCCCACAGATGGGGCTTTGCTTGTTTGTGCAGACCGGTTGCTGGCATGCCGTGGCCCGGTACTGGCCCACGGATTGGGGGTTGGGGACCCTGGGCTAGGAAATGGCAGTGGGACTTCCCAGCATAGGATGGGTGGAAAGCATTTCAGCTCAGCCGTGGGGAAGGGCTCTCCCTGGCCTTTCATGCTCCCCTCATCTATATTTACATCCAGGTCTACGGCTCTTGAAGGTCTAGTGTCCCAAACCAAACAAAATAGTGCCCATTCCTTTGGGACAGTTTCCTATCTGTTCCATGTTACCTTGGCCTTCTCCATTTTTTTCAAGGAAATGGAGAAAGAGAAAGAAAGCCCACATTCAAAGATTCCAGCTGACCAAAAGAAAGAGCTATTAGATTTCTCCATCCTGAGAATGATTGAGAATGGATCGGATGGCTATACAGTAGTAGCCAACTGTGCTTAAAAAGGCCATTTTCCAAATAAGTGAGTGGACAGTTGCCCAATTGGGGCCATTTATTAAGAGACCGTGGCTCAGTGGGTTAGGACACTGAGCTTGTCGATCAGAAGGTCGGCAGTTTGGTGGGTCGAATCCCGAGTGCCGTGTAAGAGTGAGCGCCTGTTACTTGTCCCAGCTTCTGCCAACCTAGCAGTTCGAAAGCACGTAAAAAAGCAAGTAGAAAAATAGGGACCACTACGGTGGGAAGGTAACAACACTCCATGTGCCTTTGGTGTCTAGTCATGCCAGCCACATGACCACGGAGACGTCCTCGGACAAGTGCTGGCTTTTCGGCTTTGAAACGGAGATGGGCACCGGCCCCTAGAGTTGGAAATGACTAGCATGCATGTGTGGGGGAACCTTTACCTTTATTAAAAGACTGCATTTGCATTTGATAAACAGTTACTGCGTTGATTGTTTTTCTGATCTTTGTCTTTGAATTCCTCTCTGTGTCTTGTTGATGGAACTTGTTTTAGGGTCAGCTGAGAGGACCCTCTGAGGAATTTTAACTCAGCACAGAAAACCTACACAACAAGGGGAAGCATTCTTAATCTGCCTTGGAGCTGCGAAGCACCTTTTTTCTCTTGCTATTCTGAACATTTTGAGGCCACTTGGACTGGCATCTAATAATAATAATTTGTATTTAATAAAATGTATTTGCTTAGGATTGACGTTTTGCCTTGAAGCTGCCTTGGGATGCTTTCAGAATATATATTTTGGGAAAAAGGACACGGGGAGGAATGGATTATGGAACCGTCTAAACAGCTGTCAAAATTGGTTGAAAACAAGAATGCCCCTGCTGCTGCTGGATCAGTTCTAGACTCATCTCGCCAGCGTTCTCTCTCATATGGTGGGCCACCAGAGGCATCTAAGCGGCCCATAAATACAAAATGAAGGCAGTCTTCCTCTCCCGACGCTGGGTCCCATGAACCTAATATATAAGGGAGGGCTACTCCCATGCCTGGAGGCAGCACTTAGTTGTCAAAGTGAGTAGCCATTGATTGAGCTCTCCTCTAGGAACATTTCCAATCCTCTTGAAAGCCATCTGACTTAGCAGCCAATATCTTGTAGCATCATACAGTATTCTACAGTTGGTTACTACCACAGGCATTTTCCTATGCATGGTATCTTATTAAGACAAGAGTGACAAATTATTATAAAAAAAAATGACTTGTAGCTCCAGAGGTTGTTTTTTTTTTTCTTCTTCTTCTTCCAGGCAACCATATCTCCATGAGGACGACAGAGGCTGCCCTTGGATAGTTTCTTTTTAGCATCCTGCATAAGTTCTTATCACAGTTTGCTTTCTCTTTCAACCAGTTAAGTAATATATGATCGCCAGGCTGCTGTTTATTCCCAGTGGCAAGCTATAAACCAAGATTCCCCCACCCTTTAAAAAAAAAAGAAGCAGATGGGTTGTTAAATGTCATTTTCCTGATCCACTTCACTCCCTAAAGCTATTAGATGTTAGGCTTGCAATAATCCCTTGGGGAGGTTAACAGCAGCTTTGGGAGGGTGGATTTTGTCATTGAGAACAATGTAGGGAAAGCTTTAAACTGTCTTTGACTGGAAGCAAATTACCACTCCTCCATCCCTTTGCTCACATGCACCTTTTGAGTGGGAGGGTGAGGGATGATGGAGGGATGGAGAGATGGAGGGATGGAGAGAGAGAGAGAGAGAGAGAGAGAGAGAGAGAGAGAGAGAGAGAGAGAGAGAGAGATATCCATCACAGATCATTAGTGTTACATGTAGTTTGGTCTGCGTATGTTCCTAGCTCCAAATACATTGTCCATATCCCAGCTTCTGTTCAAGATTCCAGTCCCCAGACGTCTTTTTTAAAATTGGGTTTAGTGGTGCCTGGTTTGATCCTCTAAACTATTGACCCTTAGTGATTAATTCCCTGACTTCAACATTTCTCTTTCTGGACTTTGTCTGCTTAGATCACTCCTATGGTCCCTGACTCTCACACTGCCACTCCAGGGGAAAAATATATATATAGATCCAATGTATATAAAACAGTAAAATAAGTTTCCTTTTCTCTTGGCTCATCATCTTCTGTTCTTTATCACTCCTTTCCATCCCATTTCCCCCACTACATCATGGCAATGATGACCGCTTCTGGTGGCCATTTCCCCTTCTTATTTGTGGACTCGCCATCTTAACTTGAGAAGCCTTTCTCTTTTCAGTTTATGCACAGAGCATTCCCAGCCAAACCTTGTGTGCCTGTCCTTCCCTGTGGGTGGGTGGGGGGGGGGGGAAGCGTAGATTTATTTTTATATCTGGCCTATGATAGCAATGATGACCTTGCTGCAGCTTGGGGTGTATCCCAGGGAGCAATGACTGGCTGGGGTTAATGGTCCATATGCACTCCTTCCTCTATCAGATTCTCCTAGCTGGTCATTCATTCCTGGGAAATACCTGGGCCCATAGATCATTAGGCCTTAACTCATCGCATTTTTCACGCGTGCATGTGGGTGATGCCAAAGGACCCCTGAATAATAAACCTGGGATTGTGTGTCATACGAAAGGGATGTGAAACGAAGCGGGCTTTGAAACCAGAAGGCCCAAATACTCACAGGCAGTTCCCAGTGCTCTCCTTGACTCACGCTAGGAGTCTTAAGCAAGCCATTTAAACTCCCAAGACCTTCCTTGCTGAGCCCCTAATATTGTGATAATTCACCAGCTGCAAGGCCAGGGGGGACCTGTAAGAACTGTATTGTCTGACCTCCTAAAGAGCACAAAGCATAGATTTCACTGGGCTATTCCCACAAGTAACTAAAAGCTGAGCCCGGGTAGAAAAACTCAAGGAGAGAAATTTCCCTAAGAGAAAAATGTAAGGCTATTTCAAGAGTATATAATTCAGCCAGTTGGAGAATTATTTGGGATTCCATTTCCCATTGAACAGATGCTGATAGGGGAATGTTTCTGTGTCAAGGGATAGTTATTTATGTATTTTATAGAGCAAGAACACTGCCTTTCCAATGAGTTAGTATTGCTTGGGGTGACTTAAATAAATTAAAAACATAACAATCCTATTAAAAACAATGAGTGAACAGACAAAACATTCAGCACAGACAATGGAAGCAGACATTTCAGGTTCAAAATAATAAAATAAAAGCTTGTGGAAAAAGGAAAATGTAAGTACAGTATTTGTGAAAAGCAGGAGGAAGGATATTTAAGCTGATGAGAAATGGGCAATCCTCCAGATAGATAGATGATAGATAGACTTAGAGAAAGATATAGATATAGATAGATAGATAGATAGATAGATAGATAGATAGATAGATAGATAGATAGATAGATAGATAGACAGACACAGTCAGATAGATAGAGATAGAGAAAGAGATAGAGAGATAGAGAAAGAGATAGATAGATAGAGATAGAGACAGAAAGAGAAAGAGATAAAGATAGAGAAACAGATAGATAGATAAAGAGATAGATAGAGATAGAGAAAGAGATAGATGGATGGATGGATGATCTATCTATCTATCTATCTATCTATCTATCTATCTATCTATCTATCTATCTATCTAAAGGTAAAGGTTCCCCCACACATGCATGCTAGTCGTTTCCAACTCTAGGGGCCGGTGCCCATCTCCGTTTCAAAGCCGAAGAGCCAGCGCTTGTCCGAGGACGTCTCCGTGGTCATGTGGCCAGCATGACTAGACGCCAAAGGCGCACGGAACGCTGTTACCTTCCCACCGTAGTGGTCCCTATTTTTCTACTTGCATTTTTACGTGCTTTCGAACTGCTGGGTTGGCAGAAGCTGGGACGAGTAACAGGCGCTCACTCTGTTACACAGCACTCAGGATTCGACCCGCCAAACTGCCGACCTTCTGATCGACAAGCTCAGCGTCCTAACCCACTGAGCCACCGTGTCCCTTATATATATCTTCACCGCCTCACTTTTATCTCTGCCCAGAAGGGGCATTGATCAGGCCATCACAGAAGAGGCAAAGAAAAAAAAGGGATGTGGGGTATCAATATCAGGGCCCTGCTTTCTATGGGACTTGGCAGGCAACCTGGGGGCCGACTACAATGGAAAGAAGCTAAAACTCCTGGATGCTTAAACAAGAAAACCCCAGCCCAGAGCATGAGGTTACATGCATTCATATATTAAGTAAGTGCCGCTCATAAATAATAAAATTTGCTTCTGGAGATAGGCTGATTCAGTTCAATCTGTTAAGGCTGACCCTTGAAAAGCTATTTTCCTCTATTAATTCTTCCCTCTTGTGCTTTTGGTCGATTATCTTTTAGGGAGGTAGAAAGCAAGATAAGTCCCCCCCTCCTTATTTCTTTTTGAACAGAAGCTTTTGTTTGGTTTGATTTCTGACCAGTTTATGGGGCTCTTTAATCACAGCACCTGGGGGCTTTGCTTCTGAAACTTTTCACTCCGAAGACCAGTTAAGTGAAATAACCTTAAGGTTGTTATCCGCTGACAAAAGGCAGAAGTTAAAGGCAGCCTAAGACCTGTTCTGCACCCCCTTTCCGACAGTCTTCAGTATTTATTTCAACTTTTGTTTTGTTTATAAGGAGTGTTCATGGCAGGTTATAAAACATGCTATAAAACCTTTCATAGCAGTAGTAAAAAAAAAAACTTTGCTGGCAGCCAGCCAACCCAGCAAGAAAGGCTGGACTAAAGGCAGAGGTGAACATGGTAAGAAGAGAGCGAAGAACAAAGAGTTCAGAACAGCTGGGAAAATTTTACCCAGGCTTTGGGTCCATTGGGACAATGGAATGAAGGCCTCCTCACACACGGATTATCTTTTAGTTTTAATATTCCCCCCCCCCCTCTCTCTCTCTCTCTAGGCAGCAGATAAAGATGATCCATTTTAAAGTCATCCTTTAGGAATAAGATAGTTCAAATTAAGAGGCATTCATCCAAGGAAGCTTCTAGGTTGATTTTGTAATCTCTCAAGAATAGATTCAAGTTCACAGAAGAGACCTCTGTGAGTAGCAGTTACGAAGAGGGAAAACATCAGATTTCCATGGATGAGATCAAATCATTTTGAGCATTGCAAAAGGAGACTGATGCTACTACTACCACAAAAGTCGGCTGCAGAGTTTCTTGGGGCATCTTAAGGAGGACGTGAGATGAAGGATGAACTCCACACAAGGAAGTATTTGTCTGCCGGTATTTTTGCGATTTCCTCTTTTCCCAAAGTTTCAGAAGTACAGATTGAGCATAACTCTTCAGGAGCCCTGCCTACGGACGTTCTCAGTCAGCCAGGTCATGGTTGTCCCAAAAAAGGTGGTTTTTTCCCCAAAAGGCAACTGGACGTCCTTCAGTTCTGAAGAAGCTTCTTAGAAACCAGTCTAGTTGCCTTTTGGAAAAAGACACCTTTGGTACTTTGGGAGCCCATACCCAAAGATGCTGCCCACTTGCTGGATCCTGTTCCCCATTTTTGAGCACATGATGGAATTCTGGAGGAGGGTTATGTCAGAAAAAGAGTTTGGGGGAGATAGGAAGAGGGTATAAACCCTGACACAAACACTAATCTTGCAGCATTTCTGCCAGTGAGTTTCCAAATAGTAAGAGCAGGTTAGGAATCCCAAAGATGTTTTTTCAGGAGGCAACTGGGCTTTCTTGGTTTTCTTTGAAGACATTCCGCTTCTTATCCAAGAAGCTTCTTCAGCTCTGTTAGGAAGCAATTCATTTTGTTTTAACTTAGATTTCTTGACTGTGTCATATGAACATCTAGTCTGTATTGTGGTTGACCCAAACCCCATAAGGGGAAGAATTCAGCATACCCCAGATGTAAATGCCTTCCTCATTGCCCAGGCTCTTCCAACTGTTGAGTGAAACTCAGATTATGGGCATGAATTTTCTACATGGTGTGTACTCTGTTGAACTCCTTGGGATTTTACTGAGAAGGACAAATATGAGCAGCTGCACAGACTTTGTTACTGAGGAACTCAATTAATAAGCCATTTCTATTCACCTATGAAACCCAATGCAAGGGCAAGTGGATGATCTGTACACCAGTAATTATTGCTTCATTTTAAATACTCCTGTCCAATCAGATTATGGATGTATTAGGCAGAGTCCTATACCTTATGGATGTGGTCATCGGTGCCACAAAAAAGTTTATTTCTGGACCTTGTTATAGGTTGGGTAGAAATATGGGGTGGCCTTGGAGATGAAAGCCAAGGTTGAAAGGCAAACAGTACATAATTATTCCATTTTTGCTAGTTGCCTATTGTCTCTCAAATCTATTGACTAACATTCAAAGCCCTTGTAAGATGAAGACATATGTAAGCATGGATTTCTTCTGGGAAGAGAGTAGTAGATCCAAGATTCAATTTCTGGCCTCTCCACCCCTCCTTGCACGAAACTAGGAGAATTGTTGCTATTTGAGGCAGATACAACTAGAATAAATGAATGAATGTTCTGATTCTGTCCGTGGAACTTTCCTGCAATTATCATTCTATGGCTTCTACTTATGCCAACACCAATCAGTTAATATGAATCAGGAAGTTCCCAGCATAGGTGCTGGTGAACGATTGTTGCAATATGTATACCCTGTGTTATTGCAATACGTTTTTCTCTTTGTTAAAAGAAGAACTACCGGGTCGGAAGAGTAGCCTCTTTTCACTAAGGCCAGTAGCATTTTGGGAACTCAGGTAAAAGTCTTTCTTCTGCCTGGTTCTTCTAATTCAGGATGTCGCAGATTGAACCCAGCATGTTTGTAATGCATGCCTTATGGTTTTGCCACCCAGCTATGCCCCCTGTTGCATTGACATGCCGAATTAGAACACACACTCTTTGCACAAGTTTTAAATAAGGGTTGAACAACCTAAGGCAGACATGTCAAACACAAGGCCCGGGGGCCGGATGCGGCCGACAAAGTGGTTTCATGTGGCCCGCGAAGCCATCCTGGAAACAGTGAGGGAACGGCCCCCACTGCCTTGGCCCTGGCTCAGAGACCCTCCTTCCACCAGAGACCCTCAGATCTGTCCCACTCCTGCCCAGGCCCCCATAGGCACCCTTGATGCGAACGATGTAGAGCTGGCCATGCCCACCCAGTAGGCCATACGCACTCTAGCCACGCCCACCCAGTAGGCCACACCCACCCTGGCCATACCTACCCAGCCCCCTGAGGGCAACCGCAATGCTGATGCGGCCCTCAATGAAATTGAGTTTGACACCCCTGACCTAAGGTGATCCAGGCTAAATGGAGATTTCACTGCTTGTCAGGTTTGTCTGTTCTGAAATAGTCTAACTTAATCTATATGCTTATATCATTCAGCAAGGGATGGAAATAACCTATACTGTGCTTCTGGCATTTTTGTGTACATGGGCAACCATTGGCTCATTCCATGCCAGCTGTTGTCATTTCCTTCTATAGAGAGAACCATCTACCTGGACATTTGTTCTAGCTTTCTCCTTAGCTCCATTCAGGCATTAACAAAAGACACAAAGCAGGTGTGCGGTTCATGTGGGAGTGAGCAGCCCCTTTCTCTAACAATCTGCGCTAGTGATGCCATCCTCCAGGAGTTCAATGTGAATGGCTGCTGTAGGGACCCGTCACATGTACCACTGGTTGAAATCCCAAAGCCTGAGCTACTAGGATTCCACTCATCTGGAAGCCTCTGCACATATTGCTACACAAGAAGTCTCCCCATCACTGTTTAATGGCCTTCTGGTTGTGAAGATCAGCCCTTGAGGATGTCCCCAGTGCAAATTTACAAAGAGAGCAGTAGCACTTCACATGGTTAGCTCTGCATTCCTTTTTTATATTTTAACACTAACTGGTAGGCTGGTTGTCCAGAGCCAAAAATTGGCACTGAACCCGGAGGTGTTGAGGAAAATGAAATTGGGGGTTTAGTTGGGGTAGGACCTAGAGATTAATATTTGTGGGTTGTCTACTCTCAGAGAGAAGATCGTTTGGGGGAACATCCAGTGATCTCAAAGAAAGAGAGGGGAAGAGGGAAAAAGGAGAAACTAATCGTGAAATTTGGGATAATATAGTCTTCCAGGGGGTTGGCCAATTTCAGGCTGGTGCAGTTTTCTGGTGTTTTTTCCCCCCAGGCCACAGACAGATGGCCTTGTGCCATCTACCAGCCCATAAGCCTACAGAAAATAATGCCAATGTAAAATTGACTTCCCCTACTGCTAAGCCCTATTCTGCCATTACAATCTTCATGTAGGAGAAGTAAAGGAAAGCAATGGGTGGATTCCCCCGGCTTCAGCTCCCTACAACCGTTCCGTGTGTCCCCTGCTGAATGGGAAAAACAACCACCCATCTCTCTCTATCATATGGGATGGGTCTAGAGCAGGGGTCCCCAAACTTGGCCACTTTAAGACTTGTGGACTTCAACTCCCAGTTGAAGTCCACAAGTCTTCAAGTTACCATGTCTGGAGACTCCTGGTCTCCAGAGGAAGAGGCAAGTTTTCACAGGTGGCTAGATCCATCTGTCAAAAGTTGGACCCACAAGGTAGCCACCTAATCAAACAGGAGAACATATTTTTATTTATTAAATTTGTATGTGGTCCATCTCTCTACCAAGTGACTCTCTGGGCTTCCTTTACTGGATATCCCTTTCCTATTCCGCTGATCAAACCCAGGGTTTGCAAGTTGATCCATAGGATGGAAGAGGCTGCTTGTTTGTTTGCTTTATGTCCCACCTTTATTAGAAGGTGCCAGAGGGCCAGGCCTGGAAAGATCTACAGGAGTTGAACTGACAGAAAAATTGCTGATGGGGACTGGGCATATTGCATAGCAAAGCAGGAGAGATCCTGCCAATCCCCACCCCAGCTCTTTTCCAGCAACTTTTAAATTTTCCAGAACAGCATCAAACTTATATTTCAAGCAGCCCAGCCAATAGCTGGTGGTGGGGGGACTGGTGGGTGTTTGTAGGAAAGCTCCTACCCACCTTAACCTCCATGTGTGTCACCCCCTCCCACCCAGTCACCTGTTTCTAATTTTAAACATGGGTTGGGTGCCCTCTAGAAGAACGTGAAGCTTATTTTCAGAGTAACCTCATAGAGAGCCAGATAGGGAGGGATGCTCCTATAAGAATTATTTCACTTTTCCTTACTAACTCTGTTGGCTGTTTTTCAGGCTAGCTGGCAGGTTATCTCCCCGCTTCTTCTGCCACCCTTCCCAGCCCCGCCAGCCTTATTGAGAAGCTGGGAAATGGAAGACATGGAAAGAGGAGGGAGCTGATTGCAACTGGTAAAGGGGAATGTCTTCTCCAGATGCTCATGCAATGGTAAATATTGATAATATTTAATGATATTAACTTCTAGAATTTACAGCTGGTAGTGTAGTAGTTAAGGCGTCAGTCTAGAAAGTAGGAATATAGGTTGGCTCATGGGTGGGTGGGCTCTGGTCCCACTTTAGGCATGAAGCCAGCTGAGTGACCTTGGGCCAGTCACCCTCTCTCAGCTCTAGCAAGGTGGCAGTGGCAACTGGCACTTTGCAAACCTTGTCAAGAAAACTGCAGGGACTTGGCCAGGCAGTTGCCAGAACTCAAGACTGTCTCAAAAGCACATACACACCTACAAAAATGTGTGTGTGTGTGTGTGTGTGTGTGTGTGTGTGTGTTGGATCTTGAAGTGGCACAGAAAAAGCTAAATCTTCCCCCCCATCACTTCAAGATCCAGCCCACCACATCGCTGGCCAGTAACCATTCTGTCTGATCAAGATCCCAAATCGTAGGTAGAGCTGGAGAGGACAGTTTGAAAGAAGTGGACACTCCTGCTGCCCAAAGGGGGATGACCCTAGATGACTGGAGGAAAGGGGCTATGCCCACAGCAGCCTAAAGTGGCAGACCCCATCCTTGATGACTGCCTAGGATACCAATCCTTGGTTGTATAAACAAAGGGGCAGAATCAAAATCACATGAAGTATTAGTACCACTTTATAAAGCCTTAGCAAGACCACACCTCGAATACTGCATCCAGTTTTGGTCGCCACATTACAAAAAAGATGTTAAGACTTTGGGAAAAAGTGCAAAGAAGACCAGCTGAGATGATAAAGGGCCTGGAGACAAAAACATATGCAGAACGGTTGCAGGAATTGGGTATGGCCAGTCTAGAGAAAAGAAGGACTAGGGGTGACATGATAGCACTATTCCAGTATTTGAAGGGCTGCAGCAAAAAAGAGGTGGTCATCTTATTTCCTAAAGCATCAGAAGGCAAGACAAGAAGCGATGGATGGAAAGTAATCAAGGAGAGAAGCAACCTGGAATTAAGGAGAAGCTTCTTAACGGTGAGGACAATTAACCAGTGGAAGAGCTTTGCCTTCAGACGTTGTGGGTGCTTCATCACTGGAGGTTTTTAAGAAGACACCAGACAGCCATCTACCTTAAATGGTATAGGGTTTTCTGCTTGAGCAGGCTGTTGGACTAGAAGATCTCCAAGGTCCCTTTGAGTAATTGATAGGACATCATTGGTGAAGCAAGAAATTGGACTGAGAGAAGAGGAAAAGCAAACTGGAGCGGGTGAAAACAACTTTAAGCTGCCTCTGCTGCAGGCAGGTCAAGAGATGAAATGAAAGTGAGATCGTGAGGACACTTCACATAAAAATAATTACCAGAGAATATCTGTGTCATAGTTGCGGGTGAGGGTTGTGGCTGTGAAGATGAGCCTTCAAGGAAGGACTGGGGCACTTTCAGCCAAAGCCTTTAAGTATGACTTGTTGAAGCATATCTGCCCCTGGGAAATTCCATTAATGGCTTCTGACCAGCTATGCTGACCAGGAACACTAAGACTAAGGAGGGGAAAAAAAAGGCAGAATATCAGGCATTTTTCTGAGGAAGGGTTTGTTTGTTTTTGCTACTAGAAAGAAAACAATTGATTGGGCTAAGTTCAAGCCTGTATTTTAATGAAGTTGCTAATTAGGTTAATATTCTCCGGGATTTTGCTCTCTTTCTTTGCTTCTCTCGGCCTTGATAAATTGCTTCATGTTTGTTCCAGTTTTTGGTTGTTGTTGTTTTTTTAAATTTAAGGTGGGGGTTGATGCAGGGAGGCAGGAACGTGAGAGAAGAAATTTCTCTCTTTCTTCTCTGTGACTTCACACTGCATCACTGCAGCGGCCAGTTTTTGGAAGTAGTTCAAGGTATGTATCATCTGCAAAGTGGCTGCCAAACAGCCATTCCAGGGTTTGCGTTTTGTATTTCGTTTCGGCTCTAAATGGCCATTCTTTAAAAACGCTTATGAGTTACCAAGGTACTTGCAGAGAGAGAATGAAAGCAGTCAATTTTGGACCCTCGGTGCTGTTGTTTAAATGAAAGGAGATGAAACAAGCAGATGAAACAACAAACACCAGCCATTGAAAGCACAATTTTTTTGCCGTAAAAAAAAATTTTAAGAGTGCTGAAGGTATCTATTATGTCTATGAAACTACAGACAGAAGGTACTATATTCCAAGTTAGGCTATTGTGTCTTAGTATATCCTGGAAGGTAATTTCTTCAAAGACTTTAGATAAACACCTACGCTTGTACCTGACTTTTTCAATAAAAATGCTGTAGATTGGCACAGGTGTACCACTCTTAGGCTGCAGAATTCCAGATAGCCACTAGATGGCAACAAAGAATTAGAAGCTTCTAGTCTCTAGTGGTCTTTTGGATTTTTGCAGGTTTGGTACAGTGGTCCTATATACAGTACGTAAAACACAATCTCAGTTGTGGCTCAGATTTGACCTTGAAAAGCATTTGTAGATATTTTTTTTTGGCCAGCACAATTCAAGGATCCCAATAGCAAATACAGAGAATGTAATAGTCAGGATCAAACCAGTGCACTGTAGGCTGCTGTGTCCAGTAACTTTGAGATTCCCTTAGGCTGCTTCTGCCCTTCGTGAACGGCTAACAAACTTTTCTCTGACCTAGAGCTTTCACTTCGCATGCATCACTGAGAAGAATCCCCACCCCTCGGTGGAATTTTGGATCTGTATTAACAGCTGTAAAATGCATTTACTGGGGGAGAGGGGGAGAGAGAGACTTAACCAGCAATCTTGCACCAACATCAAATATATACTGGTTTTTTTTTTTAAAAAACAATAAACAAAATAAAATTCTCCAAGTTGGATACAGCTTCTGTGCTTGGTTTCTTCGAGGAATTTCTGCTCAAAATCCATGCTGTGGCCTTTTCCCAAATAACGCTCAGAGATATTCATAAAAAAAGAAAAGCCAAACAACATTCAGGAGATGAGGACGGTTTTTTTGTGATTGAGCCTGGTTTACACAGGTTCTATATGGATCCAGCCACTAGGGGGCATTGCAGTTCATACCTAAATCTAGGAGCCTCTGTTTCCTAAACCTCTTACAAATTTACCCTCCTTACTGTACATTTCCACACAAAAGGTGCTGTCTTCAGAGCATATCCCTTTGTAGCCCTGCATCCCTTTCACTGCATAGGTGTATTCCCCCCCCACACACACACACTAGTGCTCTTGACTGTCCTTCCTGGAGAAATTTTCTGGTTGCCCTCCCTTTCCTTCCTGCTGTCAATGTGATCACCGAGGAAATGATACCTGTAGTATGAAGTAGATGAGAAGGAAATGAGCTGTAGAAATACAAAAGGTCACTTGGGCTGAGCCTAAGTTCTGGCAACTAGAGAAAAAAGACCTGTGCTGTGATGGAAAGAAGCGACTGGAGCCCAGCCGTGGCTTCCTCCCCCAACTAACTTAATCAAATGATATTCACCTGCCCTTCTATTCAAGCTCTGTGTCCTTTGCAAAATTCAGTGTAGTGAGTCCTCCTCAAATCCTTTGCCAGACTCCCCTGGAATGATGCATAATTATAGGTGATTGTTTTCCCTCCAAGCAGAGCAGGCAAAACACAAGCCGGGTCATCATTTGATCAGGACAGTATCCCATCCCTAACAAAAGTGTAACCTTGACTAAAGGAAGAGCCAGCAAAAATGTGGGTATCTTATACAATACACACACACACACACACACACACACACACACACACACACACACACACAGGGAGAAGTGGAGGGGAGAGAGAGAGGGAGAGAGAGAGAGAGAGAAAGGGAGAGAGAGAGAGAGATTGGAGAAAAATGGGACCAAATGTAATAAAACATAGAATAAGAGAAATCTTTGGATTTTTCCCAATCTCTCTCTCTCTCTCTCTCTCTCTCTCTCTCTTTCTCTACCCCCCACCTCATTCAAGGCAGTTTTACAAAGAACCTGTGTAAGTATTTATAGCATTTCAGTCCGATTTGTCAGTCAAAAAAAATGTCCAGGCTAACTTGAAACCAAAAAATCTGCATGCTTTAAATCTAAAAAATAGGACAAAGTTGAAGAAACAGCCCAACTTCAGGCATCACTTCATAAATTTAATAAATTGTCTCACATATTTCTTAGAGGGGAGCCTAATGAAGCTGACTTTTCAACACCATTAATAAAATGGGCCTGATGTCCCGTGTCATCATTACTTTGTGAAGTCAAACTGAGGGGACATTCAGACATCCCCCTGACTTCAGCCTTAGTGAAGTCAGACATTCCTGAGGGTTGTTGTTTTGCTGTTGTTCAGTCATTAAGTCATGTCTGACTCTTCTCGACCCCAGGGACCATAGCACAGCACGCCAGGCCCTCCGCTGTTTGCCCAAATTCATGTTTGTTGCGTCAATGACACTATCTAACCCTCTTGTCCTCTGCCATCCCCTTCTCCTTTTGCCTTCAATCTTTCCCAGTATCAGAGTCTTTTCCAATGAGTCCTCTCTTCTCATTGGGTGGCCAAAGTATTTGAACTTCTTCCTAAGGGTTTCCTCTGCGCAATGCAATCTTTGTCTCACCCCCCCCCCCCACCAGGCCATAGCCAAGGTCAGCTGATACCTTGTTTTACTCTACTGGTGTTTTCCATCTTCTTCCAAGGTACAACTTGCAATCTGCGTGAGGTATTATACTTCTGTTGCAACTGAGTGGTGACATGGCAGGAGTTGTTAACCTGCTCAGCTCCTATCGGTCATTTTCAGTTATTATGGGCGCATCCTTCTGTTTCATTCATTGAATGCCTTCAGTGAATAATGGTTGCATGTTGGGGATGTATTCTCCCTTCCAAATTCCCCACATATTGTCTCGGCAACCATGTGAGCACGTTGCCGAGGGGCAGCTGAAGCTCCGCCACTACATGAAAATGGCTGCCAACTTGTTCTGCAGAGGATCCGAACTGCAAAGCATATCAGCATGCCATGCATGATGCAGAAATGAATGAATGGGTGGATTTTTCCCTATTTCAGTCAACGTAACACCTGCAGCCTGTTTCCACAACTATGGTGGATGAGGTGAGAGGATCCTCTTGCTGCATCCAATATCCGCTGTGGGCAGGTCTAGAGATGGATGTGGGAGCAGCATGCATACTCCTGTTGCTTAGATTCCCCACATCGAAAATGAGCAGACGGCAGCAGGTAGGGCTTCTCCTACTTCACTGAGATCTCCCTCCATTTTAGGTTCCAACAGATGGCCCAACCAACCACTGCAAGCCCTATCAAAACTTGCCTCTTACTGAGGTCCAGCCTCCCACCCTGTGTCGGAGAAAGTGATTGGTAGATCTTTTGGGGAAAAGTGATTGGTAGAGCTTTTGATTACCAGCAGAGAAATGCACCAATCACTACACCTTAACTTGCCTCTTGCAGGCCTCATTAATGAAACAGAGGAGAAATTGGAGGCGCAGAGATCACAGATTTATGTTGATATACTTTAGATTGGGTGAGGGCAGGCTAAATCAGCAATCTGGATGTATTCTATGACTGATCCTATTCACCAGCAGGAGCATTGTGCATCACGTAGGTAAAGTGCTTCCAGAGGAGGATTTTGTTACACAATCCCCTTTTTTTCTTAGGTGATCTTCCATTTTATAATGCTACTGTGTTTCTCCATTGTTGCATTTTCCCCCCCCTCCTCCTCATCACAGAGAATCTGCTAAGGAGAGAAAGACAAAATAGCTGCAACTTTTGGATGACCAACAGTAGGATTCTTTATCTAGAACACTTTAATTATTTGAAAGCATAGACACAAATAAGACACTCTACAGTACACATTCTAACCAGAGAGTCAGTGCAACACCAACCAACGACTCCATCCACGTCACGGAAGTATA
This sequence comes from Vipera berus, assembly GCF_964194415.1. Classification (NCBI taxonomy): domain Eukaryota; kingdom Metazoa; phylum Chordata; class Lepidosauria; order Squamata; family Viperidae; genus Vipera; species Vipera berus. The sequence goes on along the minus strand of NC_138203.1, from coordinate 139,552,813 downwards.
TATGTAGTGTAAAATAAAATGATAAAAATGTGATAGCAAGGGGTTCTTCGTGCTCTCTGAGCTTGTTTGTTTTCTTCCAGATGTTTCATTAACTAGGAAACATCATCAGTGCAAACAACAAATGTGATAGTAAAAATAATAGGTTCTTTTAAAGTTAATAATGAAGTGCATCTATGTGCCTTGTGTGAAAGAATTATAAATATGTATGTGGGTAGGCGCACTTCAGATTTAAGCAAACGTATGATGCCACTAGGGACATGGTGGCTCACTGGTTAGGACGCTGAGCTTGTCAATCAGAAGGTCGGCAGTTTGGCGGGTCGAATCCCGAGTGCCGGGTAACAGAGTGAGCACCTGTTACTCGTCCCAGCTTCTGCCAACCTAGCAGTTCGAAAGCAGGTAAAAAAGCAAGTAGAAAAATAGGGACCACTACGGTGGGAAGGTAACAGCATTCCGTGCACCTTTGGCGTCTAGTCATGCCGGCCACATGACCACGGAGACGTTCTCGGACAAGCGCTGGCTCTTCGGCTTTGAAACGGAGATGAGCACCGGCCCCTAGAGTTGGAAACGACTAGCATGCATGTGTGGGGGAACCTTTACCTTTACTTATGATGCCACTAAGAGATTTCTCTTGGATGCCTGGTATGTGACATATTTGGAGGTTAATTCATGATAGTACCATAAGTAGAAAACGGAATGGACTGAAGAACAGGTTGAATAATTTTATTTTCCCTGTTATATCCTGTTGCACTGCTGGATTTAATACAACATGGATCTAGTGATCTGGGGTCAAATGTTTATTTCATCATAAAGCTCCTTGGGTGAATGGTCCCGGTGAGAATTTTATTATTCAGTATTAACATTTTTGGAAGTCCTTCCCACAAAAAGTAAATACCCACCCAGGCTTTTAAGGATGTATATGCATACTTGCATATCCATATCTCTCTATACAACCTCAGTCATAGTTATTTTAGAATTTTATATCTATAGCTAATTAGTGTCATCACGGTCATAATTATTTTAGAATTTTATATCTATAGCTAATCAGTGTCATCACAGTCATAATTATTCTAGAACTTGGTGGAATTTGGATGGTGTTTTTCTGGTGGTCTCTTAGTAGCCTCATTTCCCAGTGAGAATCTAGGCATGACTGCTTGTGTTTTATGGCAGGGGTCTCCAAACGTGACAACTTTATGACTTGTGGACTTCAACTTCCAGAATTCCCCAGCCAGCATGGCTGGCTGAGGAATTCTGGAAGTTGAAGTCCACAACTCTTAAAGTTGCCAAGCTTGGAGACCTCTGTTTTACTGAGTCAGAGGGAATAGCTAGAGAAGGGCAGCATTGCAAACCTGAGTTAGAGTGCTCCCTGCCTATCCTTGAGGATAAAATATACTGAGGTGAAATGGGTTGTCCTTGTGGCTAATGGCTATGCTGCTTCTCTTTCTCAGCCCCTGCCAGGCCTCTGTTTCTTCCTTCCAAGAGAATTATTATTATTATTATTATTATTATTTATTAAATTTGTATACCGCCCTTCTCCCGAGGGACTCAGGGCGGTAAACAGGGCACATATAAATAGAAAATACAAAAATTAAAAAAGAATTAAATAATCGCCCAAATAAAACAATAACAATATAAAAACCCATTAAAAACCCTAACATCCCCCATCAGGCCAGGCCAGCTTGTTCAAATAAATGGGTCTTCAGACCGCATCGGAAGGAGCGAAGGTCCGGTGCCGTCCGGAGCTCGACCGGCAGCTGGTTCCATAAAGCCGGAGCGCCCACAGAGAAGGCCCTCCCCCTGGGGGCCACCAGCCGACATTCTCTGACCGGAGGCACCCTGAGAATGAGTGAAAGAACCTAATAGGTGTTAAAGGTAAAGGTAAAGGTTCCCCCGCACATGCGTGCTAGTCGTTTCCGACTCTAGGGGCCGGTGCTCATCTCTGTTTCAAAGCCGAAGAGCCAGTGCTTGTCCAAGGACGTCTCCGTGGTCCCTGCCTATCCTTGAGGATAAAATATACTGAGGTGAAATGGGTTGTCCTTGTGGCTAATGGCTATGCTGCTTCTCTTTCTCAGCCCCTGCCAGGCCTCTGTTTCTTCCTTCCAAGAGAATTATTATTATTATTATTATTTATTAAATTTGTATACCGCCCTTCTCCCGAGGGACTCAGGGCGGTAAACAGGGCACATATAAATAGAAAATACAAAAATTAAAAAAGAATTAAATAATCGCCCAAATAAAACAATAACAATATAAAAACCCATTAAAAACCCTAACATCCCCCATCAGGCCAGGCCAGCTTGTTCAAATAAATGGGTCTTCAGACCGCATCGGAAGGAGCGAAGGTCCGGTGCCGTCCGGAGCTCGACCGGCAGCTGGTTCCATAAAGCCGGAGCGCCCACAGAGAAGGCCCTCCCCCTGGGGGCCACCAGCCGACATTCTCTGACCGGAGGCACCCTGAGAATGAGTGAAAGAACCTAATAGGTGTTAAAGGTAAAGGTAAAGGTTCCCCCGCACATGCGTGCTAGTCGTTTCCGACTCTAGGGGCCGGTGCTCATCTCTGTTTCAAAGCCGAAGAGCCAGTGCTTGTCCAAGGACGTCTCCGTGGTCATGTGGCCGGCATGACTAGACGCCAAAGGCGCACGGAACGCTGTTACCTTCCCACCGTAGTGGTCCCTATTTTTCTACTTGCATTTTTACATGCTTTCGAACTGCTAGGTTGGCAGAAGCTGGAACAAGTAACAGGCGCTCACTCTGTTCCGCGGCACTCGGGATTCGACCCGCCAAACTGCCGACCTTCTGACTGCTGCAGGGTCAGAGTAAGAAAGAAGATAGCACCTTAACATAGTCACAGCTGAAGAAAAGCAACGTTAGCATGTTTTGCTCATGGACTAGGGAAGAGATGAAGCAAAGTCATGGAACACAATAGGAAAAAAAAGAAGAAGACGTGGTTAGATGCAGCTGGGAAAACCCCTCTGTTCTTAATTGTGATTTTGCTTTAGTGCTTTCTATAAGCTGCATTGGGAGTTTTACTCTAAATGGCAGGCTATAAATGAAGCAAATGGAAAATAACAAACCAAATAACATTAACTTTAGAACCGAAAAGGAATTTTAAAGCATCCTGAGAGTGAATTAAGGAACAGAAGCCTCTTTGGTGGCAAAATAAAAGTTTCAGGAAATTAGAAAACTGACTGCAGAATGGATTAGAATAAAGCTCTCCAGCCTTGGCTTCTACTCTGCTTAGCTGCCACTACAGGTTGCACTGCAATCTAGACAGTACAAGTAGAATTGCTGCAACCCTGATGTCCATCCACGCACTGACCTATCAGTTCAGCTCATTAGAGTAGACGCTCCTCTCTCTGCTCTTGCTATTTATAACTGAGCTCCCTCCATAAATAAACAGCAAATGACTCTCCTGTGAATGCATTATTTACAGGTAATGTTTTTGGGCACTGATAAGGGAAATGATTGCAGGTGCCTTTAGCAGCCAGTAGCAAAGACTCCCCATCTGTCAGGCCAACGCTGGAGAGCTGATATTTGGGGAGGGGAGGCAGATGGGAGAGGGAGATTTGAAATTAACTCCAAAGGTAGCAAAAGCAAAGGTGTAGCCAGGTGAGATGGGGTGATCTTGCTTAAGGGCTCTGTGGCAATGGCCTATAAATCGGAAAGCAGGAAGAGAAGGCATCTAGTGGCCCATTTCAGAAGACTGTTCCTTGAATGAAGCAGTGTCACCTTTCCTTGTTGTGGCAGCTGAGATTATGCTACTCATTCATCTTGTCCCACAAAGTGCCATGTAGCAGAAGTCACAAGCCTGCTGTTCCATCTGTCCTAGTTTTCCCTAGGGTGAGCAGTCATCCAGGGTTGGCCCTACCATTAAGCAGAGCAAGGTGATTTCCTCTGCTGACAGGTTTTGAGTGCCATTAGAGCAAACTGCAAGCCTACTGGGAAAAAAAATATCTTACAGTTGGCTTGACAACTGTGAGTTAATCTCTGCTAAGAAAGAATCAAGGTTCTGTTTAGTCCAGAATTCTCTTTCAAACAATTCCTGGTGCTTCCAAGAAGCCTGCAAGAAAAGCCTCAGTGGGCACATTCACGCAACATGCTTATCTAACCTTATGTTTTGTAAGTGTTCCTAGGAGAGAAAGGAACCAGGATAAAATGAAAAGGGATAAAGAGCATCCTCGGCAAGGGCTAGATAGGTTGGTAGGTGCTAATTCTGGTAAATTGGCACTTCGTAACTGGCTATGTCCTCCATGATCATCTTTTTGTAAATGGAAACTTTCCTCAGCCTTCTGGTTAATGTATATTAGGAGATTAATGTACTGCAAATGACCAGCAATGGGGAGGTGGCAACACACACACACACACACACACACACACACACACACACACACACACACAGAGCTTTTAAATTCCTCTGCATTAATTTCAGAGGATTTCACTGTAGAAAATGCTTCTCAAGTCTCAAATCCCTTTTTAGTAGTTTCCATGGCACTGAATTTTGGTACCACTCCAAAATTTTAGCTTGTTGGACATTTTGATAACTTCTTGCTATTTGCCAAATATGTGAACTTTTTCTATTGAGCTCTCCATCTTCCTTTCCCTTATAGTGATTGTCAGGAAATATATGTGTCAGTCATATATGAATTGCGGTCCAACATTCTGTATTCTCTTTCTGGAGCTATCCCCATAATTTCCCATAAGAAATTTGATGAAACGCAAATGCAAAACTTAATCGCTCAGTAACCTATTGGACCCTGATGTACAGGTAGTCCTCCACGTACGACCACAACTGAGCTGTTAGTGAAGGTGATCACATGACCCAGGGTCACTGCAACCGTCATAAATACGAATCAGTTGCCAAGCATCTGAATTTTGATCAGGTGACCATGAGAATGCTGCAATGATTGTAAATGTAAAGCATGGTCATAAGTCACTGTTTTCAGTGCCATTGTAACTTCAAACAGCCCCCAAATGAAGTGTTGTAAGTCAAGGACTACCTGTACGGATTTATGATGCACAAATTCAAGAATGAAAAGTTCATCAAACTGCTTTACATTAGAATTGCCACCAAATGCCTCCATCAACAAAGTGTGTATGGGTATTGCTTTCCATAGTGTCTGTTTTCCATTATGCTTATGCTAATATTACAATATTTCAGTATTATACTGACCATTTACAATTGCTTTTAAAATTGATTTTTTTCGACAACTTACAGAGGATTTTTTGATATCTCCCAAATAATACTGGATGGATAAACCAATATATGTTGAACTAACTCATGCCCCAGCTCTATGAATATTCTGTACTGTACAGTCATTTCTAAGAGAATGAAAAGTGTCTCGAGAAAGGATTTATGGCCCATTTATCCAGACATATATTTCTTTTACCAATAATTGTTTCTGGACAAACAGGTTTTGCAGGTTTTCAGGACAATACAAATTGGAGCAATCTGTTCATCAGAGATTTGAAAACATAGGGACTATGCAGATGATTGTCAATAGTCATTCCTTCAAAGCACCTGTTTGGAAACAAAAGCAATTTCATCAGAATGCTTTCGGAAAACACATTTTTTAGACAACTATCCTCAAAACATCACTCACTCTCCTTATTCTGTTAATGGGCACTTTCTCCTGACCTTTATTTCTAGTTCCTAGTCCTTCAAAAGTGATTTGAAAATGATGCTTGTCTTCACTGCTGCCAACCCTACACCGTAATACAAATGGACAAAAAGAGAAGAATCATTCCTTCATCTTGAGCTGTTGCAGGTCCTGGGGAAACAGATATTCCCCTATCCCAACCTCATACAAAAGGAGGACAAAATAAATTGCTTGAACTTCCATTCCATATTTTTCCTCTGTGTTTGTAGGAGATGAGCAGGCTGAGCTGGAAGGCGGAGTTAAACCTGCCATCAGTTTGGAATCATTGCACAGCCACAAGAGACCCAAGTCCAGCTCCCCATGAATTCTGTTGACCCTTATCTATTTAGCTTTGACCATTAGCTGACCAGATTCTTATGTACAGGTAGCAATAATAAATTCTTCCATGCTTTGAAGAGTGTTTCTGGTTCTTTGCACCTGACAGTGTTATGTGCATTGGCTTGGTTGAATGCAACCCGTCCCTGTTTGGATGGTTCTTATAAAGTGGGAGGGAGTTTAAAAATTCATCACTTAAGCCTTGTAAGACCTGTTAGCATGGCTGAAATCCAGGAGATGAGGAGGCAAGAGTCATTAAACATGGAAAAAAAACCAATTACCCACCAGCACAGCTGAGCTTCAGTATTTATTCATTTATCTAATTTATATTGAAAGCCACCTGTTTCCAATAAACTTATGGTCGTAGGCCAAAAAGAAGTCAAAAGGTTGAATAAAGAATACAGAACACAAATATCCAGTAAAAACCTATTTGTACTTGAGACAAACCATGCCCAAACTGATTAAGTAACTTTGGGTTGTCATTGCAAAGGCACAAAATTTGCCCACCATTTTGGAAACTTCCTGTTTCTGGTTATCTACAAGGTAGCACACAGTCACCATATCCGGTCATGAACATCCTGGTTGCAGCATTTGTCATTCCATCACTCAGGAGGCTAGGCGGATGTCCTTTTTCTCCCTCACTGTTCCATGTGTGTCCCCTCCTGACGTGTGCGCTCGGTAGAAGAGAATGACCATCCAGAAAAGAGTGTGTCAATCTTCAGTCAAGGGTATATGATGGACCTGAAATATCCTACAACATTACAAGGAACGCGCTGCTTTTATAATATTGCATATGTGTTGTTGAGCCATCTGCATCTTACTGTTTTTCATTTTTCTACCTTCTATTCTAAAAATTAATCAACAATAACAACAATAATAATAATAACATAATGATAGCCGTACTCCCCAACAGAAATTCCAAACAAGCTGAATCAGAATGGGGGGCGGGGGACTTAGAATTCAAAAGCAGTTGATGCCATATACTCAGTGGTGGGATTCAAATATGTGAACAACCGGTTCTCTGTGTGGATGCTGCTTCCGGAAGTCCATTCTGGGCCTGGGCAACAAAAAATTAGCTATCGGTTCTGCTGAAGTGGTGTGAACCGGCTGAATCCCACCACTGCATATACTGTAGTTGCACTGCCAAAGCTGGTTCTGAATTTCTTGCTAGCTGTATCCACATGAACTTTCCACACAAATTTTACTCTCTCACTGCAGCAGAGCATCGAGAAACCTAAAGTGCAATTTTATGCACCTTAATCTATGCACCTTAACCTACCCTGATGTACCTGAATATTTCAAGTTGTATTTTAGGTAGGCTTAACTCTGCACGAGAGTCACTTTGATATAATGATTAAGACATCATGCTAGAAATCTCCAAACACTGGACACAATTGAATAGAAGAAAGAAAAAACCCCTCTGCATAGACACATAGAATTGCATGACACTTTCCTTTATGTTGCATGATGACCAGATTTTAAATGTAATTAATAAGGTTGTGTAGACCTTTAAAAATGTACTTTGCTTCTATGGAGCTTCATGCAAACCTCTCCTTGCAAGCAACTTTATGAAGCAACAGAAAGGAAGGAAGGAAGGAAGGAAGGAAGGAAGGAAGGAAAGGAAGGAAGGAAGGAAGGAAGGAAGAAAGAGAAAGAAAGAAAGAAAGAAAGAAAGAAAGAAAGAAAGAAAGAAAGAAAGATCTTCAAAAAGTGGTGGCTTGCATTGCTTCATTTTGTTGTTGGACCGCATCCAACAGTTCCATGGGAAGAAGCTGCATTTAACTAGCGAAATTTAAACCTAATGCATAAATAAAAAGATAACTGTCAGTTGAGACTTTGTAGCATGGGTCTTCAAACTTGGCCCTTTTATGACTTGTGGACTTCAATTCCCAGAATTCCTCAGCCAGCCTGGTTGAGCAATTCTGGGAGTTGAAGTCCACAAGTCATAAAAGGGCCAAGTTTGAAGACCCCTGCTTTGGAGAGTGATGGAAAGCATCTCAGTGAGGCCAACTGCATTTTGACAATGCAAACTGCATAGACACTATAGTCGGAAGAACTGCACTGAAAAAAATGTGGCTAATTCATGCACTCCTGCTACTTAAATCTGGAATCACCCCAATATGATTAGCCCATTCAGAATTCTGATAACTATTACAAAACTGAATTGAGTTACAGCAAGTATTATCCTTTCACAAAGTTCTTTCATTTGAGTCTTTCAGCTACTCTGTGAACACTATATTAACCCATAGTGTAGCATAGATCAACTTGCACCCACAGAAAAAAGAGCCAGAGTCTGTTGAAGGTAGGAAATCAAACCTGTGTTTACTTTTCTTTCAGATGGTAGGTATATCTTTTCTGAAATCTAAATACTCTGTTAGCCTTACCAGGTAGGCCAGAGGTAAACACAGTTAATTCTACATTATTGTAAAGCTAGGTTAACAGAATGTTGAAAGATTGAAAGTCAAATTCTCCTGCTGTCACCTTCACAGCCTGTGGACTCAGGGAGGGTCTTCTGAGCCCCTGCTCCACCCACTATGCAGCTGCAAGGTAGACTGTCTGTTATCTGACCATTAGGCAGCATCTCTTTGACCAGTCTCCCAAGGTCCTTCCCACATACAGTTACACCCTATTAGCAGCTTGCTCTGAACTCTGCATGATCTATCAGTGATGGCGAACCTTTTAGAGACGGAGTGCCCAAACTGCAACCCAAATCCCACTTATTTATCGCCGGGTGCCAGGTGGGTCATGGCCCACTGGGTGGGCGTGGCTGTGGTGGTCATAGAAGACTGGGTGGGTGTGGCCAAAGTGGGTGTGGTCACCTCAATGTTGTTCGTGGGAAGGGATGCCTGTGGGGGCCAGGCAGGGTTGGAGGAGATCCAAGGGGGAACTGGCAGGTGGGGTGGTGGGCAGGAGGCTTGTCCTATGGGGTGAAGCGAGGCAAGGCAGGGCAGGAGTGCCATTGCCGCAGGGCAAGGTGAGGCAGGGGCCGGGCAGCTGCTGCCTGACACCATCGACCCCCGCACACGGCAGTCAGTGAGTGCATGGGAGCCCACAGTGTCTGTCAGCAGCCACAGCCTGCTGGCTCCTTGACGGGCGCATTCAGGGGCTCTGCAGCCCTCTGCCAGCAGTTCAGAGAAGCTGCCTCTGAGCTGGACAGCTGGCCGGCAGCTGAGGAGGCAATGCAGTGCCCGAGAAAAGGAGAGCATGTGAGGCCAGGAGGGACAGGACGGGGCGGGGGAGGGAAACCAGCCATGCCGGGATGCATCCGGCTACGTGGGGCGGCAGGTTGAAGAGGGACAGTTGCCATCTCCGGGACATGGCACGTGTGCCCACAAAGAGGGCTCTGAGTGCCGTCTCTGGCACGCGTGCCATAGGTTCGCCACCACTGATCTATATATTCGTCCTGTGTAAGCTTTTATTCATCTGGCAGCACTTTCTTGCCTGCTTGAACAATGATAAAATTTGGGGTTTCACACCAAATCGGCAGAAGCTCTCTCATCCCTACTCCTAAAAAAGAAATATTAAGTTTCTGACACGAATCAGAATATTTGAGTAGTCTATACTTTACCCTTCCTTTGTACAATTTATGTGGATAGCACCTTTTTCTCTAGCAGGTGGCCAATAGGTTGCTCCTCTTTGTGGTTACAGATATTCCTTCTTTAAAGGAACATTTCTCACTTTAAAGGGTCATCCTTCATAGCATAGTAACATGTTTCAAGGATTTTAATCGATGTTCCTCATTTCCACGTTTCCCACCTCTCTCAAAGTGAAAGAATATCTCTCATTTCAGATGCTTCATCTCCAAAGTAGCCCTCGTTTCTGAGATTTGATCTGTGTTCATTCCTCCTCCTCCTCCTCCTCCTCCTCCTCCTCCTCCTCCTCGTCCTCCTCCTCCTCCTCCTCCACTGGTGATGTTTTCAGGAGCATAAGAGCCACCAGGAGGAGCTATTTTGGAAAGATTTGCTCAAAGCCTGCTACAAATAGGAAAAAAAATCAGAATTTTCTTTGCCTGTGCTAGTTTTCTGGATTTTGTGTACCTACAGGGAATTGTTGTGCTTTTCTTAATTGAGAACAGTGTTTCTGAAACTTTTTTTCCTCCCTTCCCACTTTTAAAAATTAAGGAGGACTCCACAAGAGCTTTAATTTGTATGGGTTATATTTATCGACATATGCTGTATTAAAAATTGAAACTGATGCATTTGCTGCCACTACTGCTTCTCATGATTGTTTGATGGGATTTTAATATTGTATTATTTCCCAGTGTGTACTGGCAAATAATTTTGACTTTGCTGTTGCCTAAGGGAGTTTTGGGGGATCCCCCACAAGGGTCGTAGAGCACACTTGGGTGTCCACTATCTCCATTATTATTTATTTTAACTTTGGAAGTGTTAAATAGAAATGTCAGACAGGACCCAGAAATTAAAGGAATGGAGATAAAAGACGAAAAATGTAAACTACAAGCTTTTGCGGATGATTTGGTATTTATATTAGAAGACCCGTTGGAGACAAGCCCTAAATGATGGACAAAGATTGAAGAATTTGGAGAAGTAGCAGGACTGAAAATAAACAGAGAAAAGACTAAAGTGACAGTCAAAAACTTTACAGACAAACAAAAAAAAAACCCAACTGTCAGAAAAAAGAGATCTCCAGGTAGTGAAGAAAGTTAAATACCTGGGGTTATATTTAACAGCAAGGTGTGTAACAATAAAATAAGATAATTATGTAAAACTATTAAAACAAATAAAACTAGACCTGGAAAAAAATCTACAGCTATCAATATTGGGAAGAATAGCAATGGGGAAAACTAACATTTTACCAAAACTACTTTTTTTAAAATTTCAAAATATTAAAAATTGAGAATTTTTTTTTGATGAGTTAAATGCATCGATTTTGAAATTTATCTGGCAAGGGGAAAAAGCCAGAATTAGACTAAAAATGTTAGAAGAAGCGAAAGCAAATGGAGGATTTGGGTTACCAGACTGGGTTCTATATTATCAAGCAGCTGCATTAACCTGGCTAAAAGAATGGATAACCCTTAGACACAAAAGATTATTATACTTAGGATGACACGACTTACAACTCGGATGGCATGCCTTCCTATGGTACAAGAAGAACAAAATCCATAAATACTTTCAAAATCACTACGTAAGAAATGCTTTGCTTCTAACATGGGAAAAGATAAAAACAAAAATTTATATGAAAGTACCAGGATGGATCTTGACAACGGAAGTGTTTGTGCACCCAAATTTAATTAACTATGAGAAACCTGTGACTTATAGAGACATTTTTTTTAAAAAATTCCATTTATATCCCGCCCTTCTCTGAAGACTCAGGGCGGCTTACAAGCTTATCAGTAGCCTTCATTCTATGTATATGCCTGCTTATTAGGGCTTTCACACACACACCCAAGCGGCATTTTTACAAAGTCAGCTTAATTGCCCCCAACAATCTGGGTCCTCATTTTGAATACTGAAGGGAAATTACAAACTAAACAAGAACTGGAAGAACAGGGCATTGAGCTATCATGGTGGCCATACTTGCAAATGCAAATGAGATATGAGAAAGATGCCAAAACCTCTTGGTTTTTATAAAGACCAGACAGTGTTTGGCCAGATACTTTTGCCATCAGATGAAAAATTGATTAAGAAACTGTATAACTTTTTGTTAAACTTAAAGATGGAAGATGAACAAGTCAAAGAAAGAATGATAACATGAGCAAAAAAAAACTTTGGGCAAAATGTAGAGTTAGAAAAATGGCAAAATTTGTGGGAAAGAAACTATAGAATAACAAGGGCAGCTACCTATAAAGAAAATTGATATAAAATGTTTTATAGATGGCACTTACCACCTGCAAGATTAGCAAAAATGTTTAAAAACATTTCTAGCAATTATTGGAAATGTAGGCAAAAGCCAGGCATGTATTACCAGCTTTGGTGGACATGCCCTAAAGGAAAAGAATTCTGGTCAAAAATCCATATGTGGTTAGAGAAAATGTTAAGAAAACATGTAGATTTTAAGCCGGAACTATTTCTTTTAGGTATAATCTCAAAAAACTATGATAAAGAATGTGTGTATATTTAATATTCCATGTACTAACAGCAGTGAGAATTACATTTGCACAATACTGGAAAAATAAAGAAACACCAACTGAAGAAGACATAATAAGAAAATTCTGGACTGTGTGGAAATGGAAAGGCTTACATTGAAAATGAAAGGGAAAGAAGATATAGAATACTTTCAAACATGGGATAATTTTTACAAATGGCTAGAAAATGGGAGTAGAGAGTAGGAATGGAAGTTGTATTATTATTAATGTTAAATATGTGGACTCAGACAACACGTTATTTACTAAGCACTAAAGATTTGCAATTATAAAAAAATCAATGAAGGTTTTTTTTAAAAAAACACTAACATAGAAGTAAAACTACAAGGAAGATGATTTAGACTAGACAGGAAGAAGATCTTTCTTACTGTAGAAGGTGTCAGCTCTCTGATTTCTGCATACTGCAATCATTTTGCACACACACAAACACAAATAATGGACATAGGTTTGACATCAGAACCCAAACCAAGGACAAATTAATATCAAAACATTTCAGCTCCCAGAACATTTTTAACAAACCTCAAACTCTGTTTGGAAAACTCCTTAACTCCTCTTTGAGCAAGAAATAGCTGAACTCACATACTCCAAAAGGTTGCAGACTATTTCACAGGGCTCAACAAACACAATGAACTTTAACACATTGTCAGAATCCATTTATATCACATTTCATAAATGTATGGTTAGAATATTGTGCCTATTCTCGGGATTCTGCCATCTCTCCGAGGTGGGGGAGAGGATGTTTATTCAGATTGCAGTAGACTGTTTTCAAAGACCAGGAAAGCTTTTGATCTGGGGGGAACAGAGGGAGAGAGAGAGATCTGGGTTGGAACTATATTTATATTTTATATTTTATTAGATTTATATACCGCCCTTTCCCGAAGGACTGAAAGGAAGAAAGCAATAACAATAAACGCAAGAAGATTTCCCTTTCCCACGAAAGGGCCTGATGTGAGCCTGACCAAATGGATTCGAGGGGAGGGGATTGAAACGGGAATGCTTTATATAGTATTGAAATGTAACTCAATGTCAGATCCTGTCTTGTATTGCCACAACCGATCTCATCCTAGTAAACTTTTCCTTTTGGACAAACTTGGATCCAGGAGTTCTTATTTCCTAAGATGTGGATTGGGGTGGGTCCTGACACATATTACATTTGATAGAATTGATAAATCATTTCTAATCTATCTCTTATGTAATCTGCATCTGCATAACCAACATGTCCTCTCCTCCTTTCCCTCTCTTCCCAGTTTAACTCTACATCAATTTACTCACTCCATGTTTCTGATGCAATATGAACTGCAGCTCATGAAATCTTATGCCTTTTAATAATTGGTCCTGATTTTTGCCACCATAGGCTAACATGGCTTCTCTCCAACAATACTATACTTCCATCATTCCAGAAAATATTTACAGTATATATGAAATTTGAAGAAATGTTGCCAATTAATGTAGTTCCATGGATACATGTAAGTTCTGGAGGCATTCAAAACAAAGTAGTCGCTCTGCGGATTTTGCCATTGAGCCAGCATTGTCTGAAGACATTTCCACAGTCACCGTAGTGTTACCTATTTATCTACTCACAGCAACCCAGGTTTGAGACTTGAGTGCCACATGATGGGGTGAACTCCCTTCCTTTCCCCAGTGCCTGCCAACCTACCAATTTGAGAGCATGCAAAATGCGAGTAGATTCAAAACAAAACTGGTTTGGAATTTCGGACGTTGTAAGCTATGAGTTTGGGATGGAAGGTATAGACCAGGAGTGTCAAACTGCCGGCCCGCGGGCCAGTTGCATCATATGGATGCCGTGCCCACCCCAGCTCCGGCAATACAAAAAAAGTCACGATACGTTGTGACACATCACGTGACGTGGGGAGTTTGACACCCATGGTGTAGACAAAACCTACATGCTTTGATGTGCTAGAAAAATGTGGTTCAACAGCCCCACCCCCAGCACCCTTTCCGCCCAATCAAAAGTGGCTTAACATATGGGGAAAGGCTTGACATCACATCAATCTGAAATTTTGAACCTTTCCTTGGGATTATATCCATTATATTTCCCAAGGCTCTATTCAATTCTATTTGAGTCAGCACAAAAGAAAAAGCAGCTACATGATCCTGCTTTCCCTCTGCAAAAATTGTGAAGGATCTGTGTGAAAAGAACATATGCAAGGTCTCCAGAAATATAAGCCTCTGAGAAATCACCAGACTATAATGCACATCATATTTAGCCACTGTCCATACTGACTTGAGATAATGGGATTTATTGTACATCTGGAGCATCCGAGGCTTGGCATGCTGCACTTATATCTTTAACATGATATTCAGAGTAGTTTATAATTACCATGACTTTCAGAATTGATTCAGTATCTATTGCTATAATCTGCAGTAATGAATCAAGGCAGGAAGCTGATATTTCTGCCTGCCTAATATTGTACCACTAAGTATTAAATGCATTGTCTTCCTGATAGCAGAGATGAATGTCAGATCCAGCCAGGCCTGGATTCAGACTCTCTGGTAGAATCTTGCATAAGAAATATCCCGATTCTTCCTCTAAGGGCGAAGATTGGGGCCACCTCAGAAGTTTTTACATCTCAACTGGATTATCCAGAGTGTGGCACTCGCCTCCCTCCTCTGGTGTCCTCTGCTGCAGCAGGCAAGCTTATCTGCTTTTTGATCTCCTGGAAGAAGGGAAGCCCTTTCAATACCTGCTGTTTAAGAATAAATGGTTCTGCTCTTCCTGTCTGCCAGTTGCTATGCCTGACCGGAATTCCAATCACGTTGGCTGCACAAGGCCATGTCCTTTTTCTCCTTCAGTCCTCCCAAATTCAGTGTTACACAGAGATGCAGGTTCTTGCTTTGCAAGGATTCTTCTATCACACAACCATCATTTCTTGGATTTTATTTGTGCATGTGTGGTGTGCGTGCATGTGCGCCTGTACATGTGCACTAATCTGCCCACACCCGCAGTGGATTCTGTTCTTTTAGTTGATTTGTTTGTTATGCTGCAATTTTTGTCTAAGCATACCAAAACTAAACTCAGCACAACTACTCAGTGAAAACGCCTGTTAGAAACTTTCCATTATGATACATGCAGGGAGGAAATTTGTAGCATTTATTAAGATGTAGACAGTAGCTATTTTTTAAGTAATAAGGAAGTGCACTAGGTTTTTAAAATTTTCGTTAACATGTGCTTCAGCATGCTTATATGAGTGCTGTCAGGGAAAGAAAGAGTATGTTTATTTCTCCAATAGAAATTTAAGCTCAGAGTGCTTCTGGTTATTCAGAAATGGCTCTGAACATATGGAGGTTTGCCCCCACAGAATAGGTTCTTCTTCTTTTTCCATTATTTGTACCAAAGGTGAAACAAGCTTTTAGCTATAATGGACAAATTGTTCCCAGAATGGATCACTTATGCATTCTATGTAACCTTCATTAACTAAAGACATGGACACTGTAGATCTGGAGTGTCAAACTGCCGGCCTGCGGGCTGGAAGCACCACCGGGAAACCACACCCACCCCATTGCCAGCAATGGCGAAAAAGCTCTGATTCGGTGTGCGACATCACGTGACGTCTCGAGTTTGACATGTCTGCTGTAGATGAAGCTCTGAATCATGTAATATATTTCCCTGACTGCTAATTTCTAAGTATCATGTTAGACTACGAGTGGAGAGACTTGGATCCAAGTTGCCATTTAGACATGGTGATAACTGGCAAAGGAATGACCTTGGACTAGGCACTACCTTTCAACTTCGTTTTCCTTACATCATTTCAAGTAGTCCTTGACTTACAACCATTCATTTAATGACTGTTCAAAGTTAAAACGACACTGGACAAAGTGACAGGACTGGTTTTCATGCTTACAACTATTGCAGCATCCCTGTGGTTACACGATCAAAATCCGGACTCTTGGCAACTGGCTCATATTTATGACAGTTGCAGTGTCCCAGGAACACGTGATTACCTTTTGCAACCTTCTGACAAGCAAAGTCAGGGAGGTATCTAGGTTCACTTAACAACCATGTTGCTAACTTAACAACTCTAATGATTTACGTAACAACAGTGGCAGGAAAAGTCATAAAATGGGGCATAAGTCACTTAACAACTGTCTCACTTAACAACAGAAATTTTGGGCTGAATTATGGTGATAAGGTAAGGGCCAACTGTACCCTTAGGATGATGTGAGGAAACCCAGTTTTCCTGCTCTCTTTCAAAGAAGGATAAAGTGCCGGCTTAAAAGATGCTAAGCTCTTAGGACTGTTTGTAGTAACTTCATGCCCTTTGATAATTCTACAGGCTGCTATTATTATCGTTCAGATGGGGTTTTGAAAAAAGTTTGACTTTCTCAGCTTTTACCTATTGTGTATGTTACTTTCTTCATCTTCATCATAGTTTTTGGTATTTCCAGGACTCCTTTTTTTTTGTTCAGATACATCTCTTTCTGCTATCAGGAATATAAGTCAATAGTACTCAAACCTTGACTGCTTGAAGAAGTATAGACTTCAACTCCCAAAATTCCCCAGCCAGTTCTGCTGATGGGAAATTCTGGGAGTTGAAGTCCAGACATCTTCAAGTTGATAAGGCTGAGAAACACTGATAGAAATAATTCGAAACTCTGAAGCACTCTCTACTTCAAACTACGTGACAATCGAAAATCTATTTAGTCATAAAAGGCAAATGATTATAATTTACACTGATTTTCAAGACTTTTTTGAAGTGTATCAGGAACTTCTCTTGGGAGAATATGATCAGAATCCCTAAAGGTTGAGTTCCAACAGATATGGTTTTTGAAGAGCTGTACTTTCACATTGACAGAATTTCATTTTGAGCTATGAGAAGTGGAAAATAATTGTTAAAATGACTATTAAAATGGATTATTGGCCTTTCAACCTCTACATCAGATGTAATTTATTTATGTATTAAATTTTTATGCCACCCATCTCCTCTGTAGGGTGACTTTGGGTGTCTTACAGGTAATAATCTATAGGAAAGTACAGAATCAGAGCATTCAATTACATTAGCCATGTGAAACACGTTGGCCAAATTTTTGGGAGTTAAAAAAAGAAATCACCAATTAATACATATGCTAAAAAGAGACGCAGAAAGGAATAAGCTGACAGATGCCCCCCCCAAAAAAAGGGCCTAACAGAGAAAAACGACACTCCCCAGTATCCTGCACTTTGGCTGTGCTAGAAGAGGGTCAGGCAGAACTGGGGCTGACCAGCACTCCAGTGTCTCAGGTTCATTTGCAATTGGTTAAAAATATATTTGTGGAATTGTGGATGTGACCTACTAAGAAGAACAAAGAAGATAAAATCATTGTTCACGGCCAGGACAGGTTTTCTCCCATCAGGGTAGCAGAGATATCTTTGGCAGGTCAAAGGTCAAATATTTGTTTGTTTCTTCTGCCACCAGGAAGGTTCATGAACTCGCACCTATTCAGCAAGGACTGCTGGGAAAGCACAAAAGCCTCTGCGCTGACAATGGGAAAAACACGTCCTTGAAAAAAAAATAACGTTTGTCCAGCTTCCAGAGCTGGGCCTGTTGCTATGACAACAGTCAACTCTGGAGGCACCCATCTTTCCTCCTCCCCGTTCTTGCCCTCCCTGGGAATGTCAGACGGAGGAGGCTGAAGCAGCTGCCGAAAGCAGTGTGGTGGCTTCTGGGCCCTCCCTTTTGTGGGGAGCAAAGACCTGTCACAAGGCTTCTGAAGGATGCAGACCATTTTGGATCTCTTTCTCACCACATACAGATTGCAGCCATTGCCCTCTTTGCCATTGTAAGACTCAGGCTCCTTCCTCGGATGCTGCAGTCACTGCCCAATCTCAGGGACCCTACCTGTTGCCTCCTCCTACAACTGAGCTTTCCTCTCACACTGAGGACCACGGCATGCTCCCCAAAGGATGGAATGCATATTCTCCTTGGAGCCATGTTTCCTTTAAGACAGGTTTTTAATGGCAGTAAAAAGTGTTGATTAACACATTTTAAATGCCTTAAAAAGATTTTGGACAGCTGTTATAGTTTTGAGAGTTTAATGATATGGTGAGGGCTTTTGGTTTTGTTTTTTTAAAAAAAACTTTATTAAAAAAATAATTGCTGGTTTTTAGAATGGCACACTAAAAGAATAAATAAATAAAGCTACTTTCCAACTGTCTAGTCCTGTTCGAACTAAGGAGAACTTTCCTGAGAGTTAGAACAATTAATCAGTGGAACGACTTGCCTCCAGAAGTTGTGAGTGCTCCAACATTGGAGGTTTTTTAAGAAGAGATTGGACAGTCATTTGTCTGAAATAGTATAGGGTTTCATGGTATAGGGCACAGGTCTGCAAACCGTGGCTCCAGAGCCGCATGTGGCTCTTTCAGCCATCTCCTGTGGCTCCCAGTCTTCTGCCATGTGCAGTCCAAAAAAAAAAAAAGTGGGACTAAAAAAGTTCAACCAATCAATTCATATGCAGGGTAGGTGCATATCTCGCCTTGGCTCCACTCTTCAGTCAAACCCTGTTCTGCACATGCGCACATGTACGCGCATGTGCACACATTTTTTTGCGGCTCCCAGTTTTTCCTTTTGTGAGGGAACCGGTTCTGAGTGGCTCTTTCACTGTTTCAGGTTGCTGACCCCTGGTATAGGGTTTCCTGCTTGAGCAGTGGGTTGGACTAGAAGACCTCAAAGGTCCCTTCCAACTCTGCTATTCTGTTATTCCTGAAGAGTTCTCCCCCTCTCCCCCCATCAGGATGATCATTAGTGCTTGGCTTCCAATTTCTCTCAAGATGTTGAAGCAAATAAATTCTTTGAAGTTAAAGGATCCAGGCCAGCACCATCGCTTATTCATAGAGGCTACCTAGATGTTCTCTGTCTTGGAAGATGAGAGGGTCACGACTTTATTGCATGCTCTTTCAAGGAGGGTGCTGAAACTTTGGCAGTGACCAGTGGTCTTGGGTGGCAGCACACTCTATGCACCCGTATCCAAAGATTCATTCATCATTCCTTTGCAACGCACGCACAGAAGTTGTCCACTTCACCTGACTCTCTGTTACGAGATGGAGACGATTTGATTTCAACCTGCCTTTCCCAAATGCGTTTGGAAGATGCCCGATTGTGGAAGGCTACTGAGGCGACTGGTACCCAACAGCTACCTTTGCACAAGGCCTAAAAAAAAAAGCTTTATCAGGAAAGTAATAGCACAACATCACAGCATGGCAGCTTCTCCCACTACTGTCCCTCTTTCGCTGTGAAAACAAGAGGTTGTTCAGCTGCTCTTAGAAGGGCTGAGGCCATATAGGTTGGTACTTTTAGGAAGGGTCATGGTCTGTGTGAGTGTGTTCATGGTGGGAGGGGGGGAGAGAAAGAGAGAATGCAAAAATCTATTCTGCTAAGGGATGCAAGTGAACCAAGTGCAGCAATTATGAAGAAGGATTTATGTTTGCCTGCCTTTAATCGGAAACTTGGTGTCAACAAGAAAAATATCTCCTGTCCAGAGTGCCGGCTCCCTGCTTTATCATTATTATTGTACAGAAGGTTTATTTTGAAATTTAAGGCAAAGATGGTTTTTAAATTAAATTTAACATAGGATTTGCTGCATGGAACACGATGAGGGCGAGGTGTCCTTTGGCGTCTAATGACTCCGGGGACAGCCTCCCCCTCACCCAAGCAAATGCCGAACAGCTGGGGGCAGCCTATGCCCCACCTCCCCACCCCTCCCCCTGAAATCTCTCTGACTCTCTGTGTCCAATTTATATGACGGAAGGAAACTACAAATGAGGTCGGTTTGCTCTGCACTTTTCTTTGGGCACTGCAAACACTGAATGTCTCCCCTTGTGAGAAGACGATGTAGGGATTGTTTTAAAATAGCCAGGGAAAGAAAGAACGGGGAGAAAAGCGCCTGTTTGATTTTGTATTTTAGCTGTGCGATGGGAAACCTAGCACATTAAGACCATATTTCCATGACTGGTATGTCAATCTTTTCTTTATTTCTTTCTTTTTTTAAAAAAAATCACTTGGTGAAGGTGACTTTGCAGATGACTCTGTACTTTGTGTTCAATACACAATACACTACATTTTGCAGGCTTCGCACACAAGCAGATGGGGGAAACGAATGCAAGACATACTGGATACCATCTTAAGACCAATCTCCAAATATATATAGCTTGGTTTGTGGTTTCTAAAATTCACCCTGCAGTGAAGAGGCTCTGGATAACTTCCAAAGCTGGCCCTTGGTCCTAAAATTATGGGAGGGGAAATATGAAGAGCCTATTGCAATTGTTCCCAGTTGTACATGCCTTCTTTTTTAAATCCCCTTTCAGCATGAAAAAGCATGAGCTGTGGGGCCATTCCTAAAAAAATAATAATCTAATTTTTTAGTCCTCCCCCTGCCCCACTGCCACCCCCCCACCCCAGTCCTCCAATACTGAAAGTGTTGTGGAGGATATGAAGAGAGAAGGCAGGAGCCAGAATTTCTAAAAGGTTGGTGGGGAAGTGGCGGTGAGCATTACACATTCCCTGGGCCGCCTTCTGTTAGTGCAATCTGATTATTGTAATTTTTAAACATTGATTTAATTGTGAATTGTTTTAATTTGTTTTCATTGTAAACAGCTCTGGGAGTTATTATGGCTGAAAGGCCATCTGTACTTCTAATTAATAAGAAGTACCTAATAATTCAGATATGCATTCCTTGCAGGCTCAGACTGGCTTCCTTGTGGTAGAATGCTGCATACTATAGTACGGGTTGCCCTCTATTGGTCAGGGAACAGGGCTGGGTGGGGGGAAGGAATGAAAAAGGTCCAAATGACCTTGTTGTATATTCGGTTCGGTCGCAGTGAAAGAGACGCAGGCATTCAAACAGGAACAAGGTTTATTGAAGTGGAACAGGAACAGAAGCAAAACAGTAGCTGCTGCACAGCTATTTATACAGTTGGCCTCTAGGTGGCGACCAATAGATTTAAAGGAGCCCATTCCTGGCCCAAATCTACCAATGATAGCCCTGGAGACAACAAGTCTGGCCTAGTCAGTAACCATTACACATACACACCACTGAGCAACCGTTAATGCAGCATTTACACAGACACTTACACAGACACGTGAATCTGTACAAGCAAAACCCCCAATACATTACAGACCTATTTTGCTCGAGAGGCTTCGTCTTTGTAACAAGTTCTCACAAACATTGCTGTGATGTAGGGTGCTACCCTCTGTTCCTTTATTGCTGGAAAACAGCATGTCCAAATGCAAATGTTTTTCTTTTAAGTTTGTTTCATTACATTAGCTTTTAATTAGAGAAAATTTAAAATTTTGATTAAAAAGCAGGCAACCCAGAAGTGTATAACCTTTCTCAGGAGACTAACTGTATGCACAACAGAGGTTGAAATACCACAGAATTCAAGTCCCACCTTAGCAATGAAAGCCAGCTAAGTCACTCTAGGCTAGTCTCTCTCTCTCTCTCTCTCTCTCTCTCTCTCTCTCTCTCTCTCTCTCTCTCTCTCTCTCTCTCTCTCTCTCTGCCCAACCCATCTCTCAGAAATAGGAGGAGGAGAGTGTGTTGGATATGTTTGCCGCCTTCAGTGATTGGTAAAAATAATAATAAAAGCAGGACATGCATAAACAAACAAACAAACAAACAAACAAACAAGCTCTCTCAGCCCAACCCATCTCACAGAAATAGGAGGAGAGTATGTTGGATATGTTTGCTACCTTGGGTTATTGGTAAAAATAATAATAAAAGCAGGACATAAATGAATGAATGAATGAATGAATGAATGAATGAATGAATGAATGATTGAATGAATGAATGAATGAATGAATGAATGAATGAATGAACGACCTGTCTCTCTCTCACAGCCCAACCTGTCTCACAAAAATAGGAGGAGGAGAGTGTGTTGGATATGTCTGCCACCTTGAGTTATTGGTAAAAATAATAATAAAAGCAGGACATACATACATACATACATACATACATACATACATACATACATACATACATACATAAGCTCTCTCTCTCAGCCCAACCCATCTCACAGAAATAGGAGGAGAGTGTGTCGGATATGTTTGCCACCTTCAGTTACTGGTAAAAATAATAACAGCAGGAAACAAACAAACACACACACACACACACACACACACACACACACACACACAACTGGAATCAGTTTGGTCTAATGGCTAGGAAAGTTCTCCTGGCCTAGGGACCGGATTGACCAGATTGAGAGTTCTAATATCACCTTAGACATGAAAGCCAGTTGGGTAACTAACTTTGGGGCAGTCCCTCTCTCCCAGCCCAACCCACCTCACAGGGTTGTTGTTGTTCTGGGGAAAATAGGCAAGGAAGGTGTATTGGTATGTTCCCCACCTTGAATTACTTGTAAAGTAATAATGGTGGGTTAAAGTCTAATAAATAAATTAAATAAATATGGCACGCAAGTCCTTCACAAGGTGAAAGAGAGAATGCTGTTTAAGCTTTCGGGTCAGGCTAAGAAGTTGAAAATCAGAGAATAGGCTAAGACTGGACCAGTCTTCTTATGCTGATCACTGGTTTCTGACACTGAGAACAGTGACTGAGCACAGGGGGTCCTCTGAAAATACTAATTGTACTAGTTCATAGTGCGTCTAACCTTTTGGTTGCTGTGGTGGGGTTAAGGCATATAAAGGTGGTGTGCAGGTAGTCCTCAACTTACGACCACAACTGATCCCAAAAATTATGCTGTTAAGTGAGACATGTGTTAAGTGCATTTTGCCCCATTTTACGACCTTTCTTGCCACAGTTGTTAAGTGAATCACTGCAGTTGATGAGTTAGTAACCCGGTTGTTAAGTGAATCGGGCGTCCCCATTGACTTGGCTTGTCGGAAGGTCAAAAAAGCTGATCACTGGTCATAAGCACGAACCAGTTGCCAAACGTCTGAATTCTGATCACGCGATCGTGGGGATGCCCCAAAGGTCACGGCGGTGAAAAATGGTAATAAGGCACATTTTTCAGCGCCATTGTAACTTTGAAAGGTCACTAAATGAACTGTTGTAAGTCAAGGACTGCCAGTACACGGAATGGTGTCTGAAGCATCAAGTTACCAGTACTGTAATGCAGATATGCAGATGACTGAGACAAGGATAAATAAAATCAGTAGGAAAGAAAATCAGCAAAGAGGTACAAGGTCTTAGAATTTTCCAGTGACTCTGTAAAGAGTTTGTCTTTGGAAAACAAGGCAAGACTGATCATTTCCTGCAGGCAGTGGTGAGGTATTTCCTGTAATCTCTGAATGCCTCTAGATTCCAGCAGTGGCAGGATTGCTGAATGAATGCAGAAACTGCCTTGAGTTGTGGGGGGGGGGGGGCAACCCAGCAGCAATCACTGGCTCCAAAATGGCAAGCATGGCTGGGCAAAGGAAGTCCCCACCCTTTTTACTTGTACGCAATGTATGTGGCATATACAGGTAGTCCTCGACTTACGGCCACAACTGAGCCCAAAATTTCTGTTGTTAAGTGAGACATTTGTTAGGTGAGTTTTGCTCCATTTTACGACTTTTCTCACCACATTTGCTAAGTGGATCACTGCAGTTAATGAGTTAGTAACCAGGTTGTTAAGCGAATCTGGCTTCCCCATTGACTTTTCTTGTCGGAAGGTCGCAAAAAGGGGGATCACCTTGACCCCAGGACACTGCAACGGTCATAAATAGGAGCCAGATGCCAAGCATTTGAATTTTGATCATGTGACTGTGGAGATGCTGCAAAGGCCATAATTGTGAAAAACGGTCATAAGACACTTTTTTTCAGTGCCAGTGGCTGCTGAGTGGCAAGCAGCAGTGGCGTAGCGTGGGTTGTCAGCACCCGGGGCAAGGCAAGTAATTTGGGCCCCCTAACCCGTGGATTTTAGCACTCGAGTCTGCACTGTCCTTCCCCCAGATAGTCCCTCGCTCTCTCTCCGCACTGCACCGCACGCCTGGCACCCCCCCCTCCACAGTGGGCGGCGACCCGGCGGCTCGGATCGGATTCGCACAGCCAGCACTGCAGTGAGAGAGAGTGAGTGAGCCAGGCAGGGGCAGAGAGCTGCGAGTGCGAGCGCGCCCCCCCCCAGATGTTGCGCTCGGTGCGGCCGGCCCCCCCTGCACCCCCCACGCTACGCCACTGGCAAGCAGTATTTGGAAACCCCTACCACGAGCCCATCAATGTTTCCTCCAGCTGACTTAAAGGACAATGCAACAAGTCTTTCATACTCGAAGCTTCCAAGGTATCATTTATCTGTGTATCACTCTCTTTCCCCCATGATCTTAACATGAAATGTGCTTTTTTGCACAGCAGCCGCACACTGCGTTGAAGTAGTATGGAGTCAGTCATCATGAACCTAAGATCCCTCTCTTGGCCAGTCATTGCCAGCACTGAGTCAATGCTGAGCAGTCACCACATCTACTGCAACTGTTCCTTGTGTGATGGACAGCATGTACTCCCAGAGGCAGGAATCTCTCCATCATATTTCTGGTGTTCACCTGTAGATGCTGGGGACACACTGCTGTGATGGGAAACAGCCTTTAGATAATCATCCATTTGTGACTTAGTGTCTTGCCAAGCAAAGAAGCATAACTCCTAGTTACTGTATTCGGTCCCAGCTTGAGTGAGACAGCAATAAAAGAAGGCTAAGTTCCAGTTAAGTACCTTTTGGGATAAATACTGCCTGCATTAGATGAAATCAAATGGGATAAAGCAGTGAACGGAATGGCCATGTAGACACTCTACTCAAGCAAAGGCAGACAGATTATGCTATGCATCAGGGGCTGTGCATGCCATCTAAGTAACAAATATACTTACCCATGGATGAACAGGAGAGTAAGGATACAGTAGGGCTGCTGGTCAGTCAGGCTGCTGTGAACAAAGATTGATCAAGCCAGCATGAGATGAATGTAGGATTCACTAGCGAGATCGTCAGCCCTAGGATGAAATCCGAGAGTAATAGAATAACGGATCCAATTTCTTGCAGGCTGAAAAAAACCTTCCTCTAGGAAGGACTCAAGCAAGAAGCCAAAAAAGGGGTTAGAGTTAGACTGTTAAACAATTTTCCCCAATGTCTTGATTTGGTTTGAGAGGGATTGTGCAGTAGGTTGTGCATTACACCCTCTGTATCGAATAAGTATGCCCAATTTCCCTAAAGGTAACTATTCCCATTCTGACCAGTCTGACTGGGAATTTGTGGTGTAGGTGGGCTTTAGGGGTGGGTGGGCTACAATTCTAACATATCGAGAGGGCGCTGGGTTGGAGAAGTCTTCCATAAATTACTGACTGGATGAGTTTCAGCACCCCAGTATACAGACCATGACTTCTGCAAGTGAAATATGAAAATTGTCCCTGGCTGAGCCAACTCTACCACCAGAATAAAAGAAGATGAAAGGGACCCTGGAGATCTTCTAGTCCAACCCGCTGCTCAAGGAGAAAACCCCATACCATTTCAGACAAACAATCTTTTCTTAAAAACCTCCAGTGTTGGAGCCCCCACAACTTCTGGAGGCAAGTTGTCCCACTGATTTAATTATTCTGTCAGGAAATTTCTCCTTAGTTCTAGGTTGCTTCGCTCCTTGATTAGTCTCCATTCATTGCTTCTTGTCCTGCCTTCAGGTGCTTTGGAGAATAGGTTGGCTCCCTCTTCTTTGTGGCAGCCCCTGAAACACTGCTATCATGTCACCCCTAATATTTATTTTTATTAAACTAGACATACCCTACAACCATTCTGCATATGTTTTAGCCCCTAGTTCCCAGTGCATAGGTTCTTTGGATTATCTTACAAAGGGTGGTATATGGGTAGGGCTGTGATAGAAGAAATTTTAAAAAAAATGTTTGGTGAGTGCTTTGTGAGCCACTGACTGACCATTTCACCATTTAGTGATTTAAGTATCTTCATGGCATTGTCCCCCAATTGTTTAAAGCAGGGGTCTTCAATCATGGCTCTTTTGTGACTTGTGGACTTCAACTCCCAGAATGCTGGCTGAGGAATTTCGGGAGTTGAAGTCCACAAGTCATAAAAGGGCCAAGTTTGAAGACCCCTGCTTTAATATCCTCATTACTGTTATTTTTTTCACTAAGATGGTTGGATAATTCTAAAAACTTATGAGGAAGTGACATGTATGCAACTGATGGACAGCTTTAGTTTTAGGCAGTGGTTAATGCCGGTATGTAATTGCTCTTGCATTGTTCCTTCTCTTATTGCAGAGAGTAAGGAAGATGACCTGGAGATAGGTAAGATCCATTACCAAAGCAACTAGGAGAAAAGGTATCTTAAGTCCACTACAAGCAGAAAATATGTGGAAGAATCTCCAATAGACACCTTCCTAATTCACATGGGTTTGAGAAGGGAAGACAGCCCAGCACAATTTGACTTGCAAGATTCTGTCATAGCCACTCTCCAAAATATCAGTCTGAGCCTTCCTTAAAGTGGTAACTGGACTGGTCTACTTAGTGCAGGGGTAGGCAACCTTGGCTCTTTTATGACTTTTGGACTTCAACTCCCAGAATTCCTGAGCCAGCCATGCTGAGGGGAAAGGGAGAGGTTTCCAAGCTGAGCCATGTTGGCTCAGGAATTCTGGGAGTTGAAGTCCACGAGTCATAAAAGAGCCAATGTTGCCTACCCCTGACCTAGTGGGACTGCTACACATACAGCGCTGCCTATACATATTGACCCACACACAAGTATAGAGCCACCAAATCCCATATTTCACATAATGTAGCCCAATGTATTATCCTTAATACATTTTTGAACATAATTAGCCTGGCCATTAATGAATCAGCATCTTTACAGTAACACCCTCCTTAACTATTGACCCTGGTGGCATCTTGGGTTGGGGCTGCATCTCCCTACGAACTGCAGACTCTGTGGAAGGAGGAGGAGAGCACAACATAAAATATTAATGACACAACATTAAAGGGAGAAATACATCAGGTATGGCAACCTCGGCAAGATCTACAGTCTCACTCTTGGCGACTTTAAATTTTCTTATCTTTGATAAGAGGAAATGAGGTTCGATTAAAGAGAGTCCACGGAGAGCAGTCAAAGCAAGTTAGGGCACCCACTATGTTGGGGGGAGAGGTGGACAGGTTGAAGAGGAGGGGTAGAAGTAAGGCAGACTCAACCGGGAAGGAAAGCAGCATGTGGGATGCTTGAAGAGGTCACATCCTGCAGGACGAAGGACCAAAGCATGTTAATGAGCTTGGCAAGCAGGTTTCCATCATATATTACTGGCTCTTTAAAGCTCCTCCGTTGCAGGAAGAAAGGAATGGGTGACCTTTGTCCTGCTGGCAGCAGACACTGAATCAAGTTGCTGTTGGGCTAGAACCATTTCTGCAGCAGCTCTTTAAGATATCTGGCCATCAATCATCTTGTCAAAAGGGCTTGGGTCACCTTCCTTGAAATAACCCATTGAAATAAATGGGGTTTCTGATAGTCACGACTAACTTTAAGTTCTGCAGTTTGTCTATCTCAGGGTTAGGTGACCTTGGCTCTTTGATGACTCGTGGACTTCAACTCCCAGAATTCCTGAGTCAGCATGGCTGGCTCAGGAATTCTGGGAGTTGAAGTCCACGAGTCATCAAAGAACCAAGGTTGCCTACCCCTGGTCTATCTGAAAGGGGTAATCCAATGCCTCTATAATAATAAACCTTTATTGTCAAAGTACAACATGTGTACATTGAGATTAGCTGAGCCTCCCCCCATTCTCTCTCCCCCAACACACAGTGACAACAAACCCTCCATCCCACCACACTATGTGAACCAACTACACCACACACCAGCCTCCCAAGTCAATATACCATTCCAGACAAGTGACTGTCCAGTCTCTTCTGAAAAACCTCCAGTAATGAAGCGCCCACAACTTATGAAGGCAAAAGCTGTTCCACTGGTTAATTGTCCTCACTGTTAGGAACTTTCTCCTTAGTTCTAGGTTCCTTCTCTCCTTGATTAGTTTTCATCCATCGTTTCTTGTCCTGCCTTCTGGTGCTTTGGAAAATAAGTTGACCCCCTCTTCTTAGGGGTAGCCCCTCAAATACTGGAATACTGCTATCATGTCACCTCTAGTCCTTTTTTTCTCTAGACGAGCCATACCCACTTCCTGCAACTGTTCTTCATATGTTTTAGTCTCCAGTCTTTTAATCATAGAGGATACCAAGCTGAAAGACACCACCAACTTTTAAGGACTATAAAGTCAGACTTGAAACCTGTGTTCATAAATACAGCTGCTCAAACAACTACTGTGAATGTCTTTTTTTAAAATAATAATAAGAACAAGAATAATAACCTGGTGGTACTTAGGATGACTCAGCCTTCCATCCTTCCGAGGTAGGTAAAATGAGGACCCAGATTGTTGGGGGCAATAAGCTGACTTTGTAATAATGCCGCTTGGGGTGTGTGTGAAAGCCCTAACAAGCAGGCATATACATAGAATGAAGGCTACTGCTAAGCTTGTAAGCCGCCCTGAGTCTTCGGAGAAGGGCGGGATATAAATGTAATAAAAATAAAAAAATAAAATAAATAAAAAATAAATGTCAAGAGTGGGAACCGAAAGTCAGAACTCTTTCCATCTGTACCAGAATTCTGGCAAATAATTACTGTGATCACCTCTCCCAAGCAGCTTCTATTTAAAAATAATAATAATCCAAAACCTTAGATGAAGTAAAATTTAATACATTTACTGCAATGTGCTGGGCTGCCAGATGCAGATCCAGAGGCCTGCAGTATAGAAAGCACAGAAAATCCTCAACTTACACCACAATTACATCACCAGAACTTCCATTGCTAAGCAAGGCAGTTGTTAATGGATTTGTGCCTTATTTTACATCTTTTTTTTTTACCGAGATTGTTAAGTGAATCATGGAAGACGTTAAGTGAATCATGTGGTCATAAAGCGAACCCAGCTTCCCTCATTGATTTTCCTTGTTAGAAGCCAGCTGGGAAGGTCGCACAGGACCCCAGAACCCTGCAACTATCTTAAATACTTGCCGGTTGGCCAGCACCCAAATTTTGATTGTTGAGCGTGGGGATGCTGCAATGGCTTTAAGTATGAGGACTGTTTGTAAGTCACTTTTCTCAGTGCAGTTGCAACTTCGAACAATCACTAAACAAATACTTGTAAGTCATGGACTATTTGTATGCTATTCAGTGCGCTACAATGGCAGAGGCTTTAGGCGTTCCATCTTCAAGAAACAAAGACACCATGAATGGTGAAGATCACTTTGCTCTGCAACAGGTTCCGACATGGTTAAGAGTTCTACAAAATAGCCAGCTTATCTTGCTGCTTGAGCAAGAGGAGGGTGGAAGGTGGGATGGGAGATGGGGAGAAGGGAGAGGAGAAAGCGGATATGGGAGGGAATCAGATATTATGCAATGCTTGAGAGAGCAGCATACTGAGGGCAGTGCTGCTAATGGCACAGTTTTGGCCTGGTCTATATTCCCTTGAAAGTCCTGCTGTCCTTCAGCTGATCCTGAAGTCTCTTTCTGCAAAGATGTCTGCATGCAGGCTTTTGACTGCCGAGGCACTGTGGACAGAGGAACAAGGAGAAAAAACCTGGGAAAAGCTACATCATAGTATTTGGCAAGCCATAAAGCAGGGGTCTTCAAACTCGGGCCTTTTATGACTCATGGACTTCAACTCCCAGAATTCCTCAGCCAGGCATGCTGGCTGAGGAATTCTGGGAGTTGAAGTCCATGAGTCATAAAAAGGCCGAGTTTGAAGACCCCTGCCATAAAGGATCAGGAAGCAGAAGAGCCAAAGAGAGATGCAGCTGCTGGTGGTGGAAAGGGTGGGTTGGATATCTTCTCAAATGAAATCTGTGGGGAAATGGCATTGAGAACAAATCTGGCCCACCTGTCTTTGCTGTGGACCGACCAGTTGTAAGGTTCTACATTTAGGCAGGAAAAATCAAATGCACAGGTATAGTATAGGTGGTACCTTGCTCAATAGTAGTAACTGTGAGAGGGATCTCGGAATCCTAGTAGACAATCACTTCAATATGAGCCAGCCGTGTGCTGCAGCTGCCAAAAAAGCCAACACAGTGCTAGGCTGCATTAACAGAGGGATAGAATCAAGATCAAGTGAAGTACTAATACCACTTTACAATGCCTTGGTAAGGCCACACCTGGAATATTGCATCCAGTTTTGGTCACCACGATGTAAAGAAGATGTCGAGACTCTAGAAAGGGTACAGAGAAAAGCAACAAAGATGATTGGGGGACTGGAGGCTAAAACATATCAGGAACGGTTGCTGGAATTGGGTATGTGTAGTTTAATGAAGAGAAGGGTGAGGGGTGACATGATAGCAGTGTTCCAATATCTTAGGGGCTGCCACAAAGAAGAGGGAGTCAAGCTATTCTCCAAAGCACCTGAAAGCAGGACAAGAATCAACAGATGGAAACTAATCAAGGAGAGAAGCAACCTAGAACTAAGGAGAAACTTCCTGACAGTTAGAACAATTAACCAGTGGAACAACCTGCCTCCAGAAGCGGTGAATGCTCCAACACTGGAGGTTTTTAAGAAGAGACTGGACAGCCATTTGCCTGAAGTGGTATAGGGTTTCCTGCCTGAGCAGGGGGTTGGACTAGATGACCTCCAAGGTCCCTTCCGACTTATTATTATTATTATTATTATTATTATTATTATTATTATTATTATTATTGTTGTTGTTGTTGTTGTTGTTGTTGTTGTTGTTGTTGTTATTATTATTATTATTATTATTATTATTATTATTATTATTATTATTATTATTATTATTATTATTATTATTATTATCCTTTATCCCCTGCAGTTCAACAAGCCATGCAAGGGACAGAGAGTTTGGGGTTGCTTGCTCCCAGAGGGCAGCCTCTTAACCATGGCAAAAAGTTGGTTATCCTGGGGAAAGGGTACATATAACGAGGTCTCTTTATGACATGGATGTTGCCACATTCAACGTTGAAGAGATGGATGGAGAGCCCAAGATGCGTTCTAAGAGGCAGATGGTTCTTGAATCAGAATTGTCCGGCAAATCAAATTACAAAAAGAGTATAATCTTTACTCAAGTTTATAATAGGGTTTCACAGTCAGCTATGAAGGAACAAGAAGAAAAAGTGGCCAAAGATTCCAGAATGTGGACAAATTAGTTGCATTTAAACTTTCTGGTCACCTCAAAGGTGCTTTTTTTCAAGAGGCAACTGGACTTTCTTGTTTTTCTTTGAAGATATTTCGCTTCTCATCCAAGAAGCTCTGAACTCTGAAGAGAGATCCCACCAGCAAAGAGTTCAGCTCTCTGCTGGTGGGATCTCTCTTCAGAGTTCAGAGCTTCTTGGATGAGAAGCAAAACGTCTTCAAAGAAAAACAAAAAAGTCCAGTTGGCTCTTGAAAAAGCACCTTTGGAACATCCATGATCTGGATGACTGAGAATCTCCATAGACATTACACTTTTTGGCTTATCAGCAATCTTCCTCAGAGGCCAGAGAGAAGAATACATTTTGAGGATGATTTACACAATGATTTATATTAATTTATTTATTTTTATTTATTTTAATTCCATTTATATCCCGCCCTTCTCCGAAGACTCAGGGCGGCTTACAAGACTGCCTAGTGAGTCTGCGCGTCAGGCACCTCCATTGGTAAGCATGAGCAGCAACATCCACCATTTTGTATAGATTCTATTGCTGATTTCTCCTTAAATATTTTGGATATTGAAATGAAATGAAATGAAAATGGCGTCTTGTTCAGAAAGTGGGGGATTTTGACAGGCTTTTGGTTCTTGATCACTTTCCCACGTTTTATCCTTAATCCCACAGATTTACAGGCAGTCCTCGATTTACAACCACAATTGAGCCCCAATTTTTTCTGTTGTTAAGTGAGTTTTGTCTCATTTTATGACCTTTCTTGCCACAATTGTTAAGGGAATCACTGCGGTTGATAAGTTAGTAACCTGGCTGTTAAATGAATCTGGCTTCCCCACTGACTTTGCCCTGTCAGAAGGTCACAAAATGGTGATCACATGACTTTGGGTCACATCAACGGCCATAAATATGAGTCAGTTGCCAAGCCTCTGAATTTTAACGACAGGATCCTGGGGATGCTGCAAAGGTCGTAACTGTGAAAAATGGTCATAAGTCATAAGTAACTTTGAACGGTGACTAAACAAACTGTTCTAAGTCAAGAGCTACCTGTATTTTGCAGGCTTTGGCATAGATGCTGATCTATTACTACCTCTGTGGCTCTCCCATTGGGTTAGAGTTTGCTGCCCCTTGAACAACACCCTTATGCTGATACTGCCTTGGCCAAATCAGTGGAATGAATTACCTCTGCGCACCCCACTCCCCATGTACCTGAGTGCTTCCCCCTCCCCCCCCTCCATCTTGTGGTTCACCCTCTAAAACACATGGTAAGATGATGTCCTATAGAAACCCCAGTGCACAAGAAGTCTTGATTTAAGCTGGTTATGACAGTTTTATGGTTCATCCTCAAGTGAGCTGAGACAGCCTCGGTAACTTTTAAGCATCGCTTAAGTTCAGTCTCACAAGTTGCATTAGGACCCTGGGTCCCAGAGGCAAATGCTGCAATTGTACACTAAATCACAGTGCCACTCAGTAACTAAAAGTTCCTAATAAATAATTTTTACAGGGAATGCAGTCCATATATTACCGAAGGCTAGATGCCTATATATTTCAAGCCAATTGTCATATTTGACTACCTCTCTTTCTACGCAGCCCTGTCAAGACGCCAAGTGACTACTCAAATAGAGGAGACCTTTTGGATTTGGCAATCATTAATTTCCCAGAGACTAAGTAAGGTTGACTTTTAATGCAAAGCCGTTTGTAAGTGAACATGGCACTCCTGTTTGCACGCAAAATAAACTAGCTTCCACTGCTTTACCTGGAGGTGGGGAATGCAAATTCTTGCAGTTTGGACAAGAAGAGATTGGCTCTGCTTATGCATTATCTTGAACCATCCTATATGGGTAGTCCTTGACTTACAGCCACAACCAAGCCTAAAAGTTCTGTTGCTAAGTGAGTCACTGCAGTTGTTAAGTTAGTAACACAGTTGTTAAGTGAATCTGGCTTCCCCATTGACTTTGCTTGTCAGAAAGTTACACAAGGTGATCACATGACCCTGGGACACTGCAACCGTCATAAATATGAGCCAGTTGTCAAGCATCTGAATTCTGATCATGTGACTAGGGGGATGGTGCAACTGTTGTAAGTGGGAAAAACAGTCATAAGTCACTAGTTTCAATGCTGTTGTACTGTAATGTTGAACATCCACTAAATAAATTGTTGTAAGTTGAGGATTACCTGTAGTAAGCTGCCTATGCTCATTTTACAGTCATGTTATTTGGTGGACCCTTATAGGAAGCAGTTACAATAGCTACTCTGTGTCAACTGTCCAGTTGGCATTTCCAGAAAAAGAAACTCCCAGGACATGATTTTGCTAAGAGTATAATACTTTACTGAAAATTTACATTGGCACAGAAGAAGTGAAACCAGCTCTGATTTTCCCACTTGAAGGCTTGCTTAGTTAAACAATAAACTCCTTTGTTCCCACTCACCAGGTGTTTACATTGTCCAATAGTAACATTTCTTCTTGTTATGGAAACAGTCCACTTCTCCACTTAGCAACTGCATCAGTGACCTTGACTCTCAGAAGCTTGGGTTGCCTAAATACCACTCCTCTCCCTTTTGTATTCCATCCCATTGTCAAGCTATGAGCAAGGGGAAAAAGTGTAGGTGAAAAGGTGAATCAGTGTTGACACTCTGGCCTGGACAGTTTTCAGCAGCCAGTACAGATTGAGGATTTGTATCTCTCCGAATGTTATTGAACTTGAGCGCCTATTCTCTCAGATTAGTAGCCATACTGGACGAGGATATGTGATCTCTGGGGGAACACAGACGGCCAATCTCTAGTCTATAGAGAAGACATTGCCAAGTGAAGAGGTCAACCCTGTGTATCTTCTGATCTTTTTAATGATCTTTTGATGAAGCATATAATTTCAAGATCACCCATTGTGTGGTGGCCACAGGGCCTTAAAGTCCCTAAGCGCTTATATTTCACATCAGAAAAAAAGAGAAGAAATCCACTAATTAGTAAAAAAAAACCAACCCCAACCCCCTGCCAACAACCAAACACCCAAAACACCGAAACTTTCAACCCCAACTCTCCTAGTAAATACCGTGCAATGTTTTCTGAAGCCCTCAGAATTTCCTGCTCAAAATAAATTTTTCAGCCTGGCCCAAAGCTAACCACAGTAGGTTATATTTAATTTAATTTAATTTATTAATATTTCTATACCGCCCTTCTCCCGAAGGACTCAGGGCGGTGTACAGGGCAAGAATAAAACACAAAGATTTACAAAAGATAAAAGATAATTAAATACATGCCCAATTAAAAATACAGTTAATACATACTAAAAAACCCCAATAAAAATAGTAAAAAACCCCACCAATCCCCCCTCAGGCCAGGCCGGCTTGCTCGAACAAGTATGTTTTCAGATCGCGGCGAAAGGAGCGAAGATCGGGTGCCGTCCGGAGCTCAACCGGTAACCGATTCCATAGCTCCGGGGCGCCCACAGAGAAGGACCTCCCCCTGGGGGCCACCAGTCGACATTCTCTGACCGGTGGCACCCTGAGGAGGCCCTCTCTGTGGGAACGCACAGGGCGGAGGGAAGTAGACGCCGGCAGCAGGTGTTCCCTAAGGTACTCCGGACCCATGCCATGTAGGGCTTTAAACACCATTAATATACAGTACAAATAGTAATAAGTAATAGTAAACAGTAATAAGAGCTGACATAAGACTAAGGCCTGATCTATATACTCAGGAGAATGGGCTGTGATAATAAAATTCAAAGCTATCAGAATATTAGTTGCTACGTCAGAGTGTTTGTGGGGAAGCTGTTATAATATCTTCCAGATTAAAACAAACCAACTAGCCATCAGAGATAGCAGTTCTGTTGCCAGATGTTCCTTGTGATTTAATTTTTCTACTTACAGGGATGGTTTTAATATATACAGCAGAAGAACAATCCTCACCTCTGCTTTGAACTTCATTCCATCCAGATGCTGTACATTAAGCAGAGTGACGCTGAGGCCTGCAGACACAGCCTATATGAAATGGGGGAAAGGCACCATCTTGCTTTTAGTCTCGGGAAATGCAGTGTAATATTTTGGGTTGGTCCTGATGCTGTCATGTATATTCATCAAATCTGATATCATGGAGGTGAAATTTTTGAGAATCCTTTATCAGACAAGGGGTGTGTGTGTGTGGAAACAAGAAAATATGCACTGGAGGAAAAATGCAGCTGGTGCTTTTAAACACTATGCCTTCAAGCTGGCATTCTTATAGTTTCTACACCGAGAAGATTAGTTTGCAGAGAAGCAAACTGGTTTTTAAATGCTGTAAACTTTCCCCAAGTTTTCACACAAAAAACCCCGGAACAAACAATTCGCACTTTCCCATTTATGGAAATATAAAATCCAGCTCTTAAAAAGTATACATGCATTTATTTTTTTATTTATAAGGCGTCCACCAAACTAGAGGATGAAAAACAATCCAATAGAGCATAAAATGCTATATTATGTTGAAACAAAGAACACCATTCTAACTATACAATCCAATTAATAGGAAATAACAGCATAATCAATTAATTGGAGTGTATGTTTGCACGTGTGCTCACGCATGCCTTCAAGTTAGCCTTGACTCCTGGTGACTGTCTGGACTAGTTTTTGCAGTTTTCTTGGCAAGATTCTTGGAAATGATTTGGCCTTGTCTTCTTCTAAGAAGTGAGAGTGAATAGCCCAAGGTCACCCAGCTGGTTTTGTGTCTAAGGCGGGAGTAGAATGCCTGGTCTTCTTTCTCAGGAAAATTAGAGGAGAGAAAAGAAGAGAGCTCAGAGGGATCTCATTTGAAAATTGATTTTTCCCCCCATGCTTAGTAAGAAAATAATTAAACTAGTACACTTTGTATTAGGAAAGTGGTTGAAACTAAGAGTTTGTGTACATTTATGTATTTTTAAGAACAGACTTATGTAGTAGTTGGAAGTCACGCACAGAAGGTTCAGAATCCTTTCCCATCTTTGTATACTCTCTCCACTGAACAGCTAAATGCAATATCCCCCCCCCCCCCGCAACATGCAATATGGAAATTGCAAATATTCACATCCCATTGGGAAATCTAAGACATAGGGCCTGGCCAAATCCAGCATGAAATCTACCAGTTATTAGCCCACCCAGGGAGAACCTAGAGTAGACAGACTGTGATGTTAAATAGACTAACAGAAAAAGGATTGAATTGCAGTTAAATCCAACATCTTTCTGAGTTATTTGGCATTTTATGGTGTTTTGCTTTATTTCTTATCCCATGGCATACCGTTTTAAGGTCTCAGAAGAAGAAGAGGGGTTTCTGTAAACAAAAGCATGGAAATCACACACACACACACACCAGAGTTGGTGTTGATATTTGAGGAGGATACTTCTCCTCAATGAAAAACGAAAAACAGTGAGAATAGCACAGATGACCTCCTCTTGCACTTGGCTTATTTAACATAGCTTGACAAATGAGTTTTGTTTCAACAGCAATAGGCCTGAACGGTGATTGGGATTAAAGAGAGGATGCTGCTTTCCTCAGGAACAAATTCCCTGGAAGAATGAGATCCAGAAGAGCTGGATACGTCCGAATCCTCCCTAATCCAGTCCACTCAATAGAGGTTTCGCTTTGTTACTGAATAAGCTAGGATGGTGGCTTTATTTTTAGCTTGCGGTCAGTTACCTGAGCTGAAGTACAACAGAGAACTCAGCAATGGCATCTGTTTAGTTCAGACAGACGAATGACTCAGTGAGGTTAACAGCAATAAGGTTTATTCAATACACATATGTCAACTGACAACTGTCAAAATAACTCTGGCTTTTATACCCGAGCAGTTTAAACTGTATCCAATCACAAGTCCGGGTTTTCCCGCCTTTACAACATTAACCAATAATTGCACCAGAATCTCCCGCTTCAAGGAACCTACTTTGCAACAAAGCTACTGACATAACACCCCTTCCCCCCAGTTGATGTTATTTGTTGACATAATCCCTCAAGTATTTGGGTGGCCTGTGGACCCTAGATGGGTATCTATTGGGTTGGCTGCTTAATTCATTGTTAACTGACTGTCTGCTTGGCTGGCTTATATTTATAGGTCTGGAATTTTGAATTACAGGCTCTGACGATTCCCTACTAACAGATTGTGATTGCTGATGTGTTTGTTGTTGTTGCTCAGGTACTGCTGGCCTGTTCATGGGGGACAGCTCCCAGTCAATTTGACAATGTTGTGGGTTAGCTGAGGTCACACTGGTTTGAATTTCCGCTTCCTCGCTAGCTGGCAAGTTGTTTTGATTAAACCAAGATGCAGTATCACCCCCGTGTACGCTTTGACCCCCATCAACTGGCATACTTCCGGCAACTCTCTTCCTTAATTGATCAATATGTCTTTTACTTACTCTATTCCCTTCCCCCTCAATGGTGTAAGACAACGGCCCCATTATGTCAGTGACCACCCCCGGAACCCATTTGTCCCCCTGTCCATAGTTTCTGGCCCAGACTAAGTCTCCAATCTTGAAGGACCTGATTGGGATGTCAGGTTCAGCACTTGAGGGTAGTTTGTCAGGATGTAACCTGTCCAGTTTGGTGGTTAGCCGTTTGCCCCACCTCATTTCCGCAGGGCTTTTCCCGGTAGCCGTGCAAGGGGTTGTGTGTTGGGTCAGCAAAAAGTCTGCCAGTCTTTGGTGCCAGTCGCCACGGATGATTCGCTTCAAGGCGTCTTTGGTGGTTCTCACGTTGCGTTCAGCCAAGCCATTGGTGGACGGGTGGAAAGGTGCTGATGTTGTATGTCTAATCGAGTTGGCCCTGAGGAAATCCTGAAATTCAACAGAGGTGAATTGGGGCCCATTATCCGATACGATCACATCAGGCAACCCATGAGTGGCAAAGAGGCCCCTTAAAACCTGTATTGTTCTACTAGATGTCATTGAATTAACTGGCACTACCTCCAGCCACCTAGAGAAACTGTCCACCACAACTAGGAAGGTTAACCCTTGAAATGGCCCTGCAAAATCAATGTGAATCCTAGACCATGGATTCCTGGCCAATTCCCACTTATGCGTGTGTGTGTGTGTGGCAGCTCTGGTCTAGATCGCTGACACAAATAACATCCTGAAACGCATTCTTCAATATCTTTATCCAGCCCTGGCCACCACAAGTGACTTCTAGCTAATGCCTTCATTCGCACAATTCCAGGGTGTCCCTCATGTAATTCAGTTAAAAGTGTAGTTCTGTGCAGTTCAGGAATAACAACACGGTTGCCCCACAAAATACATCCCAAATGGGATGATAGTTCATTCTTCCTCCTAAAATATGGGATGTACTTGGCATCAGGGTTAGTACTAGGCAGTGGCGTAGCGTGGGGGGTGCAGGGGGGGCCGGCCGCACCGGGCGCAACATCTGGGGGGGTGTGACCGGCGGGCTAGGGCAAGGCTGCTCGCAAGCGAGGGGTATCTGTGCCTGCGCCGACACAGAAACGCTTCTCTCTCCGGGTGGGGGAAGGCTCGGCGGCTCCCTGGGTCTATATATGCCTCTGTATGCGCACGCCGCCGCGCGCTCCCGCGAACGAGAAAGAAAGAACGGCAGCGGCGGCGTCTGCGAGCCTCGCCAGCGGCGGCATTCCTCGGTGTAGGCGTGCCTGCGTCTTTGGGTGTGAGGCTTTCGGAGAGGCTGCCTTTGGCTCCTGGTACTTGCAGCCGGTGTAAAAGAACAAGTCTGTGAAAGCAGGCGAGAATTTCAGGGGGGTGGGGGGGACGGGAGATCGCGGGAGGCTCGATTCTTCTTACGCCAGGGGGGTGCCAGGCGTGCGGTGCGAGAGCGAGGGGGCACAAATTACTTGCCTTGCCCCGGGTGCTGACAACCCACGCTACGCCACTGGTACTAGGCCAACCGCCAAGAACCCAGGCCATAATCCTTTTGAGAATAAGATCTTTTTTAGTAGCCTCAGCTATTTCTTTAGCAGTTAAGGGGCATTCAGGAATTTCCTGTAATGACATAATTTGTCCTACTGGGGCAGGGTCCTCCTCTGTGTTGGTTAAAGGCAGTCTGCTAAGGGCATCCGCATGGCCCATTTCCTTACCAGGTCTATGTTGCAGTGAGAATGAATATGCTGAGAGGAAAATTGACCACCTCAGCATTCTGGGAGACATTATTTGGGGTGTCTGTTTATCAGTGGTAAACAGTCCCAATAATGGTTTGTGGTCAGTGAGTATGGTAAAGTTCCTACCATAAAGGTAATCATGGAACTTTTTTACTCCTGCCACAATTGCTAATGCTTCTCTATCGATCTGAGCATAATTCCTTTCAGCTTTGGTAAGCGTCCTGGAATAGTATGCAATCGGCTTTTGAATGCCATGACTATCCATGTGACTGATAACAGCCCCCACACCATAAGGTGAAGCATCACAAGCTAAATAGATTGGTTTATTCTCAATAAAATGAGTAACTGTGGATTGGCTTGAAAGAATGTCTTTTAATGTTTGAAAACTGACTCTATGTTTAGCATGCCACTGCCATGGGTTTTTTTTATCTAATAGTCTATGTAGTGGTTCCGCGATGGCAGCTTTATGAGGCAAGAATGTATGATAAAAATTGACTAATCCTAAAAAGGCTTGTAATTCAGCCTTGTTTTTTGGTTCTGGTGCCAATTTAATTGCCTTAATTTTATCAGGTGTAGGGTGAATTCCATCTTTATCTATCCTAAATCCTAAAAATTCTGTGGATTTAACCCCAATACAGCATTTTTCCCTTTTTAATTTAAGTCCAGCCCCCCTGAATCTTCCCAATACCTGTTCCAGACGCTCAGCTAATATTTCTTCATTTCTTCCAGCAATTAGAACATCATCAAAGTAAGGGCATACACCAGGTATGCCCTTTAAGGTCCTCTCCATCACCTCCTGGAAGATGCCTGGAGCTGCTGCAATACCGAATTGCAGTCTGTGGACTCGGAACGCCCCCTTGTGGGTAACAATAGTTTGAGCTTCAGCAGCCTCCCTGGAAACAGTAAGTTGCAAATACGCCTTCGCCAAGTCTAACTTGGCAAATATGGCGCCGTCCTGTATCGTGGCGAGGACCTGCTTCACCGTCGGGACCGGGTAAGCATGTTTTTTCATTCCGAGGTTCAGGGTGGCTTTGTAGTCAGCGCAGATCCTCACATCCCCATTAAGTTTAAGGGGTGTGACGATTGGCGTCTCCCACAAACCACCCTCGACCGGTTCTAGAACGCCTTGGCCTACAAGCTTATCGAGCTCGGCCTCGATTTTTTGCTTCAGGGCGAAAGGCACCCGTCGGGCCTTAAGCCTGATGGGTTTAACCGATGGGTCTAAATTAAAATTAATTGGGGGCCCTTTATATTTACCCAAAGACCCATCAAATACGTCTGCGAATTCATCGCAGACAGATTTGAGGGTCTTATTATTAATAACGGTGTTTATTCCCCCGACCCAAATCCCCAGGGCAGGGAACCAGTTAAGGCCTATTAAACTAGTTCTATGGCCTTCTGTAACTATTAAGTCTAGTGTTCCATTAAACCCCTTATATTTAACCCTAAGGGTAACTTTTCCCTTAATTTTTATTGGGGTTTTTTGGAAGTCTGCCAATTGAATTTTGGTTGAACTAAGTGGAACTTTGCGGCCACTTTTAAGTTCAATTTTTTTAAGGGTTTCACTGGATATTATGGACACTGAGGCCCCAGAATCAATTTCCATTTTGCAAGGGATTCCTTGCAACTGGACTACAATTTTTAATTTTGATCCCAAAATATGGTTTATTTTTCTTTTCCCAATGTGATTGACTCGTGCCACCTCCCCGCGGTTGGGGTATTGTGCCCAAGGTCTAGGGGTCTCTTTGCCACTATAGTAAGGGGTTACCTTACCTTCGGGCCAAACGTCAACTTCGTGTAGACGATTGTCGCGTGCACGACCCCTGCAAATGGCTTGAATGTGGCCAGTCTTCCCACACAATCTGCATCTAGCAGAACGGAATCTGCAAGTTGCTCGGGGATGGTTGCCTCCGCAGCTGCTACATCTATTGTCGCTGTCGCGCGGTCTTGTTGCAGTGTCCCTCGGTTGTCGTTGGGGTGTTGTTGGTTGTCGTTGTGGTGTTGTTGTTTGGAATCGGCGACTCGGTTCTGATCCGTCGCTTCGGGATGGTTTTGCCGCCATTTTTCCAAACCGTCTGGTGACTTCGGCTATGTCAGCTTCCCATTGTTGGTCCACCTCCCCGCAGTCCACAAGGCTTTCTTGATTTATTTCGGCAGAAGTGGCCATGCTATTTCGGGGGGGGGGGGTCGTGATACCCAGTGGATTCATATGTCAAGAGTTCGTCGAGGACTTCTTGCAAGTCACCGGTGGGCTTAGCGATAATTCTATTTTGTAATTGCTCGTCTCGCAAGCCCAGCACCACTCTGTCCCGGATTCTTATTTCTAAGTTGTCATATTTGCAACGTACTGCTGCTTCTCTGACTGCAGCAACGAATTTTTGGATTGACTCGCCCGGTCTCTGATTTCGTTTTTCGAAAATGCGCCGCCAAAAGAGTTCTGATCTTCTTGGCGTAAAATGTACTTTTAATTTGGCCAGTAAGTCGGCATATGGAACGCTTGATACCGGCAATGGTTGACAAAGTCCCACAGCAACCCGATACACAGGTGTGCCACAAATGGTTAGTAAGGCAGCCGCCTTTTTCCGGTCATCGGTTATGCCGTTTACGAGCAAAAACCCTTCGACCTGTCCCACATATTCTTCCCAGTCCTCTGGGTAGTTTGGATCGAATTCTTTTAAAGACCCAATTTGCGCCATTCGGAGGTTTGTTGATTCCGCCGCGGCCGCTTGTGGTTGACTGTGAATTCTTTTTTTAAAATTACCGCCTTACGCGCAGCTGTTTCACCGATCCTTCACTAGTCCGCCGTCTATCCCACCTTCGTCGCCAGTTGTTTAGTTCAGACAGACGAATGACTCAGTGAGGTTAACAGCAATAAGGTTTATTCAATACACATATGTCAACTGACAACTGTCAAAATAACTCTGGCTTTTATACCCGAGCAGTTTAAACTGTATCCAATCACAAGTCCGGGTTTTCCCGCCTTTACAACATTAACCAATAATTGCACCAGAATCTCCCGCTTCAAGGAACCTACTTTGCAACAAAGCTACTGACATAACAGCATCTACTGGAAAGAATGGGAATGCTTGCAATCACTCTATGCAACTTCAAGGGTGATGAAGCAGCTGCAAAGAGGAAGTAGCAGAAGACCTGAACCAACAAGGCTCATAGAGACCCAACTAAGCACATCCGTGATGTAACATGACTTTTGTTTCTTTATTTTGGGCTGGGCAAATTTAAGAGACGATGTCAGCCTTACCAGGTTGTCCAGACAAGAATCATGCCAGCTCGAACTTTATTGTAAGGTTACACTAACACACTCTTTCATGTCTGAAAATACGTATCTTCCTCCCTCTCTATTAGAGTCCCAGAAATTAGGGAGGTCCCCTCTGAAACGTTTGCTCTGCTCCCATTCCTTTTGCAGGTTCAGCTGCCTCTTTCCCAAATGCCACTTTAGAAAAAGGGTGGAGAAGAGCAACTAGGATGAGAAAAAGGCTGGAGACTAAAACATAGGAAGAACGGCTGCAGGAAGTGGGTATGGCTCGTCTAGAGAAAAGAAGGACTAGAGGTGACCTGATAGCAGTGTGTTGTGATTCAGGGTCAGCCTGTTGGTTCGGCAGTTGGGTCGGACGATTCAGAGGAGGAGGAGGGGGGTGTTGGAGAGCTTGCTGAGTATAATATTGAGGCTCCACAGAGCCCTCAGCCAGGCCCCTCCCATCTCGTCACGATGCAGACCCAGCTGTGTGAGCCTGACAGCATGGATGAAGATGACCCACAGCTGGCCCTGTTCAAGGACGTCCGATGCAGGAGGCAGTCAATCAGGAGTAAACAGAGGAAGGCAATGGGGCACCTTGGAAGGAGGCAGAGAGAAGCCACGCCTTGAACTGTTTAAAAGGGGAATGTGTGGGAGGGCTGGTTTGCTGAAGGCAACCGTTTGAATAGCTCCTGTTTCATGGTTCGTGTTTTTGTTTTGCTCTGTTTGCTCTGTTTTGTGTCAATAAATTTGGCAGGCTTAGTTCCAGCCTCTTGCCTTTTTGTAAAGGGGTTGTCCCTGCCTTTTCTGCAGGGCCAGTAGTAGGCTGGAACACAACACAGTGTTCCAGTATTTGAGGGGCTGCCACAAAGAAGAGGGGGGGTCAACTTATTTTCCAAAGCACCAGAAGGCAGGACAAGAAACGATGGTTGAAAACTAATCAAGGAGAGAAGGAAGCTAGAACTAAGGAGAAAGTTCCTAACAGTGGGGACAATTAACCAGTGGAACAGCTTGCCGCCAGAAGTTGTGGGCGCTTCACCACTGGAGTTTTTTAAGAAGAGACCGGACAGTCACTTTTCTG
The DNA here is from genome assembly GCF_964194415.1 of Vipera berus. NCBI lineage: Eukaryota > Metazoa > Chordata > Lepidosauria > Squamata > Viperidae > Vipera > Vipera berus. Next base: position 139,509,272 of record NC_138203.1, on the reverse strand, counting down.
GAATGGTTATAGGGTTTCTTGATTGAGCAGGGGGTGGACTAGATAGAAGACCTTCAAGGTCCCATCCTGCTCTATTCTGATTGATTGATTATCTAACTATTTCCCTGTGGTTTGCAGCTCTTCCACCTTTCTCTTCCACCTCCTTCCCACATACTATTACAGGTGCTTCCTTTCAAAGCGATGTTATTTTGCAAAGCAACAAACACACACACACACACACACGCACACACATTCTAAAAGCAAAGCTGTTGCTTTATGTCACCTTGTGTTGCTCTGAACTGCTTGTCCTGGGGCTCCAGTGCTTGGAAAAGAATCCTGCAAATGCTGGATAAGTCGCTCAGAGGCACACAGCCTGGCTGAGGAAGGTGAACAATGTCGCCTCTATGCTGCAAAGCACCTCGTGGAGGTGAAGCTGGGCTGCCTGGAGCTGGCCTAATTCTTTACCTTAACAGCTTGCTTAACCCCTTTTCTCTTTATTGCCTCTGTTTCTGTGCAGTTCTGGCCTTGTTTACTCCCTCTCCCCTACTCCATCTGGGCGAAGGAGCCCGAAGGTGCTTCACACACATGTTGGAATGGCTAATTTGTTATTCTCCATACAGAGCTTTCCAAATGTAGAATGCCAAGCAGCATAACAAATTGGTGGCTACTTATGGTCCATAATCTTGTAGCTCAGGCACCAAGGGAACACTGGTTGCCATCATAACAGAAGATTTGCAGCTAAGGGTGCATGCAGAGGTCAGGCCCTATATTTCTCCAAAGGCATAAAATAATAATAAATATACATTGGTTTGCGCACACACATTCACACAATCTACATTTGGGGTGAGTTAATGCATGGTCTCTCCTACTTTTCCTGTGAGCAGAAAAGATATATACAGTGAAGGTTCATGTGCCCGTTCTTGCCCATTTGTTTCTAAGTGTACATTAATTTTCACTATAATTCATCTTCACAGGGGCTGGGATTAGAGAGGGAGGCCTTCCCACTTCTTTTCAGGAGATGTAAAACCACTCCACTTCTCAGTGGGCATAATGGAGTCTGATCTAAAACTGGAATGAACCCAACCATTTCACTTCCTTTATTTCTTCTATTTACAGCACTGATGTGTAAGCTGGTTGTTCTCAGCACAAGGATTATGGGCACTGACATTGGGTCGTGTCCTGGATTTAAGAATATTAACTGCTGGGAGAGCTTAAAAAAATTGAGGATGAAGGTGTCTGTTTCAGAACTGAGAAAAGGAATCAAACCTCCACCCTGAACTGGGAAGCTTCATCTCATTTCCTGTGGAAGAGAACCATCAGAGCAGGCAGAACAGTTTCAATCCTGGGAATCCTTTTACTCCCTACATTCCCTACATCCTTCCAGATGTTTTGACAGTGAGTTCTGCAATCTCTTTTCATTTGGACATACTGGGATTGTTGGGATTTGAAGTCCAACATATCTGGAAGGCATTAAGTTGCCACCACTAGCCTGGGAAGATGTTCCAAGCTACAGCATAGAACTGGGTGTATAGTATGCTGGAGGGATTTGATCAGTGGTGGGATTCAGCCAGTTCACACCACTTTGAAGGAACCGGTAGCTAATTTTTTGTTGCCCAGGCCCAGAATGGACTTCCAGAAGTGGCATCCACACAGAGAACTGGTTGTTCACATATTTGAATCTCACCACTGGATTTGATTCCCCAAGAAGTCCGATGCAGCTTCCTGACAATCTCCCAAACAGCTATCTTTGTTCTCTGCACTTCCCTGATTCCATGGCAGCTCAAGTTAAAATGGAAACGTCAATTTTAAAATGTTTATTTTAATATCGCATGTTTAGAATATGTGCTTCACACATAGTCAGGTATAAATATATACTTAAGCATCCTTAAATAATTATTTTATATATATATTTTTAAAAAAATAAAGTGGAAACTGGACAGAATAGGCTTGGGAAGAAACACATGCAGAACTGAAAAGACCAAACCCCTGTTGGATATTCTGAGGCTTGATCCCAGCAATTCTTGGCACTGTTGTATGTCTATCAAACGAGATGGTTTAACTTGTCCTCTCATAGTTTCCCGATTGGGTTTCTGGGATGACTAAGTCCTTATTGCCCCGGATTCCATGTTACTGTGAAGTAGGAAAAAATGTTGGGTACTTACTGTGGACTGTCCCTGTCCACAGTTGTATTTAGGAAGAAATCAGAGAACTCCTGGTGTTATTTTTCCCCCTAATATTAATGTTAGAAGCAGAGACCCAAATGTCATGTGCTTACAAAACATAGCCTGCGTGCAATGCCAAATGGACCTAGGCATCACAATTTCTGTATTTGCTTCCTCCAAGCTATCCAACAGGGAAGAAGCGCCCTTTGCACCCACCCACAGACCTCACCCTCCCACTACCTCTGGTCAGGAAGGAAAATAAATGCTTTCACTGCCACCCCACTAAAACAAAACAAGGGTGGGGGAAGCAACTTGCAACTGTTCCCTCTCTTCTCTCTTTCTCTGCAAAACAAAATAGGACAAACAAAATGTGAATTTCTGGAAAGGGAGGTCTCAAGTAAATGAAACGTGGGACTGCATGTGCTCCCTTCAGAGAGGAAATCGTGTGGTCATTTCTCAAGGAGAGGCCTCCCCAAGGGAAACAAAACCACAAAAAGCAAACAAATAAACAATTAGAAAATCTACATGGAAAACTTGAAGGGTGCAGAGAGAATTAGGTCAAGTTATTGGGTTAAAATGAAGGCTTTGGAATTAGTAAAAGAGTGGCACTTTGGACTGATTGTCCCTTGCTTATCAGGTCAGGAGACTGATGGGAGTTTAATCATTTCTCAAAAAAAAAAAAACCCCTCACCAAAAGACAGAATTATCTGAATAAAATTTTTGTCAGAATATTCCTCTTAGTGTTTCTAGTGCCTTTGGTGAAAATGCACGGATTTATTTATTTATTTAGACTGGAGAGTGACGATGTATCTATTTTAAAAGGTTAAAGGGAGGGTGGCATGTAGGAAAGTCACCACTGTCCATCGGGTTGATTTTTCACTCTACGGTAGCATTTGACAAATGAATTTTTGCAGGGGTTTTATTCCTAAAAATCTTCTACATTTGCTTGGGGCTGCGAAGGACAGTATCTGGAAGATTCCAACTTCTCCAGCCGTGGTGTTCATTGTGGGAAACAGGACCACTTTCACTCTGCCCCTGTGGTGGGGCCAACCTTGTCCATGGGAAACCGATCTGCTTTTGAAGGAAAAGAGCAGGAAAAGCTGGGAGCAGAGTTAAATGCATCATTAGCTTAGAATCATTATGTTACCACAAGCACTCGCAAATTCAACCCCTCCTGAATTCCACTGACTCTTACATAGTGCCGATTTAATGCTGAGCTTCAGTTTACCAGATTCTCGTGTACAGGCGTGAATAAATCTTCTATGCTGCAACCTAACCAGTGGTCTTGATTCTTTGTGCCTGACAGCCTTTGATCTTGCTTCAAGAGGAAAAAAACACCACTTGAAACATATATATCAGGTATTCCCAAACTTTTTTTTGCCATCACTTCTCTCTTCGGTGTAATCTTAAAATACACACTTCCCTAGAAAATCCAAATACCCAAATAAACACACATGAACAATGAAAACAATACAGTCAAGCTTTATTATTTTTTTAATAAAGACATAAAAATAAAAATCTTCCTATCTCCCCTGGACTCTATCTGCACCTCCCTAAGAGAGCTACTCGTTACAGCTTGGGAAATATTACAGTATAATATACTGTATACGGTATACACAAATAGATTTCCCCCCAAGCAATTTTGTACATCTAATCTCTAGAGACCCCTATTTATTTTCCAGGTAGTAGACTTCCAGCTCTTGTTGAACGTGGCTATATATTTGCAAGTGTGGTATTGCTTGCCTAGTTTTGAGGTATTTTCATAATACTGATTTCGGATTGTTGCTAAACGGGAATTGCAGACCAGAACCACTATCTAATGTCTGTATCTCCATAACAAAGTCCAAAGTCCAAATTATCTTTGGAATGCCACTGCTTTCTTTCTTGGATGGTCTAATCATGATAGTTGACATTTCATGAGCCAAAGCTTCCTCTGGAGACTGTGTACAGAGATAGGGAGGCAACATAACTTCTGATAACCATTCTTACGATTAGATGGACTTTTCCACTTAAGTTCCAGATCCATGCCTTAAACTGAATCCACACTGTGGTACTTTTGCTTGAATTATGATGCTTATACTCTGGTCACAGCAGTACAAATAGACCAGCTCTACAGGTGTGTTTCTGTAATGAAAAGCTCTGCGCTTGATGCTGTTATCTGATGTTGTGAGAAAGTCAGTGTAGATGTATAGGCTGCGGTCCTGTACCTTTGCCCTCCCATAGGCAGAAATATACAATTTGAGTGGCATCAAAAGTATATACAGGAGCAATCATTTAATGTTTAGTGACTGATCAAAGTTACAATGGCACTGAAAAAAGAAAGTGACTTCTGATTGGCTTTCACACTTATAACCATTGCAGCATCCCGACATCAATATTCCGTTGCTTGACAATTGGCATGTATTTATCACAGTTGCGCTGTCCCGGGGTCATAGGGTCACCATTTGTAACCTTCCCAGCTGGCTTCCAACAAGCAGAATCAATAAGGGAAACCAATTCCCAACAACTACAGCTTAACAACTGTGGCAAAAAAAAGTCATAAAATGGGGCACAACTCAATGACTTTCTTGCTGAGCATCAGAAATTTTGGGCTCCACTGTGGCCATAAGTCAAGGACCGCCTGTATGCACGACTAGGAATTAGACTTTGTTCTAAGATGAGGGGGTCCTCGGTGCTCTCTGAGCTTGCTTGTTTTCTTGCAGACGTTTCATGACCCTAACTAGGTAACGTCATCAGTGCTAGTAAAGAGTGCTGTTTGGTGTCAGTTTATATTCTGGTGTCTTGCCTATCTGGGTGGGTGGGGACAGTTTTAGGAATTCTTTGATTTGGCTGTTTACTAATGGCTCTTTGGCAGTTTCTTGACTGGGGTATTGCTTACTTGATTGCTGGTCTGAAGGTGACCTTGGAGTTAATCTATGCTGATTACTGGTGGAGAAGTGCTGGAGTCTTTTTCTCTTTTGGGCTGGTTGACTGTCTCAGCCAGTTCACACCACTTCGAAGGAACCAGTAGCTAATTTTTTGTTGCCCAGGCCCGGAAGCAGCATCCACACAGAGAACCGGTTGTTCCCCTATTTGAATCCCACCAGTGCCCGTAGGTGTCGGGCCTTTTCAGACTCTGTACCCCCGCACCCCACCCCCAGATGAAGGTGGGCATCATCACTCCTGAGCTTTTGAAGGTCCCTCAAGACCTGGTTAAGTCAGCAAGCCTGAGGACCCCAGGGGAAGGGTAAGTGTGTGAGATTGTTATATTATCTTTTCTGTCTTATCTTCTTTTCTTGCTTAGTCCTGTTTTTATAGTTTTTCATGTTTTAAATAATTATATAAATATTTATTTATTTGTTTGTTTGTTTATATGCCACCCATCTCACTATCCAGTGATCTTAGGCCATGATGCTTTTATTTTTATTGCTTTATTGGGTTGTTAAACTTGGCAACTTTAAAATATGTCAACTTCGACTGGTTAGTGCAGGGGTAGGCAACCTTGGCTCTTTTATGACTCATGGACTTCAACTCCCAGAATTCCTGAGCCAGCATGGCTCAGCTTGGAAACCTCTCCCTTTCCCCTCAGCATGGCTGGCTCAGGAATTCTGGGAGTTGAAGTCCACAAGTCATAAAAGAGCCAAGGTTGCCTACATCTGGGTTAGGGAATTCTGGGAGATGAAGTCCACAGATCTTAAAATTGCTAAGTAGGAAAACACTGGTCTAAACTGTCTGGAATTATAAGTTTGAGGGACCACTACGGTGGGAAGGTAACAGCGTTCCGTGCGCCTTTGGTGTCTAGTCATGCCGGCCACATGACCACGGAGTCATCCTCGGACAAGCGCTGGCTCTTCGGCTTTGAAACGGAGATGAGCACCGGCCCCTAGAGTCGGAAATGACTAGCACACATGTGCAGGGGAACCTTTACCTTTACCTTTTATTCTAAACCATTATCATCACTGAAAAGACTTTTCATCCAAAGATTCTACATCATTGGTGAGATGTCTCTATATGGGTTTCCTATGCCATGTGGGACCTTCCTGACCCACCAGATGTCTTTCAAAAAGATTTCATTAAATTAAAAAAAACAGTGATTGAACCTGTATTTTTTTTGGGGGGGGGGGAAATCAATAAAGTTCAGCTGTAAAAACCTTTTCTAATTCATAGAGAGAGCGAGCAATTTCTTGGTAAATCTGTTAAACAGGCCCTTAACTGATTTTATTTAAAAGAGCAGTGACTATGACCTTTTCCTGTTTAGAGGAAGATATTCAAAATAAATAATGGGTACCTTAAACATATAGCATCTTTGCAGGAGTAAAGAAGCAAGGAAATCAAGGAAGCCTAATCTCCATTTATTACAGTGGTTATAATTTATCTATGGGACAAGAGGGTTGACTCTCTAACCTTTTTTCCTAGTCCAAAAAGTTGCACACAGAAATTCATGACATTTTGGGCTAGGCAATGATAATTTAAAACAAAGGAACTGAAAAAAAGAGGAGGTGGAGAGGAGGAAAGGAGGAGAGGAGGGGAAGGAGGAGGAGGAGGAAGAGGAGGAGGTGGAGGAGGAAAAAACTCTTTCCTCCTGCTGTATGCAGGAGGAAAGATATCAAGTAGATCCTGAAGAGCCATAACTACTACTTTATAGCTCTCTGAAAAAGCTAGACTGTAGGATGAAGAATATTGTCTGTTGCTGGGTGAGTATGTGTGTGTGTGTGGGGGGGGTTGTGTTTATGGGAATGTGGGTGACTGTATACATCAGGGGTAGGCCACCTTGTCTCTTTTATGATTCGTGGACTTCAACTCCCAGAATTCCTGACCAACATGGCTCAGCATGGAAACCTCTCCCTTTCCCCTCAGCACGGCTGGCTCAGGAATTCTGGGAGTTGAAGTCCACGAGTCATAAAAGAGACAAGGTTGCCTACCCCTGGTATACATTATACACTTATACACACGCTATAAACTATATGTCCCTTTTTCTTTCTCCTCTTTATTTTTGTTGGTGGCTACCTAGAACTGACAAGACTTTCTTGGCTGTTTATTAATCAAGTGCTACCGTGGTTTCTCCAATTTCCATAAATAACTTTAACCCTGTTGCAATCGCAACATTTTTTTTTTAAAAATGACATATTCATGGTAAAAGGATTTTGCAGTTTGGTTTGCAGTGAACCAGTATTCTTGTCTGGGGCTGGGCTGTGCAGTGTGTGCTTCTTTATAGCAGCCTTCAGACATTATTATTATTATTTTTTTGAGAAAATTGTGCATAGCTGCCAAGAAAACTGTTTTCTTCATTAGCCTGAGGCATTTCTCCTTTGGCCAGGCTTGGTTCCAGAACCAGGAGAGGCAGAGCGAAAGGTTGTTTATATTCCCTCTGCTAACTTTTCTCCGCAACTGAGACAGCCCAGTGATGAGATTGACTGGCCCAAAAAGGAGGGCGGCTCTGGCCATCATCTCCTCTCTCCTTAGGCTTGCAGTTATTTATTTTTCTCTATCCAAGGGGATCAAATAGTGCTGAGCCTCAGCAGGGCTGGTTGGTAAAAGGTCATTTGGTCTTTTCCAATATGTTTTTCTTTTTGCTAAGCAGAACGACAACCTTTTCAGCTGTGACCAGGGTGGGATGGGGAAGCTCATAAAAGCCTCCAAAATGTCAGAAAAAGTTCATTTCCTCTTAGGAGGAGGAGGAGGAGGAGGAGGAGGAGGAGGAGGAGGAGGAGGAGGAGTCCACAGCTTGATTGGTTCCAGCAAAGGAGGAGAAAAACCTGACTTGAACAGATTGGACTCTTCTGCTACAGAAACAAATCTATCTCCTTCGTCTGGGCTATTTGGCAGGAGCTTTCAAGCTTCAGCAGACAATTGATACCAAGCCTAGCTAACGCGCTGAAGACGGCTAAGCTGAGCCTCACCTATGAAAATACCGTCAACAGAGTAGATCAGGATTTTGAACCACGTCACGCTCATTTTAATGAGTTGGTTTGGAGTAGGTAGGACATAGAATGCCGCCTAGTCCCAGGGAAGTGTGATCCCGGAAAGTTGTCACAAAACTGAAAACTGAATTTGACTGAAAAGGGAAAGTATTCAACATACTGATTCTATTAACTCTAACGCTGTTGTGTGTTAATGAATGTTAAATTAAATTATATTTAGTTTTGTCCTGGACAAAACAACTTCTTGAATTACAGCTCTGAGATGTCAAGTGGGGCCATTGGCAAAAAAAAAAAGTTTTGCACCCCTGATGGAGAAATTGGATATTAGGATAAACATTGGAAAGCCTTTTAAGGATGTCCTCATATCATCTATTCCCTATGTCCCTCCCCAACCCACAAAAACAAAAGAAAGGAGAAAAAAATCTTCACCTTCTATTATTTTACATTACATTAAGAAATGAACTAGGTAAGCTTCACTAACAACATAAATGACCAATAAAGGAGAATATTTGTAGCTCAGGGGTGAAATGAGCGAACCTGGGTGCTCTCTAAGCGTGGTTGTTTTATTGCAGATGTTGCTAGCATTGACGATGTTACCCAGTTTGGGTAATGAAACATCTGCAAGAAAACAACCAAGCTCAGAGGGCACCCCTCAATATAAATTACATTTTGTTGCATGCTTACTAGAACGTGTGTATTCTATTGTCCTTTCAGAAATCTACTTTTCCCTACTGATTCCTTATCTGATATTTCTAAGTTCTACAGGTAGTCCTCGACTTACAACAGTTCATTTAGTGATGGTTTTTCAGAGCTATGACTATCGCAGCATCCCCACGGTTACGTGATCAAAATGTCAATGCTGCTAACATCGGATGTTTTTGCTTTGACAACATAAGGAGATGCAACCATTTTCCTTCTTATGTTTTACTCTTAGAATTAGAGTTAGAATTAGATGATACTTGGGGGGGGAGGAGGAATGTCCATGGGAGTTTAGTTAGACATAACAATACTGTAGCTAGTGTGAGAACCAAGGTTATTGAAATAAGAGATGATAAGAGTTGGCGGGCTGGAGAACTGGAGGGAGAGCCTGCATTTCAAACTAATTGGAGAATGTGATTGACGACTGTTAATTAGAGGAGGGAATTGTGCTTTGATACTATGTGCTCAGGGGAGGGGAATTCAGATTTTGGCTTCAACTATGTAAGTGCCAATGTTATGCTTCTCGAATAAAGATTCTTTAAGGTAAACAATGCCTCAAAGTTCTTTGAAGAGTTTTATCTGTTGGAACCATGACACAAAATTCAGATGCTTAGCAACTAGCAAATATTTATGATGGTCGCCATGTGCCGGGATCATGTGATCTCCTTTTGTAACCTGAGAAGCAAAGTCAGTAGGGAAGCCAGGTTCACTTAACAACCGTGTGACCAACTGAACAACTGCAATGATTCACTTAACGACTGTGGCAAGAAAGGTTGAAAAATGAGGCAAAACTCACTGTTGCTCAGCGACAAAAATTTGGGGCTCAGTTGTGGTCATAAATCGAGGGCTTACATGTCACGTTTCTTATTTCAGCAGCTGAGCAGGTATTCGTGAGCCTGTAATTTGTCAGTGGAGCAATTTTATCTCATGGAAAGGAGTGGCTTTGTGTGCCCTTCCTTCTCCTGCCAATGCAAACCCCACCACCCCTTTCCGTTCGCTACTCTGATGGTGCCCCTTAATGTGAACCCGAGTGTGCAGAACTTAAGAGCATGTCCAGGGAAACTGACTTCCACCGCATAAAAAGCTGACCCCCATAGCTTTCTACCATCATCATCCAGATTTGAAGTCGCCCAGCTGGACTGTAAAAAAAAAAAAGGCTGTAACTTAAGAGATTTGCATTTTGTTTTCTGGGTGAGCTGAATGTTAATGCAGCAGCAGGAATAAGTAAGTTCGTGACCAATCTGTTTTGCTCAATAGTCATTAGTCTTGTCCAGCTAGGGCATCAGGCAGTTCTACAATAATTTTGCCATTAAAATCAGACACCAAAACACCAGGGCGGGTGACGTATCTCTCAGGGATTACTTCCGTGTTCTCATTCGCTTTTGTAATTTCCAGAATGCCCCAAGTTGGAGCCCCCAAATTTGATTGAAAACGGAAATTTAGCACGGCCGTTTCCCATCCAACGTGGGCGGGATAGGAAGGCAAGCAAAGTTTTAAGAGGGGCTGAACGTGTTCCCCAAAACGTCTTCCCCTCCCCAAATTTGCCCCATCTGAGTGGCCTAATTCTTTCTTGTCATTCTGCTCCCTTGATCTGTAGCTGTAGAAAATCATATCAAAACACCCTAAACCCCACCCTTGGCCTGCTCTTCTTTTTAAACTCAGCAAGGAATTACAGATAGTCCTCGACTTACGGCCACAGGTGACCCCAAAATTTCTGTCGTTAAGTGAGACATTTGTTAAGTGAGCTTTGTCCCATTTGACGACCTTTCTTGCCACAGTTGTTAAGTGAGTGGCTGCAGTTGTTCAATGAATCACGTGGTTGTTAAGTGAATCTGGCTTCCCCACGGACTTTACCTGTCAGAAAGTTGCAAAAGTTGAACACATCACTCCAGGACACTGCAACCGCCATAAATACGAGTCACTTGCCCAGCATCTGAATTTTGATCACACGAGCATGGGGGTGCTGGAACGGTTGTGTGAAAAACAGTCATAAGTGCCGCTGTAACTTTGAATGGTCACAAAACAAACTGTTGTAAGTCGAGGACTACCTATCAGCTATGACCTTGGGACACATGACCTTGGGACACAGCAACGGACATAAATATGAACCGGTTGCCAAGCATCTGAATTTTGATCACGTGATCATGGGGATGCTGGAAAAATTGTTAACTATGAAAAATGGTCAGAAGCCAATTTTTCAGTGCTGTTGTAACTTCGAACAATCACTAAACTAAGTGTTGTAAGCCAAGGACTACCTGTACTTGTTATTCCTTCCATACAGTGGTGGGATTCAAATATGTGAACAACCAGTTCTCTGTGTGGATGCCGCTTCTGGAAGTCCATTTTGGGCCTGGGCAACAAAAAATTAGCTACCGGTTCTGCTGAAGTGGTGTGAACTGGCTGAACCCCACCACTGCTTCCATATCCTAAATCAGGGCTTTTCAACCTTTTCACCCATTGTACCACTTTTAGGATATGGCAACATCCAAGTACCATCAGTCGCCTAGCAAGGTGTCAAAAACTTGATGACCAAAAAAAAAAAGAAGGAAAAAAGTGATGAAGTACAGGTAGTCCTCAACTTACAACAGTTCGCTTAGTGACTGTTCAAAGTTACAATGGCACTGAAAAAAGTGCCCCCCAAGCCACAGCCGAGCAAGACACCTGCCCGCTCGGTGGCGCTCTTCCTCCTGTCTGAGGTTTTCATTGTTGTGAGCATTTCTGTTGAGGATTAGCAGTGGGGGTGGGGTGGGGTGGGGTATTTGGTTCTTATTCCCCCCGTCTGCTGGGTGGTTGCAGCAGGTTTTGGTCACTTCACATGACCCTGGGACACTGTGACCATCATAAATATGAATCAGTTTCCAAGCATCTGAATGTAAATCACAAGACCCTGAAGATGCTGCAACACTCCAGCTGATCGGCACTTCTTCTGGGCTCAGCAGAAGTGCCAGGATCAGCGCCCAGCTCCAGCTGGAGCCTGGCGCTGATCCTGGCACTTCCACTGAGCCCCCACATCCCTGCAGCTCCTGCTGTCTCTCGCTCAGGCTTGTGCGGTGCTGCCACCGGTTCAGCTCATTCCCCTCCCCTGCTACCACTTTTCTAGGATGGTCGCGTACCACCTGCCAGGTGCCAATGTACCACAGATGGTACCTGTATCACGGGTTGAAAAGCCCTGTCCTAAATAGTACCTGTATCTGATGATGGTCCTCGTGAAAGGTTATACCAAATTTGATACGCCTGAAGATGCTACCAAGGCTGTGTCTACTTTGTTGCCACAGACTAACATGACTCTTCCCTACTTTCTACATCCTGTGGCAATGAATTTCATAAATTAGTTATGCATTGTATGAAAAACAGATTGTTCTTTTTTTTCAAATTGGTCCTGAATTTCCTGGCAGGAGCCACTTTCCCCGAATGGCTTCTCATCAGAGAAGTCTGAAAATCTCTTTAGACATTTGGCAGTTAACAATTATAGAGGCAAAATGGCTATGCTTCAAAAAAAAAAGGGGGGGGGGAATGAAGAAAAAGGCTTCAGGAGAATAAAGTCGAGAAGTGTGCAATTATTTTATAGCTAGTCCTCGTTTAGTGACCACAATTGTAACCCAAAACCCAGTTCTTAAATAAAGCGGTTGCTAAGTAAAACATCATGATGTTACTCTCTTCAACTGTCTTTTGCTTTACAGGAAGGTTGGGAAGGTTGCAAAGATGAGGATTGGTCGTAAAGTTACCTTTTCATCACGGTTGTTGTAACTGTGAAGAGTTGCCAAATGAATCTGCCACAAAATGAGGACTAGCTGTAGTTACCTGTACCTGGGGTTAGTTAGAGTACTGTAAATACTCTGTTTACGAAAAGTCTTTATGGAAAAGTTGGTTTCTGTGAAAAGTTTGAATGAGAAGGCATGGTAGACAACCTAAAAAGCCATTTCTTTCCAGATATAAACGACAATTAATGGGGAAAAACGGACTTCTTTTGAGCCCATAGAAAAAGTTCTGATGGGAATTGATGAGGAATATTGACTGAAAACTCCCAGCTTACAAGAGGGAATGAATGGCTGCAGTCTGGCTTTGACAACTAAGACACGTATGGCCAAATGTGTAGAGCACAAGAGCAAAAAGTGTCATGGAGGTCATAAGCAGCCCACAAACATCCTTTTGGTAACCTCCTAGAGCAGCGGTAGGCTCTTTTACAACTTGTGGACTTCAACTCCCAGAATTCCTGAGCCAAGTTTGCCTACCCCTGCCCTAGAGCATGGGTGTCAAACTCGCGACCTCACGCGACGTGTTGCGATGTATCAGGACTTTTTCCCTGTTGCCAGCAACGGTGTGTGTATGTGTGTGTGTGCGGTTTTGGCGTGACGTGTCCAGCCCGCGGGCCGGCAGTTTGACAGCCCTGCCCTAGGGTATCAGCGGAATGGATGGGGCCGACTCCTTCCCCTATTCGTTTCATTTGGGGAAGCTTCGGTATCTGAAAGAGCAAAATATTTGCCCTAAATCTTGCAAGTTCTTAAGACCGAATCCACTTCATGTCTAAGAACCCCTCTTTGTCCACTTCTGGAGGATGGACGGCCCCTTGACAAAGCCTCAAGCCAGCAGAAATCACGTAAGACTTTCCATCATGCCCAAGTATGGAATTCAGGCAATTGTAATCGTACGTCCAGGAGGCACCAGTCTGAAGCAGGCTGGTTTAACCATGGTAGTTAGCTTCCTTCTTTCCTTTCGGTTCGACCACAGTGTCCAGGTGGAATTTTCAGAATCTAGTGTCCGCACGGAGGACAGAAGCCGGCTAGTATTAACGCAGAGACTCACTGACGGCGGCCGATGATAGCAGCAGACTTTGCTGCCAAATGCCCGTGTTGTAGGCGCCTCTTATTAAGCACCTGGAGGTTTTTGATAAGCAGTCAGGTTATGTCCAGCTCTTTCCAAGAAGGCATTCCTGGGAAGCAGCTGACATGATGAATGATAACGGAGCTCTGACACATTCCAGGTAACTGCTCTCCTGGCAAGGATAGTTAGGGAAATCTGAATCTCACCAAAGAGGAATGTGTAAATGACTTTGCAACATGTAGGGGAATTAAGGAGATGCACTGCTTTTCAGTAAAATGATCAGAGAGAGGGTGGTATGTCTTTATGAAGCATTAGCAGGCGAAGAAAAAGGTCTATCAAGCCGGCTTTGGGTGATTTCTTCTGATCGTCCCACATGTCCTTTACCAATCCGTAGGCGATGCCCACCCGTAATCTTTAGATACAGTATATGTATGAATCCCAGAAATTGATTTGAAGATGATTTAAAGATACTAAGAGCCTTCTGATGGCTGTTTTCCCCCCCTTCAGCTGAATCTTATGCACTGCAGCTTTCTTTCCATATATGAACAAAGCTACAGTGAGGGGAAAGATTGTGTGTGTGTGTGTGTGTGTGTGTGTGTGTGTGTGTGTGTGTGTGTGTGTGTGTGTTGGGTTCTGTGATACAAATGTGATACGGAAACGCTTGGGAGAATCCTGTTTCCAATGTAGAATTTGTTTTGGAGTGGGGGGAGAGAAAGGGAGATTCTGATTATTTTTTTTACCCTGGTGTATTTGTACTCTGGTATAAACTCCACCAGAGCTGTTTTAAATTATGAGATGGATATCAGTTTAGTAAAAACTAAAACTAAAAATAAATATTTGCTTTTTTTAAAAAAAAATCTTGCTCTTCTTTGTACGATTATGTAACTTTCTTCAAATCCACCTTTCCCCAAATCCACACCATTTTATCCTTATTCTTCTGACTTGCAATGTTGGTCTCTGTGCACAGTCAGTCTGTAACTTCCTCAACTTTTTTCATCCCTCTTTTATTCCCTTTTACCGTATTCCACTTGCATTCGCCCCATTGCTCCTCCCTTTTATTTTCTCTTTTCCATCTACCGCTTGTCCATTTCTATTCTGCCCGAGTAATTTCCACTGAAAGAGTAGGTTGAGAACAGCAGAGTTGTCCTTAGGTGTCACACACCATTTTTAATATACAGCATACTGTACAGGTAGTCTTTGATTTATGACAGTTGGGACCTGAATTCCATTGTTTAAGCGAAGCAGTCATTAAATGAGTTGCACCCAGTCTTGCGACCTTTTTGGGCATGGTTGTTAAGCAAATCACTGCAGTTAAGTGAATCACGCAGTCATTAAGTGAATCCAGTTTCCCCCATTGACTTTGCTTGTGGAAGCCAGCTGGGAAAGCCACAAATGGTGATCACATAACCCCAGGATGCTGCAATTGTCATGTGTATATATATATGCAGATTGCCAAATGCCTGAATTTTAATCATGTGACCAATAGTAATCTCTCTTTCTGTCTCTCTCTCTCTCTCTCCCTCCCTATTTCTCCTTCCCTCTCTCTCTCTCCCTCCCTCCCCCTCCCTCTCTTTCTCTCCCTCCCTCCCTCTCCCTCTCTTTCTCTCCCTCCCTCCCTCTCCCTCCCTATCTCTCCCTCCCTATCTCTTTCCCTCTCTTCCTTTCTCTCTCCCTCCCTCCCTTCTTCCCTCTCTTTCTGTCTCCCTCCCCTCTCCCTCTCCCTCCCTCCCTCCCTCCCCCTCCTTCCCTCTCTCCCTCCCTCTCTTTCCCTCCCTCCCTCCCTATCTTTCCCTCCCTCCCTCCCTTCTCTCTCTCTCTGTCATACCTTTAAGCTAGTCTTTTTTAAGTTGAACACCTGCTACCTTGGTTCAGCACAGTAGCTCTACAGACTGTTTGCTGGATAGTGTGGAGGATGCTGTACTGTCCTTTCCTTATCCTTGCTATTTCTCTGTTAGAGACAAGTATTTCCAAATGTGATTGTTGTAAACTCTTGAAGCCAACCAGCTGAAGCTTTGCAGGTAATGCTTTGTAAAAAGTCTACCATATACTCCCCCCCCCCGGCCCATTTTTACCTCCCTCAACAGCCGCAGCCATTTTGATGTTTTCACATGATAGCCTATGTTTGGATCTTCTTTCTAATTGTATTTCAAATCAGTTTGGACTGCATCTCATTGTCTTTGTATTTCTACTTGAAATTCAAGATTGAGTTCTGCAATCTGTGGACTTCAACTGGGAAATAGATCTTGACTGATATATATCTCCCTAATGTTGGAGGCCTAGAGAAGAACAATCTTCAAAAACGAATAATGAGTTGGCAGATCGGCTTTCCAGAGACCGTCAACCTCCTGGTTGTTTTTTTTCTTTCTCTTTCAGACCACCATGCTTTCTACATAGGCATTTTTCAAGCATCTCTTTGTTAATTTGGAGTCTTCCAGCACTTGGTACGCTCAGAAATATCTGGGTGTAAGGCTGACATATCATTTTTTAATAAATATACATTAATGCCATAAGAAACAGTATAAATTCACTGAAGAAAAATCTAATTCTCTTGTTCTATTGAAAAGAGTCATTGCTGCTTTTAAACCTATGGATTAAGATGTGGTAAAAATTTTGTCAAAGATAAATAGTGAGGTGAAATCATGTTCTGCTAAGATACTCTACTCTTCCAACAAATTCCCACCCTGTGGTCAAATCCTAGAGCCGTGGTGGCGGACCTATGACACGGGTGCCACAGGTGGCACGCAGAGCCCTCTCTGTGGGCACACGGACCATCGCCCCAGTCCTAGGCCTTCAGCTGGGTTTTATAAAACCTTTTCGCCTTAGGCCTCCACCGCTGTATGCAAAAAAAAAAAAGTTCAATCAATCAATTTCAACTTCTCGCGGGGAAAAAAAAGATCTTGCAAAGTTGGAATTGATTGATTGTACTTTTTAGTCCCACCCAGTCTGCCGTTACCATTGCAGCCATGCCCACCCAATGGGCCACACCCACCCAATGGGCCATGCCCACCCGGCACCCGACAATACATAAGTGGGTTTTGGGTTGCAGTTTGGGCACTTGGTCTCTAAAAGGTTCGCCATCACTGTCCTAGAGAATTGCAAGAATCCAATTACAGAATGCATTCAGATGTACCCACTCTTCCGAACTGCATCTACTCTGAAACAAGTATTCGAGATTTGTGTTTGTGGGACAACCTCTCTCTGAGAGTATCTGCCCATCCTACCAGATCAGATGGGGTAGTAGGTACACTCCAGATCCCTTCCCTAAGATCTTACCACTTGGTGGGACCTCGGAAGCAAGCCTTTTCCAGAGCAGGCCCTACCTAATGGAATATCCTCCCCTGCTGATTTGAAAGACACCCCCCTTTTGTCTTTTGGAAGGTCATAAGGACTTGGCTTTGTACCCAGGCACTGCAAGCCAATAAAGGTATCTGGCTGTGGGGCATCCCAAGGGGGTGATTAAGCATGGGTTATTTATTCTTTTTGGCTTTATGGTTTATTATTTCATAGTTATTGTGTTTTATTGCTGCAAGCTAGGAAGGTAGAGGGCTATGAAATTTTAGGGAGCCCATAAGGCAGGGACTGCTATGAAAAAGGCACATTTCCTAGTTCCCATCAGATGCATGTGTACACGTACAGCTATCTCTGGTATAGAATGAGGTTCAGTCACTTGAGTATACAAACTGGGACATAGAGAGATGCCATTTCAGCACTCCACACAGGGACTAGAGTCTAGATCAGGGTTAGGCAACCCTGGCTCTTTTATGACTCATGGACTTCAACTCCCAAATTCCTGAGCTAGCCATAAAAGAGCCAAGGTTGCCTACCCCTGGTCTAGACCAAGGTCAACCCGTTCAATAGGCAAAGAGAGACACTTGCCTTATCTCTGATTATTGACTGTGCTGGCTACATGGGATGGGGGAGTGAAGAATTCAGCAATACTATAGGATGGGATGTACAATTTTCCCATCTCTTCATTAGAGTACTTTTTTCAGACAAAGCTCAGTAAATGTATGGCTTCCCCTTTTTGTTTTACCTTATGGTCCTTCCAAACAATGCAGCTGGGCTGTCCTTTATAATTTCGTACAAAAATAAATAAATAATTGCAACTGAAAAAAGTGCAAAGCCATTATTCTCTTGAAAAACTGTTACTTACACTTATTTTTTCTAGCTGGAACTACCAAGTTTCAATCTGGTAAATGAAGAACAAAATATACCATTTTCAAATGCAGGGTCTCATCGTTTACAACAAAATATATGAGCAGCGCAATCAGGATTGGAACTGAAATTGGACATAAAGGGGTTGATTCTTCCATGCTTCCAATGTCCTGTCAGCCTCTGCTGTCCATGCTTTATTGGAAACAAAGGACTAGATTTTTCTCTCTGGTTATTTTCCCCCCCTAATTTATTTGGTTCTAGTGGCAAAGCAGACGTCAGTTCAGGCAAGAATAACTACTGCAGTAAAATGAATAAATTGATAAATAAGTAAGTGTCAGGCCCAACACCAGAACCCCTTTATTAGCTTACACCTAATGGACAAAATCTTGCCAAATTAAGGCTATAACTTTCTAAGCTACTGGATATATCCTGAGAGATTCTGGGAGTAGCTACCCAGAAGCTTTTCCATCCTTCCTCTTCCAGTTTCAGACTGAGCTGTCTCTTAATCTGAATGTGTTTACTAGAAAACTCTGTATTGCCCAGTCTTCCTCACTGCTCCTGCAGGTACACACCCCATCACAGTAAGCGAGCAAATTTAAGCAGCCATTAAGAAAATTGGCAATAACAGCTGGAATTTCACTTGTGAGGAGTGCAGGAAATCAGCTGTACCTATAGGCAGAGTTTCCAAGGCAGATTTCTCACAGGACAGTCGAGTCACCATAAAGAAGGTCTTGAGATATCAAAAATCATGATTGCCTTGGCTGGGTGAGCTCTCTGTGTCTTAAAATGGCAAAGAGATGAGAGCTACATCAACACACCTATCTGCACTGCTGCCAAAAGTGTACTATTGAAGGACCTTCAGTTAAATTCTGATTTAACTTCCCTCCGCCCAGTGCGTTTCCACAGAGAGGGCCTCCTCAGGGTGCCACCGGTCAGAGAATGTCGTCTGGTGGCCCCCAGGGGGAGGTCCTTCTCTGTGGGCACCCCGGATTTATGGAATCGTTTGCCGGTTGAGCTCCGGATGGCGCCCGACCTTCGCTCCTTCCGACGCGATCTGAAGACTTATTTATTCGAACAAGCCGGCCTGGCCTGATGGGTGATGGGTTTGGATTTTATTGTTGTTTTAAATGTATTTTAACCTATTGTTGTAACTTGGGCATCTCGTTTAATTCTTTCTTAATTTTTGTATTTTTGTACTTTTATATGTTTGCCCTGTTCACCGCCCTGAGTCCTTCGGGAGAAGGGCGGTATACAAATAAAATTATTAAATTAAATTATTAAATTAAAGATAAGAAAAAGGGGTGGAGAGACAAGAATGGATTTTTCGCCTGCCCCCTCAAATCAACTGCAACCAAATTCAACGCATGCAAATGATCAGTTTTGTCCATATGCACACAACATAGTAAAAGAATGAATCTTGCATCTGGAGACAAAGCTAATACCAGTAAAAAAGACTCCTTGAAAAAGGACTCAGAA
The DNA here is from genome assembly GCF_964194415.1 of Vipera berus. Taxonomy (NCBI): domain Eukaryota; kingdom Metazoa; phylum Chordata; class Lepidosauria; order Squamata; family Viperidae; genus Vipera; species Vipera berus. The sequence continues at coordinate 139,490,080 of NC_138203.1, read as the reverse complement.
TGTTTGCAAGACACAACTGATGTCTTCCAAGGTCTTAACGTGAAATGGAATAAGGTCCGTTATGCTAAGAGAGTAAGTCTCGGAAACTGGGAAGAAGTGGAAACAACCAAGCTTCTTCACTGCTTCTTACTGGGATTTATGTCTGGAACTTGATACTCCAGTGCTGACTTAGCTTCCCAAGAGGCCATGTGGTTTTTATATATCCTTGGAACGCTGAGAGGTATTGCACGTCTCCTTAAATTATAGTAATTATTTCAAAATTTGCATTCATGAATTATAGATAAGCATATGCAGATTTTATGCAAATGTATCCTTTTTTGACACTGCAATTCCCTTTTTTTCAGACTGTGTGTATAGGCAATTCATAAAGGACCATATTGCAGTTGTCTTTTGTTTTCTCTTGCTTTCCACTTTTTTTCAAAAGCTTTGTAGTGCCCAGATGGAAACACATGATTACCTCGATTTGTGGTGTTTGCTATTGGAGCAGGATGGAGCAGAGGAATTTATCTTGTTAGAGGTAACCAGTAGAAAAATGGTCAGGCCTCTCCACATCAAGTACTCATAAAGGGGTATTTGTTTTCCTATGTCACAGCGGATTATGACATGACCTTGCGTGGACTTAGAAGGTGAGGATTAGACTGGGAAGTTGGAAAGAATAACAGAATAACAAAGTTGGAAGAGACCTCGGAGATCATCTAGTCCAACCCCCTGTTCAGGCAGCAAACCCTATACCATTTCAGACAAATGGCTGTCCAGTCTCTTCTTGAAAACCTCCAGTGTTGGAGCATTCACCTCTTCTGGAGACAAGTTGTTCCACTGATTAATTTTTCTCACTGTCAGGAAATTTCTCCTTAGTTCTAGGTTGCTTCTCTCCTTGACTAGTTTCCATCCGTTGCTTCTTGTCCTGCCTTCAGGTGTTTTGGAGAATAGCTTGACTCCCTCTTCTTTGTGGCAGCCCCTGAGATATTGGAACACTGCTATCATGTCACCCCTCACTCTTCTCTTCGTTAAACTAGACATACCCAATTCCAGCAACCGTTCCCTATATGTTTTAGCCTCCAGTCCCCCAATCATCTTTGAGAATATCCTTTGGGAAGGGATATTCTAGAAGAAGATGATGACAAACCACTTCTCTAAGATGATCAAGGAAATTTTCAGGAATGGTGTCCAGATAACCAGCAAGAGTTAAGGTTGGCTGGAGGGTGTCTTGGCTTTTTCTGAGCCATCTTCCTCCACCAGATCTCCAGTTGTCAGGTGCATAGATGTAGGCCATTAGGTTTTCCTTCCTTCCCCTGTTTTAAATCTTTTTGATATACTCAACCAAACTGGGTGAGATTGTTCTATCTTTCTTCTCCTTTAGGGACTCTTTTTTTTTAACACCTAGTCTGTCTCCCTCCCACCTTTTCCAGGGCGAATGAACAGAATACTGCAGACCTGGTTGACGTTTCACTGCTCTTTATTCTAAAAAGGCAGCAATATATCTCCATTCATCTCCTTATCTGTTTGTAACCATAAACTAAGGGAGCTGTCATCTTCAGTATTTATGCTTCTGACTTACGATTATGTTTTTTTTATTAAATAAGGAGAGTAAGGGGGGAAAAGATTTCCCAACACTCCATTCATTTTTTTTAGAAACAAATCTTTGAGCCTTCGCATCCCTTCCCCCTTCACCAGCCCTGCTCTAGGTGTCTGCTAGCTCTATAAAATGTTGCTGGTAATTTACCGTTTCCCCCTGTAAATTGGAGGGGTTTTTATTTTATAACTTTCAGTAAATGTGTGTAGAGCTAGAGCTTTTTATATGTTTTATATTGCTCATCAAACATCCGAATGTCATCCACAAGGAGCTCAGCTCCCCCGTTGCTTTGAATTTGCTTCCTTCCTGGGCTCAGCCCCGATGGCTTAAGCTTCATGCCAACCTGTACCCACTCCTAGGCCTTTCCCATCTGGCCTGAAATCATGATGTGTTTTTTCCAGGTCCTTTTTCCTGCTGTATTGCTCATGGAATGAGGCCACACCACATATATTTTTAATTGACCTTAACCGAGGAAATGTGATAGGTGGACCCCATGCAGTTTGCCATAATAATAATAATAATAATATATGGTTTGGACTGAAAGTTTTTTTTTTAAATCAAGGACACTGAAATATAATGGAGGGATGGGGAACTTCCAGCCCAAGGACAAGATTGCTGATGCACAATACTGAGGCCATCCACCCACCACCTATAACTGTGTGGCCTTTTTCTTTTCTTTTCTTTTTGCTGGCATAGAAGCTGCCTGGGCTAGGACGGTGGTTGGCTTCACCAGTTCCGTGTAATCGTTTATGTTGGTGAAGCAGAAGACTCGGCCTCCAGAAAGGTATTATATTCTAATAGACAGGGAACCACAGGGCCAGAGTACCTAGAACTGGGTGGACCCATCCACTATTTCTTTCCTAGAAACATGTATTAAGATGTTGGGAGAGGCCTTCATTAATTGCTCCCACCAGGCTTTAAAAGGGAACTTTGCATACTTCATTTGCTCACTGATCTATTCCCACCTCCCTCCAGCCCAACCCCCCCTGCTTGACAACTAAAAGGAGAAACCCCCAGTCCCATTAACAGTACTTACAAAATTGTCCACACAGGTGTTTTTTTTTTTTGCTGAATGGTGTCCAAAATATTCTATTTATTATAGTGCCCCTCCGGGCACTAACTGCTAAGAGATAAACAACAAAGTTTATAGTGGAGAGTCGGTGACAAAGCTGCAAAGGTGAGCAAACTGTGTCTAAACCTAATAGTCCTTACGTTGGCCATAAATGTTACATTGCACCCCTAAAAGGAAGAATAGCCAGGAGAGAAGATGGAGGGGTCCCTTGTTTTCTAGAGCAGTGCTTTTCAAACTTGGCAACTGCTTTGGCTAGGGAATTCTGGGAGTTATTATTATTATTATTATTATTATTATTATTATTATTATTATTATTATTATTATTATTATTATTATTATTATTATTTATTGAATTTCTATACCGCCCTTCTCCCAAAGGACTTAGGGCGGTGTACAGGGCAATAAAATACAATGTACAAAAGTTAAAAATAAAATTAAATTAATTTAGCCCTAACAATAAATAGTTAAAAATAAACCCAAACCCTTAGTCCAGGCCGGCCTGTTCAAACAAGCAGGTCTTCAGATCACGGCGGAAAGAGCGAAGGTCGGGAGCCATCCGGAGCTCAACAGGGAGCTGATTCCAGAGGGCAGGCGCGCCCACAGAGAATGCTCTCCCCCTGGGGGCTGCCAGCCGGCACTCCCTGACCGACGGCACCCTGAGGAGGCCTTCTCTGTGGGAGCGCACAGGACGAAGGGAAGTTGACGCCGGCAGCAAGTGCTCCCTTAAGTAATCCAGACCCATGCCATTTAGGGCTTTATAGGTCATCACCAGCACCTTGAATCTCACCCGGAGGGCAACTGGAAGCCAATGCAGCTCACGAAGAAGAGGTGTTACATGGGAGTATCGGGAAACCCCCATCACAACTCGCGCGGCCGCATTTTGCACCAGTTGGAGCCTCCGAGTGGTCCTCAAGGGCAACCCCATGTAGAGAGCATTGCAGTAGTCTATCCGAGAGGACACGAGCGCATGGGTGACTGTACGCAGGGCATCCCGGTCCAGATAGGGCCGCAACTGGTGCACCAGGCGAACCTGGGCAAAAGCCCCCCTGGCCACAGCTCCTACGTGGTCTTCCAGACTGAGCTGTGAGTCAAGGAGGATACCCAAGCTGCGAGCCCTATCTACGGGGGGTAACACCTCACCCCCCATAATTAAAGATGGAATGAACTGAATTTCCTGTGATGCCAGTATGTACAGTTGAAGTCCACATGTCTTAAAGTTTCCAAGTTTGAAAAAACACTGCTCTATGGTTTGACCTGCTCCTTATTTAAGCCAACATTAGTATAGAGTGGTGATGGCGAACCTTTTAGAGACCAAGCGCCCAAACTCCAACCCAAAACCCACTTATGTATCGTCGGGTGCCAGGTGGGCGTGGCCCATTGGGTGGGCATGGCCCATTGGATGGGTGTGGCCAATTGGGTAAGCGTGGCCCATTGGGTGGGCATGGCTGCAGTGGTAACGGAAGACTGGGTGGGACTAAAAAGTTCAATCAATCAATTCCAACTTTGTGAGATTTTTTTTTCCCCCCGCAAGAAGTTGAAATTGAGTGATTGAACTTTTTTTTTTTGCACACGGTGGTGGAGGCCTAAAGCAAAAAGGTTTTATAAAACCCAGCTAGGACTCAGGCGACAGCGCACGTGCCCACAGAGAAGGCTCTGAGTGCCACCTGTGGCACGCGTGCCATAGGCTCGCCACTACGGGTATAGAGAGTGTATTCGGGTGCTTGCTTAAGGGAAGGACGTATTTCTACAGCAGACTGAATACTTAAAATTTTGGAATTGGCTACTATTATATGTGCCAGTACAGCCAGTCCTTGCTTAATGACTGTTCACATAATGACAGAACTCATGATGGACCCTAAAACTTATTTACAACTAGCCCTTGAAGTTGTGACTGCTGCACTCCCCATACTGGGATTCGTTTAATGACTGTGGTGACTCACTTTACAGCCATCGTAAAACAGTCATAAAATCGAGTCAGGTCACACGGTGACCTGCTTAACAACCACAACAACTTACAATGGAAATTGTTGAAATGGCTTTGCATAGCAACCTTGGCATTCATTTAACAATGGTAGCATTTGATTAATGACCAAAGCAAAAAAAAAAGGTCATAAAATCAGGCTCGGTCACTTGGTAACACTTAACAAGCGCCACTTCCCATGTCACTTTCACTTTTGATAGAACACCAATTCACCAAAAAATCTTCTCTCCAGGATTCTCCATCCCCTACAGTCAGGTTTCTCTTATTACTTTAGCAGCTGCTCCTATCTAGGGCGAGAGATGTGGGCTTTCTGTGGTGCTTCACAGGTTGTAACTTGATGAGACACTGTTTACCTAGGACCTGTAGGTCCAAATAGCAAAGTCTCACAGAAGACCAGAAGGCATGGAGTAGTCTTCTCTCACACTAGAAACATGGAAAGGGTGTTGCTTGTAGGCCATACGTGGAAGACCAAAGGTCTTGGTCAACATTGGAACTTCTGGACTCAATTAGAGCTGTAAGTTGAGGACTACCTTTGTCATAAGAGTGCACAGCACATTTCTTTTAATGGTCCAAGATATCTCCAACCTGATTTAAAAGTTCTGTTTTATTAGATCAGCTTCTTCTGAAGGGGCATAGCGAATTTCTAATGTACCTTTCCCTAGTCTGGGGCTTACCCTGTGTGTTGGAGAAGCTAGCTGGAGGTTTATGACCACGGAAACAGTGGCCCCAGCTTTTCAGCAAGTGCTCCAACAACTTTGCCCCCGCCATCACTAACATGCTGCTCCATTCGTGTCTGCCTCTGTGTTATAAAACATCTTTTTTTTTCATATCCAGATTCTCACATATATTCAGAGAGACAGTTCAATCCAGTCAGGAGGAGGCCCTAAGGAATTTATGCTCTTCTCACAGCTATAAATTGCTCAATTTTCTATCATTTGGATAAAAAACTGCAGGCACAACAGCTGGTTCATAGGAAATTCTTTGCGAACAGGATTTTCTCTGCAATCTTTGATAAAATTGGGTCCCTGATTAAGATCTTTTCTAGCCCTGGTCTATGCAGAAAACAAAGGGAGTCCTTTTCTCCCTCCCCCCCCAAAAAAAAACACTTTAAAATTGATTTTTCTTCTCTTTTTAACTATGTGTGCCGTTCAAAGTCATTTTGGAATGGGGAAGACTTCTCAATTGTTAATGGACTGTGTCATTTTATGAATAGAAAAGTGTACATGAGGGAGAAAGGTTTCCGATTGTTTGTTTGTATCCCGCCTTTATTACTTTTATAAACAACTCAAGGCAGCGAACATATCCAACACGTCTTCCTCCTCCTATTTCCCCCATGACAATAATCCTGTGAGGTGAGTTGGAGAGGGCGGGGAGGTGGGGGGGAGGGGGAGAAACGCTGTCACCACCCCTCTGTCATAGAAAGTTGCCATCTATCAAATCAGGTTGTTCCTCAACCCTGGCATTTTTTAGGTATATCAGACTACAGACTACAAACTTCCATAACCTGAAACCACCAAGGGGGGGGTGGGGCTGTAAAAAGTAAAGGGAGTGGCATCTTACCCAAATGGAGGCCACCAAGGGGGTGAAGGCTGGACTATATAGTGTTGCCTTGCAGTGGCCCTTGGGGCTTGGGATAGATGTGTTCGGCATGCAGAGCAGGTGTTCTATCAGAGCTCAATGATCTAAACCAATACCAAAAAAATGCCCCGTCGCAGGCTCGACTCTCATCAGCAAAATCAAAGCCCGTTATTGTTTTTACATCTATTTTCGTAGGCCGGCGACCACAGTTTCAGAGCTCTCCTCAGAGGCCACCTTCCCCTCAAAGCAATCTTTGTGGAGGAACTGTGAGCCTACCGAGATCATTTAGAGCATTGCTGATCTCAGCACTTTCTGGCTGGCAGTGTTTATTCTGCACAGAACTGCTGATTCTGTCAAGCTGTCTGGGAACATCTGGGCTGGGTGGGGGGGGGTGAGAGAAATATGACGTTGTCAGGGCTTTTCCTGTCATGCTTTGGAAACAGGCCTTTGCCCTTATCTTCCTGGAGGCGTCTTTGCCTTTCTAGGGTTCATTTCTTTGTTGTTATTTATATAATGCAAGATTCTCTGTGAACCAGCTGAGTTGGGGAATTTGTTGTGTCAGCACTGTGTGCAGACAGGGAGAGAAAGAAGCAAAAGGATTCTGGAGTGGCAATGGTCATTTGGGTGGGAAGAAGGTCTCGGTTTTTCCATAAAAGATTTGTGGAGCTTAAAAGATAGTTGAGGACCAGACTCCCCACCCAGCAGATGTCTCCCATCCATCACTTCCCATGTCACTTTCACTTTTGATAGAACACCAATTCACCAAAAATTCTTCTCTCCAGGCTTCTCCATCCCCTACAATCAGGTTTCTCTTCTTATTTAGCAGCTGCTCCTATCCAGCGTGAGAGACGTGGGCTTTCTGTGGTGCTTCGCGCACTGTAACTTTATGAGACCCTATTTACACTGGTTACGTAGGACCTTTTCAAAAGTAGGTCCAAACAGTCTCACAGAAGACTAGAAGGCATGGAGTAGTCTTCTCTCACACTAGATTTATGGAATGGGTGTTGCCCGCAAGCCACAATTGGAAGACCAAACAAAGATCTTGGTCAACATTGGTGCAATAGTCAGAAAATGTTTAGCTGGAATTCAGGTTAGATCCCTAATAGTCTATTTTTCTCAGACAGTGTATCAGACCTACTGAAGGACTTCTGCTTGTTGGTAGAGTCTTTCTGAGGCAACAAAACAAAAGAAATATTCACTTCATTCTCATCAACCTTTTAGATCAGAAAGTCTAAGGTTGACGCATTCATTCACACTCTATTGCCATCGTCCAAAAATCTGAATATTTTTACTTGAATGATATGTTATTTGTGCCTTTCAGCCTGTTGCTATGCCTGCATGCTTCTTCAATTAAAAAAAAAGAGACTGCATGAATATCTAGATATCTTCCCTTTTGTTGTGCTATCCAGGGATCACTGAGCTATTGAAGCTTTGGTTTTCATATGCAACCTATACGTGTGAAATATGGTGGAAGCTTTGATAGCCCAGTTGCACCTGCCATTTTGATGTCATTGACCCTTCCTGCAGATGCCATTTGGTACCATTTGTTGATTCATTGGCTCCCCAGCTTCCCACACTTTAATTCAATTCCAAGAAAATATGAAGAATGGTTGCAGGAATTGGGTTTGCCTAGTCTAGTGAAAAGAAGGACTAAGGGTGACATGATAGCAGTGTTCTAATATCTGAGGCACTGCCACAAAGAAGAGGGAGTCAGCCTATTTTACAAAGTATCGGAAGACAAGACAAGAAGCAACGGATGGACACTAATCAAGGAGAGAAGCAACCTAGAACTAAGGAGACATTTCCTGACAGTGAGACCAATTAACCAGTGGAACGGCTTGCCTTCAGAAGTTGCTTGCTCCATCACTGGAGGCTTTTTAGAGGATATTAGACAGCTACTTGTCTGGAATGGCGTAGGGCCTCCTGCTTGAGCAGGGCTTTGGACTAGAAGACTTCCAAGGTCCCTTCCAATTCTGTTATTCCGTTAAAAATCTCCTGTTGGGATTTTCAAGAAGTATGGGCAGCCAAGGAAGGGCTTTGGAGTGATAAAACAGTGTTACTGAAAACAGCACCACCAACGTAAATATAAAGAAAGCTCAACAATACCACGAAGAACAATGCAAAAGAAAGCCTCAATTAACCTGAGAATAAACTAAAAAACACACACAACCATAACCTGGAATCATGTTAGCAGGAGATAATGTTTGAGCAAGTTCAGAGTTGATTCTGGCCCAGCATTAACAAACACTTTACAATAGGAGACCTAATTTTTTTTGTTAAGTTTCACTTTTTGGCAGATTTCTGCCATTTGATACTGGAGAAGGATTGAAGGCAGGTCTGGAGCTCCTAGAATTCCCAGCTTAAGTACTAAACTTTGTTGACTAGTAACTTAGAGAGTTTCTGTCCAAGCATATCTGGAGGGCACTTGGTTGGGAAAGGTTGTTCCATGGTATGCATAGATGTTGGCAAACTGGTTAAAAGTGGTTGTCTGACACAGACAGTGCACAACTTCCAAAGGGAAATAACTGAGACAGTCATCAATGGGCATCTGATAACGTTTTGATGGAAAAAAAATGTTTCAAGGCAGTGGTTCTCAACCTGCGGTCCGTGGATCCCCAGAGGGCTGTGATGTCAACACAGGAGGTCCATGAAGGCTTGAAGAAATTTTAAGTCTTGGGGGTCCGTGACTATGGTCAGTGGCCACCAAAGGTATTTAATGGGGGTCTGTGGTGAAGAAAAGGTTGAGAACCACTGTCTCAAGACACTTTTTTACACCTTGTTTTCCTTCTTTTTCTAGATATGTTTGCATTTCTGTTTTGATTTGGTGTGGCTGTGAACTCACCATACAATATATTCACAGGTGATATAAAACTAAACATGGCAGAGGAAGTGGGTAAAAACAACAAAACCCTATTTGAGAAACTTTTCCAGGTTTTTTTTTTGCAAAAAATGTTCACCTACTATTTACAAGGTCTTCAATCTCAATTGTCTGGTCATGCTCTTGCAGGCACCATCAAAAAGACAATCTGTCTGGTAAGTACATGGCTCTGTTACATCACGAGTGGCCTTTGATTGGGTAGGATCCCCCATCTGATTAATTCTGAAGGAGGAAGAAGCAGCTGTCAAAGTTAAACATTGGAACTATGGAATCAGCAGCCAAGTAAAACAATGAGACTGCAGGGATTTTTGGTAATGGGCTGTTTGTATGATCTAAGTGGTTTTTAAGACCAATTTTTCATCGCATCAAGATCATTAGGTCTGACTGACTTGAAAATTAAAGGCCATCTCATTAGCTTTTTCTCTTCCTGGTACAGAATGTATTTCTCTTGAGTCCGTATTTCCCTGGAATCTAAACATCTCTAGATTAAATCTGATTTACAACAAATTTCATACTACAAATAACAATTAAAAATAACAAAACATATACATCAGGTCTGTTGTGAATTCTACTTTGCTGTCAAAACCTATAGAACGTATCAAAGGCTCCTGTCTTATACAGGTAGTCCTTGATTTACAACCATTCATTTAGTGACCATTTGAGCTTACGATGGAACTGAAAAAGTGATTTATGACTGACCCTCACACTTACGACTGTCATAGCATTCCCACCATCATGTGATCAAAGTTCAGGCACTTGGTAACTGGCATGTATTTATGATGGTTGCAGCATCCTGAGGTCATGAGATCACCATTTGCAACCTTCCCAGCTGATGTCTGATAAGCAAAGTCAATGGGAAAAGCAGGATTTGCTTGATAACCACAACAACTGCAGTGATTTGCTCAACCCTTGTGGCAAAAAAGGTCATAAAATCAGATGCAACATACTTAATAAATCATCTTGCTTAGCAATGAATATTCTGGTCTGAATTTGTGGTGATACGTCAAGGACTACCTGTATGCAATTATTTAGCAGATGACCAGGCTGAGCCCAAGGGCGGGGTCAAATGTGTCATCAGCTTGGAGTCACTACACTCCCACCACAGACCTAAATCCAGCCCCCCCACCTTGAAATCCATTGACTCTTATCTAGTGCCAATTGGCTTTGACCATTAGGATTAGGATTTAGGATTTATTAAATTTATATGCCGCCCTTCTCCCTAAGGACTCAGGGCAGCTCACAACAATAAAAATTAAGAGACATGAAATACAAAAATTAAAAAAGAATTAAATAATGAATATAAGAAATATGGGACAATTTACACAATAAAAACCAAATTAAAAACCATGCTCAGTCCAGACCCGCTTGTTAGATTAGTAGACCAGATTCTTGTGTATGATACCATGTAATAAACTTGAAGTACTTTGAACTAAATTCTTGTTCCTGGTTACTTGTTCCTGACGTTTACTTATGATTAAGCCTGGACTAAGGAAGACTAACAATGGATTCCACTTGATAAAAAGAGACCTAAAATAAAATGGAGCAACGACATCAGCAAGTATTGCAGGTCCAATTGGCAAAAGAAAGCCCTTAGACCGTATCAGTTGGAAACACACAGAAGAGGCCTTCATCCTGCAGTGGATAGACCATGGCTAGAACGAAAGCTCCACTGAGTTCTGAGTATATGCAAGATCATATTTGTTGTTTGGGCTCATCTTCATGTCCAGCTCACCATGGCATGAAGATAACCCACTAACAGTTCATGGAAGATATATCCTCCTGACACAGGCATTAATCTAATTTCCAGCTTGCTGCTAAGGCAGCCCAAGGCCAACTTTAGGTATTCTAGCAAAAAACTGGTGTTTTCCCTCTTACTGTGACACAAAGCTGCCTATGAGGACATCTTACAGTTTATTTATTGACATTTATTGACCACCCACCTTCAGTGGACTCTGGGCAGGGTGCAAAACTAAAAAAACAAAAATAGCAAGAAGCATTAAATCAACAGACAGCCCAGAGCAAAATATTCTACTAACAAAACCCACAAATCAAAATGAAAGGAATAAAAGTATTATTCAGAAATTTCTAATGAATCTAAAGGTTGAAGCAGAAACCAACTGAAGATCAGAAATAATATTTTATCTAAGTATTGACAAGTACAAATGTGAAAAGCGGAAGTTACAAATTGTAAGAGGAAATATTGAAACAACTATAGGAGACTATGGTAACAGAAAATTAGATGGTGAAAGAGGATATGGACAAAGGGGCTTCCTGGAACATGGGAAAGACAGTGGTTTTAGGCGGTCCGGAAAGTTTATTGGATGATTAGGGAAGGGGCGTTGAGTGTGATAGGGGAGGGGGAATCTCCGTCGGGGATAGGATATAAAAATGTGTCAAACAGCTCTGTAAGGTGTGGCTGAACTCCTGTGTGTGTTTCAGTCCACCAAGCCTTTGCAAACCCTTCTTTTCAAATAAAACTTTGTTGCTGGAATTCCAAGTGAGTTTGTTTTGTTTTGGATCTTGAGCCACGTTCCAAACAAAAACAAAGTATGGAAGCGGAGCCTTTGGAAATCAGCAATTCACTAGATTTCAGGTGATCTAGTAAGACTGTTGTACACTGACTTCTCTTATCCAGTTGCTGGACTCTTTGGTTCCACAGCTATTTGTACTGCTGTTACATATCAGCTCCCTCTGGTTCTGGATGAAGCGGATTATCTAGACCCGTACCAATCGGGTTTCAGGCCCGGGTACAGCACGGAGACGGCATTGGTCGCTCTGGTGAATGATCTCTGGAGGGCTCGGGACAGGGGATATTCCTCTGTCCTAGTCCTATTAGACCTCTCAGCGGCTTTCGATACCATCGACCATGGTATCTTGCTGCGGCGTCTCAGGGGATTGGGAGTGGGAGGCACGGTCCTTCAGTGGTTCTCCTCCTATCTCCTGGGACGCTCGCAGTCGGTGTTGGCAGGGGGGCAGAGGTCGACCTCGAGGCCTCGCGCTTGTGGATTCCCTCAGGGTTCGGTCATCTCGCCTCTCCTGTTCAACATCTATATGAAACCGCTGGGTGAGATCATTTGTGGTTTTGGAGTTGGGTATCATCAGTATGCTGATGATACCCAGCTTTTCATTTTGACCCCAAACCACCCCAGTGATGCCCTCGACGTGATGTCCCGCTGCCTGGAGGCGGTTCGGGTCTGGATGGGGAGGAACAGGCTTCGACTCAACCCTGACAAGACCGAGTGGCTGTGTGTACCAGCATCTCGGGATATTCAGGATATCCCATCTCTCTCTATGGGGGGTGAGTTATTACCCCCCGTAGATAGGGCTCGCAACTTGGGAGTCCTCCTAGATTCACAGCTTTCTCTAGAAGACCATATAGTAGCTGTGACTAGGGGGGCCTTCGCCCAGGTTCGCCTGGTGCGCCAGTTGCGGCCCTATCTAGACCGGGATGCCTTACGTATGGTCACTCACGCCCTCGTGACCTCTCGTCTGGACTACTGCAACGCTCTCTATATGGGGCTACCTTTGAAGACCACTCGGAGGCTCCAGCTGGTACAGAATGCAGCCGTGAGAGTTGTGTTGGGAGTTTCCCGACACTCCCATGTTACACCTCTGCTCCACGAGCTGCATTGGCTTCCAGTTGTCTTCCGTGTGAGATTCAAGGTGTTGGTAATGACCTACAAAGCCCTACATGGCATGGGTCCGGAATACCTTGGGGAGCACCTGCGGCCGGCGTCAACTTCCCTCCGCCCAGTACGCTCCCACAGAGAGGGCCTCCTCAGGGTGCCACCGGTCAAAGAATGTTGACTGGTGGCCCCCAGGGGGAGGGCGTTCTCTGTGGGCGCGCCGGATTTATGGAACCATCTTCCAGTCGAGCTCCGGATGGCGCCTGACCTCCGCTCCTTCCGGCGCGATCTCAAAACCTACCTTTTTGAACAAGCTGGCCTGGCCTGATGGGATGGGGTTGGGTTGTATTAATCTGTTTTAATCTATTTTTAATGTGTTGTAACTTATTCATGGGCATTTGTTTAATTGTTTTTAATTTTTGTATCTTGTTTTTTAATATGTATTGCCCTATTCACCGCCCTGAGTCCTCCGGGAGAAGGGTGGTATACAAATAAAATTAATAAATAAATAATAAATAATAAATAAATATCTCCCTTGCACTGCTATATTCTCCTTTTCAGAAATGGGAATACTGTATCAACCTCATATAAAACTGAAGTCAGGTATCTCAGACAACTAACTTTAATCAATCTAAGCCTTATGGCATGGAGCAAAATAATAATTTGAAGTACAATTGTGCATTGATGATGAACATGTAAATACTAAAGTGCATAAAATGTTGACATTTGAAACACAAGAACAGGTTAAAAATGTATAATAAAGTGGGGTAGGAATTTTGATTACTATATAATATCAAGATGGGTCAATGGGTGATATGTGGGTAAAAAGACTGAAAGTTATATTATGTTGTAATCCTAAACAGAATGTTGATAAGTTAATGTAACAATGGTAGCTGATGCCAGAGAAATTATATAGAATGTATAAAGGTGCTTCAAATGTATGCTAAAAAATTGAATAAAATGAAGGGATATTCTATCATGCTTTGTGGATATGTAAAAAAAGCCAAAACAGTTGGATTCAAATGCATAAATTGATACATAGGATTTTAAAGAGTGATATTCAGTTGAAGCTAGCACTTCTCCTTTTTAGGATTGAAGGAAACAGTGTTAAAAAAATCATGGAAGATTATTTCAATATATGGTTATTATGGCAAGGTTATGCATAAAGATGAAAAGATTCAACACTACCCACTATGGAGGAATGGCTGGTGCAATGGACGGATTTTGCTGAGACAGGTAACTTCTTTAATTAGAGAAAAGACAATTTATGCATTTATTAGTGACTAGAAACCCCTAATGGACATTTTGTGTAAAAATGAAAAAAATGAACTTGTGATTTATGACTTTGATGATTACATAGGATAGTTTATATGAAGAAGAGAATCATGATGTAACTAGAGATGTTGTTGTTAGCTGCGAAGTCGTGTCCAACCCATCGCGACCCTATGGACAACATTCCTCCAGGCCTTCCTGTCTTCTACCATCTTCTGGAGTCCATTTAAGCTCACGCCTACTGCTTCAGTGACTCCATCCAGCCACCTCATTCTCTGTCGTCCCCTTCTTCTATTGCCCTCGATCTTTCCCAACATTAGGCTCTTCTCCAGTGAGTCCTTCCTTCTCATTAGGTGGCCAAAGTATTTGAGTTTTAGCTTCAGGATCTGGCCTTCTAAAGAGCAGTCAGGATTGATCTCCTCTAGGACTGACCGGTTTGATCGCCTTGCGGTCCAAGGGACTCGCAGGAGTCTTCTCCAGCACCATAGTTCAAAGGCCTCAATTCTTTGGCGCTCAGCCTTTCTTATGGTCCAACTTTCACTGCCATACATTGCAACTGGGAAGACCATAGCCTTGACTATACGCACTTTTGTTGACAGGGTGATGTCTCTGCTTTTTAGTGTGCTGTCTAGATTTGCCATGGCTTTCCTCCCCAGGAGCAAGCGTCTTTTAATTTCTTGGCTACAGTCCCCATCTGCAGTGATCTTGGAGCCCAGGAAAACAAAATCTGTCACTACCTCCATTTCTTCCCCATCTATTTGCCAGGAATTGAGAGGGCCAGATGCCATGATCTTGGTTTTCTTAATGTTAAGTTTCAACCCAAGTTTTGCACTCTCCTTCTTCACCCGCAACAAGAGGCTCTTTAGTTCTTCTTCACTTTCTGCCATTAGAGTGGTATCATCTGCGTATCTTAGGTTGTTGATATTTCTTCCGGCAATCTTAATTCCAACTTTTGATTCATCTAGCCCTGCCTTTCTCATGATGTGCTCTGCATATAAGTTAAATAGGCAGGGCGACAGTATACAGCCTTGCCGGACTCCTTTCCCAATTTTGAACCAATCAGTGGTTCCGTGTCCAGTTCTCACTGTTGCTTCTTGACCCGCATATAGGTTTCTCAAGAGACAAATAAGATGGTCTGGTACTCCCATCTCTTTAAGAACTTGCCACAGTTTGTTATGATCCACACAATCAAAGGCTTTAGCATAGTCAATGAAGCAGAAGTAGATGTTTTTCTGGAACTCCCTAGCTTTCTCCATGATCCAGCGTATGTTGGCAATTTGATCTCTAGTTCCTCTGCCTCTTCGAAATCCTGCCTGTACTTCTGGTAGTTCTCGATCCACATACTGCTGAAGTCTAGCTTGTAGGATTTTAAGCATGACTTTACTAGCATGAGAAATGAGTGCAATGGTGCGATAGTTTGAACATTCTTTGGCACTGCCTTTCTTTGGAATTGGAATGTAAACTGATCTTTTCCAATCCTGTGGCCACTGTTGAGTTTTCCAAATTTGCTGGCAAATTGAGTGTAGCACTTTTACTGCACTGTCTTTTAAGATTTTGAATAGCTCAGCTGGAATACTGTCACCTCCACTAGCTTTGTTGTTGCTCAGCTTTTCTAAGGCCCACTTCACCTCACATTCTAGGATGTCTGGCTCGAGGTCAGTGACCACCTCATTGTGATTATCTGGGACGTTAAGCTCATTCTTGTATAGTTCTTCTGTGTAATTTTGCCACCTCTTCTTAATCTCTTCTGCCTCTGTTAGGTCCCTGCCATTTTGGTCCTTTATCATGCCCATTTTTGCATGAAACGTTCCCTTCATCTCTCCAATTTTCTTGAAAAGATCTCTGGTCCTCCCTATTCTATTGTTTTCTTCTATTTCTTTGCACTGTTCATTTAAGAAGGCATTCTTATCTCTTCTAGCTATTCTCTGGAATTCTGCATTCAATTGGGCATATCTATGTTTTTCTCCCTTGCCTTTCGCTTCCCTCCTTTCCTCAGCTATTTGCAAAGCTTCCTCAGACAGCCATTTTGCTTTCTTGCATTTCTTTTTCTTTGGGATGGTTTTGGTTGCTACCTGTTGTACAATGTCGCGAACCTCTGTCCATAGTTCTTCAGGCACTCTGTCTATCAGATCTAATTCCTTAAATCTATTTGTCACCTCTACTGTATATTCAACAGGGATATGATTTAATTCATACCTGAGTGGCCTAGTGCTTTTCCCTACTTTCTTCAGTTTAAGCCTAAACTTTGCAAGGAGAAGCTCATGGTCTGAGCCACAGTCAGCTCCTGGTCTTGTTTTTACCGACTGTATAGAGCTTCTCCATCTTTGGCTGCAGAGCATATAGTCAATCTGATTTCTGTGTTGACCGTCTGGTGATGTCCATGTGTAGAGCCGTCTCTTGGGTTGTTGGAAAAGAGTGTTTGCTATGACCATCGTATTCTCTTGACAAAATTCTATCAGCCTGTGCCCTGCTTCATTTTGTACTCCAAGGCCAAACTTGCCTGTTATTCCAGTTATCTTTTGGCTTCCTACTTTAGCATTCCAATCCCCCATGATGATAAGGACATCATTTTTTGGTGTTACTTCTATAAGGTGCTGTAGGGCTTCATAGAACCGGTCAATTTCATCCTCTTCAGCACTGGTGGTTGGGGCATAGACTTGGACTACTGTGATATTGAATGGTTTGCCTTGGATTCGAACTGAGATCATTCTGTCATTTTGAGGATTGTATCCCAGTATTGATTTACCTACTCTTTTATTGACTATGAAGGCTACTCCATTTCTTCTGAGGGATTCTTGCCCGCAGTAGTATACCTGATGGTCATCTGAATTAAATTCACCCATTCCTGTCCATTTTAGTTCGCTGATACCTAAGATGTCGATGTTCAGTCTTGTCATCTCTTGTTTGACCACGTCCAGCTTTCCTTGATTCATGGATCTTACATTCCAGGTTCCTATGGAGAAAAAATCTTTACAGCATCGGACTTTCCTTTCACCACCAGACATATCCACAGCTGAGCGTCCTTTCGGCTTTGGCCCAGTCGCTTCATTCTTTCTGGCGCTACTAGTACTAGCCCTCTGCTCTTCCCCAGTAGCATATTGGACGCCTTCCGACCTGAGGGGCTCATCTTCCAGCGTCATATCGTTTTGCCTTTTGGTACTGTCCATAGGGTTTTCATGGCAAAGATACTGGAGTGGGTTGCCATTTCCTTCTCCAGTGGATCACGTTTTGTCAGAACTCTCAGCTATGACCTGTCCGTCTTGGGTGGCCCTGCACGGCATAGCTCATAGCTTCATTGAATTACGCAAGCCCCTTCGCCACGACAAGGCAGTAATCCATGAAGGGGTAACTAGAGATAGAGGTTAAAATATATTTATAACTGCTATAAAGAATATCAGGAGCCACTTCTTGGTATCTCTTTTCTTTCTTTTCTATTTTTCTTTTACTCTTTTTTTTCTTTTCTTGCACTTTTAGCTTTCTCTTGGTTTCTTTCTTTTTATTTTTTTCCTCCTTATTATATATGAGTTTGTACTAGTTTTCAAATTTTATAAAAGTTTTAACAAAATTGCATACACACACACGTACACATACACACACAAAGAAAGGGAGAGTCTATCTGTAATGTAGAGTGTAACAACATCACATCACGGCACAAATGTTTTTTAATTGATCTGGCATGAAATGTCACATACTGGATTCTATCCCTCAAATAACTCATTATTACTCTGAAGAAAATTCTCACTTTCCTTGAAAGAAAATAGTTCTATGAATTTGCCATGAGTGTGAAATTTGACACACTTTTGCTGTAATTGGAGCAGGCAGCTATGGCTGATTTTCTCTCTCTCTTTCTTTCTTAAGTTGCTTGCTACACTTTTCCACAAGGGGCTGATAAACCCTGATTTATTCTTTGGCACCACAAGGCTTACTCAACAGACCATGGTTTAAAATCCCATTTTCCCTTTCTCTTTTTCCAGACAATGATTTAATGTTCCTGAATGATAACTAAATAAAGGAAGTTACATGTATAATTACCAGCGCAAAAAGAAATTTAAGGAAAGCAGCTGAGCAAGAGCCACTGTGATGCAAGCTGTCTCAACAGGCTGAGATCTCTTGCCGGCACTTTGACTGCATGCTAATTTTTTCTCAATGGGACTTCTGTCTGATTTGCGATGCCCTGCTACTATATTAAGATCACACAGACTGCTGTAAATCTGGCACTTTTTGACTCCCAAATACTTGGCTCCGCTGTCTAGATAAGAGGCTTTTAATGTCACTTTCCTGTACAATCATTTAAATATTTGCTTGTCTATTGACATAACATTTGCGCTATACAAAATGTATTTTAGTCTTCTATCATCTCTGTCGAAAAGTATAGGCACAAGACTGAGGGCTTCTCTGCATTAACGTGCATTCCTCACAACCTTGAATCAACAGAAAGGCATGTTGGTAGAGCTTCATTCTGCCTTCGTGCCAAGGATGAAAACTTGTATTGCTTTCACAGTTTATCATGGGGTAACTTAAGCACAGTGATTGGTGATTCGCCTGGCTGTGTTTTTCCTCCTGTGGGACAAACAATAATCAACCGCTGTCTTCAAGTGGGTTGGAATGGCTACACGGGACAAAGATTTTAGTCATCTTTTACATTGCATAAGTGACAGGCCACTGGTGAAGAGATTCTCCAGGCAAATGGCTGTCATGATTTATAATCAGAGGTCTGGAGATCTGGTAGAGTTCAGAACCGGTATCCAAAAATAGCACAGGAGACAGATTGATGGAGTAGAGGAAGAATGGTGGGTGAAGGAAATTGGAGCTATCTTAACATACCGGGCAATCTTCCTCCTTCCTTCCAGGCCCTCATCCACTCCAGTAACTAGTCAAGTGGGGTTTTAGCATGCTTTTAGGACAGCCCTAGATTATGTTCAGAAACAGTGACGTTATGTGTCCCCTTCAAACAATTAGTAAGTCATCTCTGTGCTATGGTGAGCAGAATGTGAAGATCAAATATTGAAATCTGAATCCAGATTCAGTTCCTGATCAATTCAGTAAGTCACTGACATGCTAATGCCTAGTCCCCCACCTACTTTCCACATCTTGGCATGGTAGTATCATCTGAAATTAAAGTTTCTTAGAGGAGATCCCATGATAACATGTTTAGTTAAGGATGTAGAAGCAGCCGAACATAGGTGGCGGGGTGTGTGTGTGGGGGGGAATGTTATCTTGTAATGTTGAAGTTTTTTATTTTAAGAAAAACTAAAGCTGAATGCAATCAACAGAGATCATAACAGAGAAGTAGTATTTTATACAGAGAAGCTGAGTTCAAAATGAGTGAGGAGAGAGAGAGAGAGAGAGAGAGAGAGAGAGAGAGAGAGAGAGAGAGAGAGAGAGAGAGAGAGAGAGAGAGAGAGAGAGAAAACAATTCCAGAAAAAGCCAATACATCAACACAAAAAAATGAGCAAAGACCTGAAAAGAAGAAAGGGCAGAGGTTGGAGAGAAGGACATTTCACCAAACAAACATCAAGAGACAGCTTAGGACCATAGAGTGCATGTTCCAAAAGTGAAAGTTCAAAATGAGTCAAAGTCAGCTAAGGATGTAAAAACAGCAGCAAAAAGGTGGTAAAAATAAAAGGAAAAGAATTCCTAGATCAGTAACGCAATGAAGATAGCAAAATGTTAGCAGATACAAAGAAAGGACAGTGGTATTCAACTCTCTGAAATGAGGATAATCAATGTATTCCAGCAGCAATTTTGAAAAGGACTGTTAAGGGGCAGTGCTGAGGCTTGAGAATCCTGGAAACTGAGTAAAATGCTAGAAGATGGTTGAAGGAAGGCAAATGTCCACCTTGTCTTCAAAAGAGGGAAAAGGCTTAATAGCAATATCTGATAAGCCTTTAGAACAAATGATAAAGTGTTCAATCTAAAGTACTTGAGAACAAAGCACCAAAGACCAGATATTAGAAACTGTAAATTAGACATGTCAAACACAAGGCCCGGGGGCCGGATCCGGCCCGCGAAGTGGTTTCATGTGGCCCGTGAAGCCATCCTGGAAACAGTGAGGGAACAGCCCCCACTGCCTTGGCCCTGGCCCAGAGACCCTCCTTCTGCCAGAGACCCTCAGATCTGTCCCACTCCTGCCCAGGCCCCCATAGGCACCCTTGATGCGAACGAGGTAGAGCTGGCCACGCCCACCCAGTAGGCCATACGCACTCTAGCCACGCCCACCCAGTAGGCCACACCCACCCAGGCCACACCCACCCGGCCCCGAGAGCAACCGCAATGCTGATGCGGCCCTCAGTGGAATTGAGTTTGACACCCCTGCTGTAGATTAACTGAGAACATATCTCACCATATATGGATGTGATGTCAAAAACAAGTAGCAGGTAATATTCCAGAAACTCTTGGCCATGTCAGGCTGACATGGGGATAAGCTGTTTCTGCTTTGGTTTTTGATCAGCCTTGATTATCTGCTGCCTTTATGCAATGTACCACTCTCGAGTTGAAAAGAACAGTTGTCCCGGAAGGCTACCAAAATGGTACAAGAGAGATAGACTATTCAACTGTCAATATTGGAACTGCTTTAACTTAACGGCCCTCACTGCTTTGGCACAAGGCTAATGGTGCAAGCGTAGAATAGTGTAACTGTGAAACGATGCAATAACAATATAACAAAATGCGGAAAAGCCTTGACTGAAATTATGATACCTTCTTCCTTTGGTTTCCAAACCAATCATGGCAGAACGTGAAAACTAGTGGTTGTTGCCTATATAAAGGAGAAGCAGGAGAGAAATCTTTAGGAAAAGTTCTGTTTCTGAAGCTGTTCCATTTGTAATTCCAATCTGCTGCTATGGTTGTGGTTGTGTTTAAATTTAGCTCAAATTACAACATAAGGAGGTGTAAATAAAAAGTACAGAAAAGAACCTAGAGATAGTTGACACTATTCTACATCCTTACCTACCTACATCCTTACCTACCTACTGCTAAGCTTGTAAGCCGCCCTGAGTCTTCGGAGAATGGCGGGATATAAATGGAATTAAAATAAAAAAATAAATAAATAAATAAAATACCTACTCAGTCCTCAGATGCTTTTCCTTCTGGCTATAGACAGCAGAAGAGGAAGGACTCAACCAATCACGTTACCTGTGATGTTTTGCACCCACAAAATGAGGACAGCTCCATTTAACAACTTGGCAGAACGGATGCAACACAGACAAGAGATAAAACCATGGGGACAACACATATCATTCCGGCAGTGTATAGTTTTCTGCCAACTCATGGATGGATGGAGAATGCTATAACTCTGCAGTGGGGAAAGAGTAAAGGAAAAAAATGGAGAGCAGCATTTCTATAAAGTGAAACAATAAACAACAGGAAATGAAGAGGAACTGAAAGCCAATTGCAAGTAATTTTCAGCGGAAGGTAATTACTTGGTCTGGAAGATGGCCAAACACTGGAGTTAATGGCTATAATATTGTAATGTTTATTTCCTTTTTTTAAAAAAAGGGTAGTGTTGTTGCTTATATGCATAGTTTGCAGCTTTCCATGAAGGTAATTGTTGGATAAACCATTCCCACCCCCACCCCCCGCAACTGGTTTTGTAGGCCTGATTTTGTGTTTTACACCCTTGACTTCATTTATCAATTGATTATTAAGATGTTCCTCGAGCACTCTGCACCGGAAAACTTCTAGGCAGGGTGGAGTGCCGAAATATATGTGTGAAATTTTGTGCAAGTGCAAACAAGTGTTTCTTCTCTGAGTTCTAGATTGCATAAAAAGGTAAAGGTAAAGGTTCCCCCGCACATGCATGCTAGTCGTTTCCGACTCTAGGGGCCGGTGCTCATCTCCGTTTCAAAGCCGAAGAGCCAGCGCTTGTCCGAGGATGTCTCCGTGGTCATGTGGCCGGCATGACTAGACGCCAAAGGCGCACGGAACGCATACTTGCATTCAAACTGAAAGTCTATGGAGATTCTCAGTTATCCAAGTCATGGTTGTCCCAAAGGTGCGTTTTCAAGAGGCAACTGGACGTTTTTGTTTTTCTTTGAAGATGTTTCACTTCTTGAAAAGGCACCTTTGGGATTCAAACTGAAAGATATTTTGGTCTTATATATTGCATATAAGCCCTGGTATATGTGGTACACCAGGGCTCTTCAAACTTGTCCCTTTCATGACTTGTGGACTTCAACTCCCAGAATTCCTCAGCCAGGCACGCTGGCTGAGGAATTCTGGGAGTTGAAGTCCACAAATCATGAAAGGCCCAAGTTTGAAGACCCCTGTAGTACACTTATGATTAAGAAGCACATATATTTTAGTTATTGGATTTCTATATTGCCAAACCAGTTAATAACAGTAAAGCAATACACAAAATACCATAATTACATAAATAAAAATGTGATCATGCAGACAGCAGTTGTTGTGTGTCCAGAACATCCATGTCATGGACCCTTTTCTTTCACCCCATCCAAAATTATAACCAGGGTAGAGCAAGATGGTTTTGGGGCAAACTATAATTCGATGTTGTTAAGAATTAATTTTAGGTAGTTTCATCCCACCAGGTCCCTATATCCTCCAGATAACTGGTCAAGAATTCCATTGCATTTCCATCTCAGCCCAAGGTAGCAACAGCATCAGGGTACTGATGGCTTTTCACCACAAACCAACAAATGATCTTGTCAAGTAAGCTTAAGTAGTTTTGAAAAATGGGGAAAAGAGAACACGTTCCTGAAAGGCTACACTCGAAAGTGCCCACTGTGCTGATTTCTCCTTTCCCACCAACACTGATTGGAGCTGCCAAGCCGGGAAAGAGCAGAGCCACTATAAAAGATTACCTCTGACTGTCAACCCTTCCAACAATCCAAACGTGCATCATAACTGATGATACTGAATGCAGTTGTGAGGTCACAAAGCACCAGAAGGGGTGTCCTCCCTCATCCACATCCCTGCAGATAATCTTTCATTATAAACCACTATATTTGACTTCCTATCTTGCCTGACTTCCCCTTAGAATCTTGATGTTGCAGTCACCAACCAAACTGCTCTCTCAATTTTTTCTTTGTGAAGCCTAGATCTAATATAATATAATATAATATAATATAATATAATATAATATAATATAATATAATATAATATAATATAATATAATATAATATAATATAATATAATATAATATAATATAATATAATATAATATAATATAATATAATATTATAATATAATATAATATAATAATATAATATAATATAATATAATATAATATAATATAATATAATATAATATAATATAATATAATATAATATAATATAATATAATATAATATAATATAATATAATATAATATAATATAATAATATAATATAATATAATATAATATAATATAATATAATATAATATAATATAATATAATATAATATAATATAATATAATATAATATAATATAATATAATATAATATAATATAATATAATATAATATAATATAATAATATAATATAATATAATATAATATAATAAATATAATATAATATAATATAATATAATATAATATAATATAATATAATATAATATAATATAATATAATATAATATAATATAATATAATATAATATAATATAATATAATATAATATAATATAATATAATAATATAATATAATATAATATAATATAATATAATATAATATAATAATATAATATAATAATATAATATAATATAATATAATATAATATAATATAATATAATATAATATAATAAATATAATATAATATAATATAATATAATATAATATAATATAATATAATATAATATAATATAATAATATAATATAATATAATATAATATAATATAATATAATATAATATAATATAATATAATATAATATAATATAATATAATATAATATAATATAATATAATATAATATAATATAATATAATATAATATAATATAATATAATATAATATAATATAATATAATATAATATAATATAATATAATATAATATAATATAATATAATATAATATAATATAATATAATATAATATAATATAATATAATATAATATAATATAATATAATATAATATAATATAATATAATATAATATAATACCAGCCAGAGGTTGGGTGCTGAATTCCAGGTAGTTTTTTTCAGGATGCCAGGAAGTTCCCAGAATCCAGAGTAGGACCCGTGGTGGTTGCAGGACATCTTCTACTCCAGGGCTTTTTCAACCCGTAGTACGTGTACCACTGGTGGTACTTCGGCACCTGGTAGGTGGTAGGTGTACGACTGGTTGAAAAGCACTGTAAAAAAAATGTAGAAAAAAGTGTAAAAGTGGATGAGGTGAAGCAGAGGCAGCGCCACACAGGCCTGTGGGAGAGTCAGCTGGAGCTGTGTGAGGTATTGCCGGGACTTTGCTGAGAGCCCAGGATCGGTGTGCGCTGCTCCAACTGATTGGTGGCGGCCTTGGGGGTGGCAGGCAGCCACACACAATCTTAGGGTGGAGATTCAGCTGGAGCTGCGTGAAGTTTGCCTGGGTTCTCCTTAGAGCCCAGGATCAGCACGTGCAGCTAGAGCTGATCGGCGGCAGGTCTAGGATCTTTTGCCTCCTACCCTTGGCCACACATCCTTCTCCTTGAGCCTCCTGCCTCTGCCCATTTGTTTCCAGCGTTCCTCCTTGGAGCAGCATGCGATTGCCAGCACATGATTGCAGGGGCTTTGGGGGGGAGGGTGCGGCTTCTGCATTGAAGTGGGGGCATGGGGTTGAGTGTCGGGTTTTTAGTTGGCTATCCCCCAAAGATTCCTTAACATTAAAACAGCTTTTGGGTGGCAACAGTTCCCCAGCATGAGGGGCTCAGGAGTAAGATATGCTGGCAATGTTAACTCCCAAGAGGCAGCTACAAGCAGGGGAGGCAGGGAGGGAGAGGAGACAAGGAAAGAAAATCAAACCTGATTGACAGGGAGCATAGTAACTGTTGTGTAGCCGGTTCTTTGCAGGCATTGAGCGAGACGGAAGGTTCAAAACAGCAACATGCTTTATTGAAGGTCAAACAGAACAGAAGCAATAAGGGAGCTGCTGTGCAACTATTTATACGGTTGGCCGATAGGCGGCAACCAATAGGTTTGAAGCATAGGTTTCCCGCCCAAAGACCTATTTAGCCGGCTGGAGACAACCAGTCTGGGCCAGCTAGCAACCATTACAAAATACACGTGAACTAGCACTTAGCAATTGAATGCAAGCAATTAGCAATCAGTGCAACAAGAGCAAACACTTACAACATATCCAAAGGGCAATACATTACACCTTCCCCCTGGATGGAACACACAATTATTTGGTTATAAAATCTTGAAGATATTTGGGGGTCTTCAGCCTTGTTCAGAGCATTGAGGGGTTTCTGGAATCTCCCGGTCTATCAGTTTTTCTGCCATGCTTGGTAGACCCGGGATCTGTGGTTCGGTGGAGTCAAAACAACTCGAGTCCCTTTGGCTGGCCTGTCCCAGTCGGCCTAGCCCAAAGTCTAATGGTGCCACTAAATCAGCATGGTTGCTGCTGGGTGTTGGGTGACTGCCCAGCCCCTGCAGTCTGGTCAGGGGAAGCACTTTTACGGCCCCTTCCCTGTTCTCTGTCATGCAAAATGTCTCAGAGCATCTGCACTGCTTAGCTGAAGTGTGAGGTTGTGGACTCCAGGTCTGGTCCCCTTGGGAGTCCTGAGCCAACGACTGCTCCATTAGTCGCTGGTGTAACTGATCGACATGTTGGTGAATGACTTGCCCATCTTCCAAGACCACCTCATAGAAGAGTGGTTGACATGTGTGACACCCATGTACTTGGGCCTTGATAGCTTTATCTAGCCCTGGCCACCAGAGGTAGCTCCTCGCCAGTGCCTTCATCCGGACGATGTCTGAATGGCCCTTGTGCAGACACTGGAGAACTCTGGGCCTGAGTAAACTGGGGACTATGACCCTGCTACCCCAAAGGATGCACCCTTTTTGAGCCGAAAGCTCATTTTTTTGACTGAAAAAACTCTGGAACTTGGGCCCCCCGCTATTTTCCAGCCACCCTGGGTGAATCCAAGTCAACATGCGACCTAGGATTTTTTCAGCTGCCGTTTCTGCAGCAACATCTCCTTCATGTAGGGGAAACTCTGGTAAGTCTTGAATTGCTAAAATGTTTGCAGCTGGAGCCAGATCGGGCTCCACATGTGGCAATGGAAATCTGCTAAGGCCGTACTGTCAGGACCCACCCCAGTTCACATCTTAGGAAATAAGAACTCCTGGATCCAAGTTTGTCCAAAAGGAAAAGTTTACTAGGATGAGATCGGTTGTGGCAATACAAGACGGGATCTGACATTGAGTTACATTTCAATACTATATAAAGCATTCCCGTTTCAACCTCCTCCCCTCAAATCCATTTGGTCAGGCTCACATCATTTACTTAGGTGTCAATCTCCTTGTGTTTATTGTTATTGCTTTCTTCCTTTCAGTTCCAAATGGAGATGCAACCCAGATCTATCTCTCTCTCTCTCCCTGTTCCCCCCAGATCAAAAGCTTTCCTGGTCTTTGAAAACAGCCTACTGCAATCTGAATAACCATCCTCTTCCCCCCGCCTCGGAGAGATGACAGAATCCCGAGAATAAGCACAATATTCTAACCATACATTTATGAAATGTGATATAAATGGATTCTGACACCATCTCTTTGTTGGGTTTGTGAACCAGCCTGTTGTCGTAGGCCGAAAGGAAGATAGGCAACCTCAACATTTGTGCTGACAGAATTTGAGGTGTCTGCTTGTCTGTTGTGAACAAGCCAAGCAAGGGTTTGTGGTCAGTAAAGACCGTGAACTGCCTCCCATATAAATAGTCATGGAACTTCTTAACCCCGGCCATGATGGCCAAGGCCTCTTTGTCAATTTGCACGTAGTTGCACTCCGCTGAGGACAAGGTCCTCGAGTAATAGGCAATGGGTGACTGTCTCCCATCTGCCAACAAGTGACTCAGCACAGCTCCAACCCCATATGGGGATGCATCACACGCAATGCAAACTGGCAGCTTTTCATTAAAGTGCATGAGCACCAAGTTCGAGGACAATGCCTTGACTGCCTGAAAACTCCTTTTGTGGAGCTTGGTCCATTGCCATGGAGTATTTTTGTCTAAGAACTGGTATAGTGGCTCTGCCATTGCGGCCTTGTTGGGGAGGACTGAATGATAAAAATTCAGGAGGCCCAGGAAGGTTTGAATCTCTCCCTTGGACCTAGGGCTTGGTGCCAGCTGAATCGCTTTAAGCTTTGACTCTGCAGGATGGATGCCCTTGGCATTGATTCTAAACCCGAGGAATTCTGTGGACAGAACCCCAATCTTGCATTTGTCTTTCCTTAATCTAAATCCCGCGGTGCGGAATTGCTGAAGGACAGCTCTAAGCCACTCAGCCAGAACTTCTGCGGACTCCCCAGTGATGAGCATATCATCGAAGTAGGGGTAGACCCCAGAATACCCTTGAGCATGCACTCCATGATCCCCTGAAAAATCCCTGGGGCTACACTTACCCTGAATTGAAGGCGCTTTACCTTGAAGTCCCCCCTGTGCATAACAGTCATTTGTGCAGCTGTCGTGGCCTCATCCACCAGCAGCTGTTGGTAAGCCTGCACTAAATCTAACTTAGCGAACACGCGGCCACCTTGCAAAGATGCGAGAATATGGCTGACGACTGGGACGGGGTACGCATGCTGCTGTAGTGCTCGGGTAATGGTACACTTGTAGTCAGCACATATTCGTAACTCTCCATTGGCCTTGAGTGGTGTTACAATGGGGGTCTCCCCACTGTCTACAGGCTCTAAAAACCCCTGACTAACAAGCTTGTCCAGCTCTGCATCCATTTTACGCTTTAATGCAAATGGCACATGGCGGGGCTTAACCCAAATTGGCACGACCTGGGAATTAAGTTTAAAAGCTATCGGAGTGCCCTTGTACTCTCCCAAACTTGGGCTGAAAACATCTGCAAATTCCTTGCAGACAGAAGACAAATCTGTTGAGTCTGGTGAATGCCGGTGAACTGAATGCCCAATGCATTGAACCAATCAAGCCCTAATGAGGCTCATTCGCTGGCCATCTACCACAATAACATCTAGCGGGCCTGAAAACCCCTTGAACTTCACTGCAAGTGACTGCCACTCTGGAATTCTGGAAGTCGGTAAGTAGGATATTAGATGGTCATAGCTTGACCCATCTGTTACTACGGCTGCAAACGTGCCAAAAAGTTCCAGTGGAGATGATGGACACAGCGGAGTCTGTGTCCAGTTCCATTTTACAAGGAACGCCTTGAAGTTCGACCTGCAGTTGCAACTTCTGTTTAAGAGGTCGATGGGCACCCGTGAAGAAAATGCTTTGGCAGCTGGAACAGAACCCTACTCGGTGTTGCCCTGGGCCCCCGGTACCTCTTCTGAAAGTCTCGTCTGGCTGGAAGTCCCTCTGGCGACCCTGACACACAGTGGCGATGTGACCTGGTTTTCCACACGCCCGGCACGTGGCTGTCCGGAAATGGCAATCTGTGTGTTCTGAACTAGCCCTCTTCTCGCAACCCCTATTCAAAAAGAAGAGTCTGGAAAGCGTCCAAGGCTAAAAGGCTTCTGCCAAGATTTAATTACGCAGTTAACAAAAAACACAAGAGCTTGTCTTCTCAAGCGGAAAAGTTGCTTTCAGCAACCAGCCCCTCCCCAAACACTCCTTTTATAGAGAGCTCAGGGCGTGGTCTCCCTGTGCCTCCTCCCGAGGAGTCCCATAGCCTTTCTTTGTTTGTCCCTGCTCGACTGCCTCCTGCGTCGGGCGTCCTTGAACAGGGCCAGCTGTGGGTCATCATCCTCCGCACTCTCGGGCTCACACAGCTGAGAAGAGGTCCCCGGCTGAGGACTCTGCAAAGCCTCCAAATCATCATCAGCCGGTTCGTTTCCCTCCTCCCCCACATCTGAGTCCTCCGATACATCGGAGCCGGCTGTCGGACCCACAGGCTGGCCCTGAGTCACAACACTGTGCATTGATGGCAGCCTCCACAGCCCAAGCACCTCGGGAACAGTACTGCCTTGTCAGCTGGCCTCGCTCCTCTTTCATGTGCCGCTGAATTTTGTCAACTTCATGGTTGGAGTCAGTGTCTTCCACTTGTTCAGTATCCTCGTGGTGGATGGTTTCGGTAGATGGTGCGCTTTTGGAGGGCCACAATGCTTTTATGGCCCCTCCAGCAGCTTTGTCCACCATGACTTCCTTTAAGCCCTCCTGAAGTGAGAGAGTCTCCTTCGCAAAGAGTTTTTGTTGGAGATCTCTGTTCCTGAGTCCACAGACTAAGCAGTCTCTTACTCACTCCTCTAGGTCGGAGAAATTTCAGAGTCACGAAGCTTGACAAAAATGCTGCGATGAATTATGTTGCCGACTCGCCAGGTTGTTATTCGCATTGTTCGAAGGCATGCCTCCACGCTATCACTGAAAGCTTTGGTTCAAAATGGTCGCGTACCTTCTTCTTTAGGTCTGCATACATGACGGTTTCCTTCAGCCCATCTTCGCTGACTTGATTTGCACTTAGGTAGTTCTCTATGCAGGAAATGTAGGACGACCATCTCTCCAGGTGCGTCATGTAAAATTCTTTGAGCTTTCCAACCTTCGCTATGGTGAGAGGTCTTCGCAGCTTGTGTCTCACGTTGCCTCATGCTGCTGGCTTCTGTGTAGGCCCTGGGACTGGTCCTCAGGGCGGGGTGGTCTCCAGCATGGCTTGCTAGGCAGATCGAGGCGGGGGAACGCTGTTCTGGTCTCACCCCCTAGTGACTTCAGGCTCTTACTATGAAGCAGCACATCCCACCTTTGTTTCCAGTGTTGTGCAGCCGGTTCTTTGCAGGCATTGAGCGAGATGGAAGGTTTAAAACAGCAACATGCTTTATTGAAGGTCAAACAGAACAGAAGCAACAAGGGAGCTGCTGTGCAGCTATTTATATGGTTGGCCGATAGGTGGTGACCAATAGGTTTGAAGCATAGGTTTCCCGCCCAAAGACCTACTTAGCCGGCTGGAGACAACCAGTCTGGGCCGGCTAACAACCGTTACAAAATACACGTGAACTAGCACTTAGCAATTGAATGCAAGCAATTAGCAATCAGTGTAACAAGAGCAAACACTTGCAACATATACAAAAGGCCAATACATTACAGTAACCCTGCCCCTACTCTGCAGAGGGCAGATACCCATCATCCCCAGCCCAGCAGGGGTCTTCCTGCCACACCGTTGCAGACAAAGGAGGGGTCCAATGAGAAGGAGGAAGAAGAGGGTTTAAGCAAGCTTAGCAACGGAGTGGGGATCCCTTCAAAAAGCAAACGTCCTTCATGGGTAACCTCCCAGCATGAGAGAAGTGACCAAAACCTGCTGCAACCACCCAGCAGACAGGGTGGGGTGGGGAATAAAAACCAAAAGCCCCTCCCTCCACTGCCAATCCTTGACAGAAATGCTCACGACAATGAAAACCTTGGACAGGAGGAAGAGCGTGGCTGGGCGGGCAGGCGGGTGTCTTGCTTGGCTGTGGCTTGGGGAGGGGAAAGAGAGCAGCTTCACTCCCTTGCAAACGCTGCCCTCTCATGAAAGCAGGATGAAAACTCCAAAAAACAACAAGGAAAAAAGGTTAAAACGGTCTTTCTGTCTGTAAAGGCAAGAGAGGCAGAGATGTACTTTCAGACTGGCAAGATTCTGTTATTGCTTCATTTTAATTTGACTTTATTTTTGTTTGTTGTTTTTTTTTAATTTTGCTCTTCTGGTCTACTGTATTGTGTATACATATATACTTACATATATATATATATACACATACACATACACATACATATACATATACACCACCCAGAGATGTTTGGAAGTCAGGCAGTCTATAAATACAATGCAACCCAACCCAACAGCTAACTTGCACATTCTACATCAAATCTCTGGAACTTTTGGTGGTAAAGCTTATTCAAATGTTGCAAATCTTTCTTCCTCCTCTATTCATTCCACTCCATCTATCTATTCTTTTCTTCTACCAGCAATATATCTAGCCTTAGTCACTCACTGATCATCTCTCTCTTCTCAGCAAAATGCCTTGCTGTCTCACTCTGCAGCTCCACTCACTCTCTGTTCTTCATTTCCAGCATGGGACCTTAATTACAGCCACTACCAAAGCCAAAATATGGGGACTTAAGAACAGCATAGAATGAGGGCACCCCCTTTGCATCCCCAAATTGATAACCAAAATGTCGACTTCCTGTGAAAATGTAGAAAGGGAGGAGGCTGAATAACTTTGTAAACTAATTACACAATTCCATTTCCTCATTCCCCAATCTAAATGTTGAATCTATTTTCTTTCCTAAAATAGGAGCCCCAAATGAATTACATAAATTCAGTCCCTCTCCATTTCTTTTTTCCTTCTTCCTTTCTAATCAAAATCGAATGGAATTGAGAAGCAAAACCAGAACTGATTTTTTTTTCTCAAGTGCTTCAATATTCCTAGAATGTTTGATGCCCTGCTATGGGGAGGGAGGAAAAAATGTGTTTCCTCCTCACACACACACACAAAAGGCAAAAGCAGGCTATTTGCGCAACACTTGCATGTTTCCATTTATATACACAGATATAAATTTAGCAACTCTGGCTTTAAATAAGAACACAACACAGCTCACCACAATGGGAGCAACTGGGTGACTGATGGGTCTGCCCAAGCTGATCTTCAAGGAAGCTGCTCATAGTGAATTGATTCAAAGCCATCCTTGCTGCGCTATCTAATCATTTTTTATCACCCAATCAGACATTCCTTCCTTTGTAGGGAAGGTTCAAATACAAGACTCAAAAACAATTTGGTGTAAGGGTAAACATGCAGGACTAGAAACCTAGGCCAGTGATGGCAAACCTTTTAGAGACCGAGTGCCCAAACTGCAGCCCAAAACCCACTTATGTATCATTGGGTGCCGGGTGGGCATGGCCCATTGGGTGGGTGTGGCCAATTGAGTGGGAGTGGCCCATTGGGTGTGCTTGGCTGTGTTGGTAACGGCAGACTGGGTGGGACTAAAAAGTTCAATCAATCAATTCCAACTTTACGAGATCTTTTTTTTCCCCCGCAAGGTTGAAATTGATTGATTGATTGAACTTTTTTTTTGCACACGGTGGACGCCTAATTCAAAAAGGTTTTATAAAACCCAGCTGAAGGCCTAGGACTGGGGCGACGGTGCGCGTGCCCACAGAGAGGACTCTGCGTGCCACCTGTGGCAGGCATGCCATAGGTTCGCCACCACGGTTCTAGGCTTTCCTCAGGCCTGAAAGCCATTTGGCAGATTCAGGGGCCATCTGCTTCTCTCAGCCTAACTCACTTCACAGGTTTGTTGTTCTGAGAAAATAGGCAGCAGGAGCATACTGTCTTGCGTTACACAAAAAGGTGGGATATAAGTATAATAATAAGAAATTAAATACAGACTGTTCTTTGACAGCCCTTCAAATAAAGATCTCCAGCACTCTATAAAGAGCGATGGTGGCAGGGATTAGAATGCAGCATTGCAGGCTATTTCAGCTCACTGCCCCTGTCAGGAATTTGATCCCGACCAGCTCAAGGTTGACTCATCTTTCCATCCTTCCGAGGTTGATAAAATGAGGACCCAGATTGTTGGGGGCAATATGCTGAATCTGCAAACCACTTAGACAGGGTTATAATGCACTACAGAGTTGTATATAAATCTACATGCTATTGCTATTGCTGTTGCTATTACCATTGCTATTGTTATTGCTATAAAATCAAAACCCCTCTCACCTGCTAACCCAGGGGTAGGCAACCTTGGCTCTTTTATGACTTGTGGACTTCAACTCCCAGAATTCCTGAGCCAGCACGAGTCATAAAAGAGCCAAGGTTGCCTACCCCTGTGCTAAACCTTAGGTGTCCTCCTGGACACACGGCTCAATTTTGAAGATCATATAGGAAGCGTGACCAGGGGAGCTTTTGCCCAGGTTCGCCTGGTGCGCCAGTTGCGACCCTACCTGGACCAAGATGCCCTATGCACAGTCACTCATGCGCTCGTGACCTCCCGTTTAGACTATTGCAATGCTCTCTACATGGGGCTGCCCTTGAGGACCATTCGGAGACTACAACTGGTGCAGAATGCGGCCGCGCGAGTTGTGATGGGGGTTTCCCGATACTCCCATGTAACACCTCTACTCCATGAGCTGCATTGGCTTCCGGTTGCCCTCCGGGTGAGATTCAAAGTGCTGGTGATGACCTATAAAGCCCTAAATGGCTTGGGTCCGGGATATTTGAGGGAACACCTGCTGCCAGCATCAAGTTCCCTTCGTCCAGTGCGCTCGCAGGGTCTTCTCAGGGTGCCGCCGGTAAAAGATTGCCGGCGGATAACACCCAGGGGGAGGGCCTTTTCTGTGGGTGCGCCTGCCCTCTGGAACCAGCTGCCCGTGGAGCTCAGGACTGCCCCTAACCTACGCTCATTCCGCCAGGACCTGAAGACTTGGCTCTTTGAGCTCTCTGACCCAGGCTGAGAATGTTAACTGGGGTTTTATTTTCAGGGATAATTTAATCTTTTAATTCTCTTTTAACTTTGTATTTTATATTGGTGTGATTTTAAAATGCCCTGTAAACCGCCCTGAGTCCTTCGGGAAAGGGCGGTATATAAATCTAATAAAATCTAAATCTAAAATCTAAACCAAAGTTGGCCAATTTGGACTACATCACCCAGCAGAAAACAAATACACTTCCTGGTTACTAGGAAATTCAGAATCGCTGAATCTCATTTCTTTTCTCCCACAGCCCCATTAAAAAAAAGGTGTCTTTTTCTCAGATCCAATCAGACACCAGAATGTTCGTATATCAAGAGCTGGCTAGTTAATTTCTGTCATGAGAGTCAATACAGGTAATCGTGCCTTGTTAAGCTGTATTGGTTGTGCAGCCATGCTGTAATTTTTGCTGAATTGTTATAAGCTAGCAATGCAGAGCTTCCTCTGACCATCGTTGCTTATAGAAATCTGCCCCGTGGGTACAAAACTGGACCATCGCCACAGACCTGAGGTTCAACAGGGTTGTGGGAGTTGCCACAATTTCTCTGCTTCCTTTTTAAAATTTTTTGATAAGGGGGACCAAGCGGCTTTTTGCCCATTTGATTTTTAGTGTGAGGAACAAAAGCAATAGCGCTTAGACTTATATATCACTTCACAGTGCTTTACAGCCCTCTCCGAGCGGTTTACAGAGTCAGCCTATTACCCCCAACAATCTAGGTCCACATGTTACCGACCTTGGAAGGATGGAAGGCTGAGTCAACCTTGAGCTGGTGAGAATTGAACTGCTGGCAGTCAGCAGAATTAGCCTGCAATACTGCACTCTGCTCACTGCGCCACCATGGCTTGAACCCTGTGAGAAAATGCAGATCTTTGTGAAGACCTTGATATAGAAGACTGTCACACTGGAGGCAAAGAATATCAAGGCCAAGATCCTGGACAAGGAAGGAATTCCTTTGACCAACAGAGCCTGGCCGGTGTCTGGAAGATGGCCACAATCTCTCAGTCTGTGGTATCCAGAAGGAGTCCATTCTGCATCTGGTTCAACCTTTGACCAACCTTAGCAAAAAATGGAAATTGTAGGGGACACACAGGGAAGGAATGAAGTTATCTCTTGTCTTTTAAGTTGGAATGCAAACAGGACTATGCTCATTATCTGTACTCTCTCTGTGTGTGTGTGTGAGAGAGAGAATGGGGATGGGAAGCAGTATTATGACCAACTTGTCAGAGGTGGCTAAATCATGGCAAACAAGGTGTTTTCCTACTGTGGAGCCAACCCTTGATGTGGCAAAAAAACTATGCTACCATGAAGTGCAGCACCCCCATTATCAATCCAAATCCTGTCTTTGTTGCGTCTGTTCTCAAGGACTGCCAGTTAATTGAATTCTCCCCATCCCCCCAAGATAAAGGATAGGAAACCCTGATAGGAAACGCTTGAGGTGGCTGCTGACCAGAATTGGAATAAGGGAAATGCCACTTAGGGTTGCCTCACTCATGGACAGGGGACAAGGTACCACATTGACATGAAAAAAAAATATGGCCAGCTCAGGGCAATCATGGTTTATGTCAATTCCATGATTAGTCCCAAAGATGCTTTTTCAAATGGCAACCAGACTTGGTTTTTCCTTGAAGATGTTTCACTTCTGTCAGAACTGAAGAAGCTTCTTGAATGAGAAGCGAAATGTCTTCAAGGAAAAGCAAAGTCCAGTTGCCTTTTGAAAAAGCATCTTTGGGACAGCCATGAGTTGGATGACTGAGAATCCCCATAGACATGCCCTAATTAGGTACAACTAAGGCAAGGATCATGATTTCTTATTGGAACTAAAGGAAGAGCTAGTCGTTTCTGTATATTTGGGGTGAAAATGTGCCTTATTTGTTTAGAAGGGGTTGCTTGGACAATTGGACTATTTTCTTTTTCTAGATTGTAGAATATTGTAGATTTGGCTTTTTGAGCTTAAAAGGTAGTTCATTACTTTGTAATTTAAGAAAAAAAATACTTGTTTAGATTATGAATGTCATACTTCTGTACTTGTTATTATTTTTTTAAAATTGTGTTTTGTATGTGTGGTGAGAGAGCCAATTTGGTTTAGTGCAGGGGTAGGCAACCTTGGCCCTTTGATGACTTGTGGACTTCAACCCCCAGAATTCCTGAGTCAGCATAGTTGGTTCAGGAATTCTGGGTATTGAAATCCACAAGTCATCAAAGAGCAAAGGTTGCCTACCCTTGGTCTAGTGGCTAGGCATCAGAATAGAAAGTGATGTCTCCGTGGTCGTGTGGCCGGCATGACTAGACGCCATAGGTGCACGGAATGCTGTTACCTTCCCACTGTAGTGGTCCCTATTTTTCTACTTGCATTTTTACGTGCTTTCAAACTGCTAGGTTGGCAGAAGCTGGAACGAGTAACAGGCGCTCACTCTGTGATGCGGCACTCGGGATTCAACCCACCAAACTGCCGACCTTCTGATCGACAAGCTCAGCGTCCTAACCCACTGAGCCACCGCGTCCCTAAAAGGCAGGATACAAATAAATAAATAAATAAATAAATAAATAAATAAATAAATAAATAAATAAATAAATGGTTTAAAGCACCCGACTGGAAAATAGAAAGATTTCTAGTCTTGCTTTAGGCATTAAGCCAGCTAGTTGCTCTTGGATCATTCTTTTTCATCCTAGGAAGAAGGCAAGGACAAACAAGCAGTCCAAAGTGTCTCAAAGATGCGTGCATGTGTGCATGCAAATGCATATGTGTGCAAACACACACACATGATACAGACTGAGCGTCTGGGTGTCTTAAATATTGTACACATAAGCTTATTCCCTGGAACCTGCCAGTCTAGAATGTCTAAAGATAAATAGTAGAGTAATTATTATTGATGTTAGAAACTCATCAATGCCTATAGCATTTCACAACCTCAGCAAAGAAAAACTGAAAAGGTCCATGCCCCAAAGACCTCGCAGTGCATTGAAAATGAAGGAAAGGAAGTGAGAAAAAGTTCATGAAGGACGAGAGTTGACTGTAAAATGTAGTTGATATGATTTTGAACAGAAAAGCATCCTTTGTGATGCAAATAAATGTTCTGGCAAAATCTTCCCTTGAAGAAGTGCTTTAAGTAAGAGTCACGTGCCCAACCAAATGAAGACTGCTAGCCCAATGCAGCCCAGCATGATCATCATTTGATACACTTTGGATGAGGGGGTTAAGCACAAGATTTCCCATGATAAATTCTTGTGTCTTCAGGTTGCTTCACTTTGATTTGTATCATATCTTTGTAAAGAAAATGTTTTCAGGTTTAAATCATATATCTACTACGGCAATGGGAAAATATAAAATATTACACTTCTCGACTTGTCACAGGGTCTGAGTATTTCTTATAAAACTGGCCCTCAGCTAAATACAGCAGCAAACATTGTGAATGCTTACTGCTGTATTCAAAAAAGTGCAAAGAAAAGCAACTAAAATGATTAAGGGCCTGGAGACAAAAACATATGAAGAATGGTTGCAGGAACTGGCTATGGCCAGTCTACAGAAAAGAAGGACTAGGGGTGACATGATATCAGCATTCCAGTATTTGAGGGGCTGCCACAAAGAAGAGGGAGTCAAGCTATTCTCCAAGGCACCAGAGGGCAGGACAAGAAACAATAGATGGAAACTAATCAAGGAGAGAAGCATCCTGGAATTAAGGAGAAACTTCCTAATGGTGAGAACAATTAACCAGTGGAACAGCTTTGACTTTCAGAAGTTCTGGGTGATCGATCACTGGAGGTTTTTAAGAAGAGATTGGAAACCACTTATCTGAAATGGTATAGGGCCACCTGCTTGAGCAGGGGGTTGGACTAGATGACCTCCAAGGTCCCTTCCAGCTCTATTCTGATTGATTTATTGAATATAGAGGCTTGTTGTCATGTGGAAAAATTGGACATAGGTAAAGCTAGAATGAAAACTATGTATTCTTGGGCGATTTAATACCCTTGGCTTGGAAGGCTACTTGGCAAAGAAAGAAAGTGAGAGTTAGATTTAAAAAAATAGAGGATTTCACCTATTAGAGGGGGCATTATATGTCTAAATACTTGTTTGAACATGATTAAAAGAACGGATGACCCTTAGATATATTTAGACTTTTATAATGAAAGATATGATTTAGAATTAAAATAGCATATTTTTTCCTTCTTTTTTTGATACGGGAAATATGAAAATAAGATGAGGATTGGTATGAGTAAAATTTTTAGCAATATAAATGTAATTAGTATTGAGAAATCATAACTGACAAAGATATTTCAAATATTGATGGGAAATCAAACTTTAACAAGAGCACGAAAAACAGGAGATTGATTTAGGAATTGATATTATTTCTATACTACTAGTAAAATGTGATGAAGATGTTTATATCTAACTTTGTACACATCAACAGTACCAAGAATTGTAGTGTAGTGAGGGGAAAATGGAAAAAATATGGGAAAGAAAGGAGGATCAGGGAAAAAATACTGGATTGTGTAGTATTGAATAGATTTAAGTTGAAGAAGTTAATGTTAAATATGTGAACTCAGACAACATATTGTTTACTAAGCACTACAGATTGTAATTCTTAAAAATTAATAAAACATTAAAAAGAAAAAGAAAATCGTGTATTGTTCTAGACTGGATGTTCAGTTCAACCTGCCCTCCTCCCCTTCTCCATGGCAGAGAAGAGCGGGACATGTTTTTTTATGATATTGTGATGAAGTCAACTGAATTACTAGTATTGCCATTTGAGAGCCCTAAATGAGGAAATTTGCAAAAGGACTTAGAGCCAGAGCTGATGTTTCAAAATGTGTTGATGATTTAATAAAGTAAAGTCAAACAGGATGGAGTGGGCCATTTTGGAAATTCACAACTGTGGAACATCTGGCTGGAGAAATACACAAAGACGCTCTACACACACAAGTGCTGTTAATGGTCTCATTTCTTTACTAAAGAACAGATTTAACTTCTTTTTTTTAAGCAGTGCTTTCAAACGACAGGGAGATGTGCAGAATACCCATCAATTATCAGCTCTCCATTGTAGAATGGGGGATGGGGTCCTAGGGAGGGTGCCAGATGTCACACAAGGAGAGTGGGATTGATTAGGTGTGGGGGAAAATAACAGAGTGCTTGATTTTTAGAAGAAAGCAAGGCAGTTTTGAGGTGAACACTCTGCGGGCGACAGGTAGAAAGTGAATGCAGCTTTTGAAAAAGGAGGAAAGGAAGGCTGAGGTACAGGAACACAGGTAGTCCTCGACTTACAACAGTTCATTTAGTGACCATTCAAAGTTACAATGGCACAGAAGAAACGTGACCTATGACTGTTTTTTGCACTTACGACCATTGCAGCATCTCCATGGTAATGTGATCAAAATTCAGACACTTGGCAATTGACTCATATTTATGACGGTTGCAGTTCCCCGGGGCCAGGTGTTCCCTTTTGTGACCTTCTGACAAGCAAAGTCAATGGGAAAGTCAGATTCACTTAACAACCGTGCTACTAACTTAGCACCTGCAGTCACTCACTTAACAACTGAGGCAAGAAAGGTTGTAAAATGGAGCAAAACGTTCACTTATCAACTTTCTCGCCTAGCAGCAGAAAGTTTGGGCTCAATTGTGATAGTAAGTTGAGGACTACTTGTAAAAGCAAGGCTTTAGCCTGTGGAAAGTCACACACACACACACACACACACACACACACACACACACCCCAGAGGAGGAAATATTAAAAGGGCAGAAAAATATATTTCCTCAAAGGATCTTAAAGAGGCAGGAAAGCATGCCCAGTTTTCTTTTATTTATATATATATATATATATATATAATATATATACAGGGCTTTTTTTCTCATAGAACGCTCAGAACGGAGTTCTGGCACCTTTTTTGGATGGAACCTTGTAGGGTAGGCAAGGCAGGTTGTATGACATGTGTGAGTTCCGGCACCTTTTTCTTTTACAAATATATATATTCTTTATTCTTTATTAGCAATTTGAATAATTTGCACAAATAATGAGCTGTCATAGTTGACTATATCCTGTGGATAAGCCTTGAGACAGGCCAAAGCAGGAATGAAAGAGTTAATTAGCAAGGTACATTCAAAAAGCCTTGACAAATACTTAACACACATTTGCCTTGCCTCCTAGCTAATAAAAAGAGAGAAAGAACCTGTGGCTCAGGAAGTTAAAACAACTGCCTAATATATAATCAGCCCAGGTTCGAATCTCAGATAAAGGATATGACTGACTGATGAGAACATAAAGAGTTCGAAATGATCATCTCAGCCTCCCAAAATTCTTTATTAGCAATTTGAATAATTTGCACAAATAATGAGCTGTCATAGTTGACTATATCCTGTGGATAAGCCTTGAGACAGGCCAAAGCAGGAATGAAAGAGTTAATTAGCAAGGTACATTCAAAAAGCCTTGACAAATACTTAACACACATTTGCCTTGCCTCCTAGCTAATAAAAAGAGAGAAAGAACCTGTGGCTCAGGAAGTTAAAACAACTGCCTAATATATAATCAGCCCAGGTTCGAATCTCAGATAAAGGGTATGACTGACTGCTGAGAACATAAAGAGTTCGAAATGATCATCTCAGCCTCCCAAAATTCTTTATTAGCAATTTGAATAATATATATATATATATATATATATATATATATATATATATATATATATATATATATATATATATATATATATACTTTTGTTTTTTCAATTTGTGTGCAAGCCATCGACCAGGTTTGTTTGCATTTTCGAAAAAGTTCTGTTTTATACATCTTATCTGTTGTGCTAATTTTTCTTTTTCTAAGATGTTAAGTTTATGTTTAATTAAGTCCATTTGTTGTTTTACATTCTTTTTTTGTGGTTCTTGTTGGAGTATTATTTCTAATCTTTTGTATTCCCCTTCTAACATTTTCTGTTGTTTTTTCTCCTTATTCTTTTTCGCCATATATGCTATAGCTACTCCTCTCATAATAGCCTTAGCTGTGTCCCAATGATTTTGGACAGAGGTGTCTTCAGCTTTTTTTTTTTTTAAGAAGTCCAATTCTCTCTCCATCTTTAATCTGAAGTCATCTTCTTTTAATATTGATCTTTGTATAGTCCATCTAGATGTTTTTTTTTGGACCCTTTCCAGCTAAATTTCACAGGATTGTGGTCTGCCCAGGTGCTTGTCTCTATGCACATGTCTTCGACTTCAGAGTTAATTTCCCTTGACATCCACACCATGTCAATCCTAGACCACGAACTATGTCGATTAGGATAATATGTATACTGTCTAGCCTCACGATTCCTTTCTCTCCATATGTCCTGGATATTTAGATCTTTGGCCAATTTGAAAAAGGAAATTGGCAGTGTTCTTCTTTTCCTTTTCCTGGTCTTATTACCCTTGTAGTCCAAATTATTATCAGTAATTGTATTATATCTGTAAACAGTATTAATATAAGTTAAACTAGTTATTCCGGTTATTCGATGAGGGAAAAACAAATCTGACAGGAGAACACGCGGGAACTTTGACAGCTGTCAAAGTTCCCCGCACGGCGCAGGCGCAGCCACTGACAGCTCGCAGCTGTCAAAACACCGAGCCATGCGGAAGCAAGAACTGTCAAGAGCAGACGGCGCGGATTGGTCCGGATAGACGCGGCGCCAAAAGGAACGTTCCTGATTGGTCCTCACTGACAGCTGCCGGCTATAAAAGCCGGACAAGTTATTCTGTTTTTGCCTTGCTCTAAATAAACCTTTAGTTAAGTAGCCTGTCGTCCCGAGTGGTCCTTCGGCTACTTCACTGGCGACGAAGGTAGGATCGCTCCTGAGCTGAAGTCACAGCCGAGGAAGAGAGTTCCCGGCCAGAGCTGTCACTGGAAGTTTTAACTTCCAACGGAGCGAGACCTAGGACCGGACGACATGGCAAACTTCGGGCGTGTGAGGGAATTCGATACCCGCCATCCCGAGAGATGGCAATCACACCTGGGGCAAGTCGAGGAATTTCTCCTCGTCAGCAAAATCACCGACGACAGAGCAAAGGCCGCCGCTCTTCTATACATCAGCGGACCCCCAGTATACGACGCTGCCGTCGGGCTGTTTAGCCCGGTACCCATCACCGAAGTCTCCTACGCGGACCTGGTGGACCAGCTTAACAAGCATTATATGCTGGCCCGCTCTGAACTATACTGGCGTGTACAGTTCGCCCAGAAGAAACAGCGACCAGACGAACCCGCAAACGATTTCATCGCTGGGGTCAGGCACGCCACGCGGAACTGCTGCTTCCCCGACCTGGAAGACCGCATCAGAGACCAGGTGGTGATCGGGTTGAGGGACGAGCGACTACAGAAGAAACTGACATCTAAACCCGACATGAGCCTGGCAGAATTGACCCGAGAAATTATGGCCTACGAGTATAACCACAAGAAGAAATCGACAACCACAACCCCAGAGAGCCCAGCGACCGTATACCAAGAGAGCGCAACTCTCAGTGACAGCGACGAATCGGTGGACTTCACTGACGGGGAAGCCCTTCAGCGCAGGATGGAACGCCGACAACAGAGGAGAAGCGACACATCGGATCGCCGAAGAACCAGGAACCCCCCTCCACCACCACCGCATTACGAGCAACGGCCCGCCTGCGCCAGCTGCGGGGGAAATCATGCCCGTGGGAGCTGCCGGTTCAGAAACGCTAAGTGTCACAATTGTGGAAAGACCGGCCACATCAAACCGGTGTGCCGAAGCCGGGGCCGCGACAACGTAAATGATCTGGAGGCCAATTCCCCAGGTAGGCCAGCTACCCGGGCCAACAGAGAAAAAACGCCAGGGGCCCTAGTAGAAACAATTGATAAGGTACACAGCCTAAGCTCAAAGGTGAGGATCAGGGTAAAAATTCAGGGAGTCCCCTGCCCCATGGAGGTGGACTCCGGGTCAGCAGTCTCCTTAATTTCATTCCAAACGTATCAGGAGATCTGCCAACAAAGCAAGGGAAAAATTCCTCTGAGGCAAACCCAAGTCCACCTAGCAGATTTCCAAAAAAACCCCATTCCTCTGGAAGGAAGGGCTAGGGTGGCTGTGGAGTACAAAAAATTCAAGGGCCCCCTTGAAGTTCTAGTGACGCCAGGGAACCGCACCAACCTGATAGGGCTGAACTGGTTCAAGCCTCTAGGGATCGCCATTACTGGGGTAAATACAGTCCAATCATCAAGCCTCGAAGCCGTTTGCAACAAGTATGCAGACGTCTTCGATGGCACGTTAGGAAAATACACCGGTCCCCCCATCTCGTTACAATTAAACCCAGCAATCCAACCCATAAAGATAAGAGCTAGGAGAGTACCATTTGCCCTTAAAGAAAAAATAGAAAATGAACTAGAACGCCTCGTAGGTCTCGGGGTGCTCGAACCTACGGAAGGGGGAAGCTGGGAGACCCCAATAGTCACCCCAGTTAAACCTAACGGGGAAATAAGATTATGCGCGGACTATAAGGCGACCCTCAACCTAGCTCGCAGCCCCCATGCTTACCCGGTGCCAGCGGTAAGGGACGTATTTGCTTCCATCCGCTCCGGCGCCATTTTTGCAAAACTCGATCTGACGCAGGCGTATTTGCAACTGCCTGTCACAAATGACACCGCGGAAGCCCAAACAATTGTCACCCACCGCGGTGCCTTTAAAGTAAAAAGGCTTCAATTCGGCATATCGGCAGCCCCGGGTATCTTCCAGGGTATCATGGAGAAAACCCTGAAAGGAATACCCGGGGTCTGCCCCTATTTCGACGATGTCCTCATCGCCGGAGAAAACGAAGCAAACTTAGCTGACAGACTGTC
Source organism: Vipera berus (assembly GCF_964194415.1). NCBI lineage: Eukaryota > Metazoa > Chordata > Lepidosauria > Squamata > Viperidae > Vipera > Vipera berus. The sequence continues at coordinate 139,446,782 of NC_138203.1, read as the reverse complement.
AGCTGTGCTGAGCCGGCTCAGAGAAGCCGGTCTCAAACTTAAACGGGAAAAGTGCTCCATCGGAGTCACATCCACAGAATTCCTAGGGTACAAAATAGACGGCCAAGGCATCCACCCCACCACAGAAAAACTTAGGGCTATTCAAACAGCGCCAAGCCCAAGGAATAAACAAGAACTCCAAGCCTTTTTAGGATTATTAAACTTTTATCACGCTTTCCTTCCCCACAAAGCCACCATTGCGGAGCCTCTGCATAGGCTCCTGGACAAGGGAACTGCCTGGTCTTGGACCAAAACACATGAAAATAGCTTCCAATCATTAAAAAATATTATTTGTAACAGTTCAACGATCACCCTTTTCCGAGAAGACACACCAATATGCATCGCTTGCGATGCATCTCCCTATGGGATTGGGGCAGTGTTAAGTCACCTATACAAGGACGGCACCCAAAGACCCATAGCCTTTTATTCACGCACTCTGTCAAAAGCAGAAAGGAATTATGCACAAATAGACAGAGAAGCCCTAGCAATAGTCGCAGGGGTTAAAAAATTCCATGACTACCTCTATGGGAGACCCTTTACCATATTCACAGATCACAAACCCCTACTAGGAATATTCACGTGGAATAAAGCAACACCCCAGATTCTCTCACCAAGAATACTAAGGTGGTCCACCTTCTTATCTGCCTATTCTTTTCAATTAATACATAAACCAGGAAGGGAATTAGGACACGCAGACTGCCTCAGCAGACTGCCAATTCAAAGCAAGGACCCAGACCCAGCACCAGCTGGACTAATTCTAGCAATCTCTCAACTTCCAGACTGCCCCCTCTCTGCAAAGATTATAGCTAACAACTCAGCTAAAGACAAAATACTCAGCAGAATCCTCAGGTGGGCAACAACAGGTTGGCCAGCACAAAACCCACACCCCCAATTCCAGCCATACTATAACAGGAAAAATGAAATATCCTCACATAGGGGATGCCTTCTATGGGGAAATCGGGTCATAATACCTGATAGGAATATAAATCAAACATTACACATCTTACATGAGGGACATCCAGGCATTGTCAAGATGAAAGCTATGGCCAGAAGTTATGTCTGGTGGCCTGGCATAGATAAAGAGATAGAAAAATATGTTGGAGGGTGCTACACTTGTCAAGCAACACGAAGCGAGCCACCCCAAGCACCAATTCACAAATGGGAAACTACAAAAAACCCATGGTCTCGCATACATTTAGATTTCGCAGGACCTATCCAGGGACAGAGTTTTCTAATTGTAGTGGACAGCTATTCTAAATGGTTAGAAGTCACTCCCCTTAGAAAAACAACGTCAGGAGCCACTATACAGGCCCTAAGGAAAATATTCGCCACACATGGCCTCCCAGACACCATGGTTTCAGACAATGGACCTCAATTCACTTCTCGTGAATTTCAGATGTTCGCTATGAAGAACTGTATTAGGCTGGTCACGTCTGCACCGTTCCACCCATCGACGAACGGGATGGCTGAAATTATGGTGCGTTCCACAAAAGAAGCTTTGAAAAAATTCGTAAAGGGGAACTGGCAGCGGCGACTCAGCCAGTTCCTAATGTCACAACACGCAACTCCATGCACAACAACGGGCAAATCACCCGCGGAACTAAGATGGGGGCGGAGACTGATAACGCGGCTCGACAGACTACATCCTGACACATACCCGGAAGAAAACGATCACCCCCACCCAACCCGCACCCTCAAACCTGGGCAAATGATTTGGGCACGGTCATACTCAGACAAAAACAAATGGGTCCAAGGGACGGTGCTAAAACAAACCGGACCCATCTCTTATCTTATATCCACACAAACACACGGTAATCTACGCCGCCATATCGATCAACTCAGACCAAGACAACCACCCCACAGCCCAGAACCCCACCCAGAGGAACACGAACTGCAAGCCCCCGCAGAATTACTGCCCGCACCAAACCAAGAGGAAGAGGGGCAAGAAAACTTACTACCACCTGAACCAGACATCGCCCCACTTCCAAGACGCTCCAACAGAAACAGAAGAGCCCCTACCTACCTAAAGGACTACCAGTGGGCAGGTTCCAACGACCAAGGGGGAGGAAACGCTCCAGGGGAGGGGTAAGGGGTGTATTATATCTGTAAACAGTATTAATATAAGTTAAACTAGTTATTCTGGTTATTCGATGAGGGAAACACAAATCTGACAGGAGAACACGCGGGAACTTTGACAGCTGTCAAAGTTCCCCGCACGGCGCAGGCGCAGCCACTGACAGCTCGCGGCTGTCAAAACACCGAGCCATGCGGAAGCAAGAACTGTCAAGAGCAGACGGCGCGGATTGGTCCGGATAGACGCGGCGCCAAAAGGAACGTTCCTGATTGGTCCTCACTGACAGCTGCCGGCTATAAAAGCCGGACAAGTTATTCTGTTTTTGCCTTGCTCTAAATAAACCTTTAGTTAAGTAGCCTGTCGTCCCGAGTGGTCCTTCGGCTACTTCAGTAATAGCATTGAAGTCTCCTAGCACACAGATCTCATCGTAGTCTATATCACGTATCTTATTATGTAACGTTTTAAAAAATTGTTCTTGGTTTCCATTTGGGGCATATATTTCTACAATCACTACTTTCCTATGGTTTATTTCTACCTCAGTTTCCTGCCCAGTTTTCTTAATAGCCCCAAGTCTCCCTCCCCCAAGCAGAAACCAGCTCTGTAGAAATGCAGATGATAATCTTGTCAGAAAGACTGGAGTCAGGAAACTGGGATTAGGAAGAAAGAACCCTAGAATCAACAATCCCTCACATCAAAAAATCCAACAGTCATCAGCCACAGCCCCAGGGAAGCAGGGTATGACCTTTGGGGCATAATAGGATTAACTCACCACCATCAGAATACCAGAAAGGCACACTCTGACTCAGGTCAAAGTTCATGCCACAGGAACAACTGCAAACAAAAGGCTCCAGAGGGTATAAAAACCCACACCCTGCATGTGCTCTCTCTTTCTCTTTTCTTCAGAGCCATCTTCCTGTCTGGCTCTCCTCTTCAATAAACTGCAACCTTCTTTCTAAAGCAGTCGCCATGTTGTTCATTCTCGGCTTGGACTGAACCATGATGAAGACTTTTCCTTCTACAAGCCCGTTTACCATTTCTAATTCACAGTCAATCCTTTGGCATGAGAAAGTGGCTGGAAACTTCATCCAGCTGCTGGTTACTTTCCTTCCTTCATTTAAAAAGAAAATTCTAGTTGCTTCAGTTGAAAAGCCTGCAATTCCATTAAGATTCTACTAGAGTTTCAAATTCAAAAACAATATGCCAAATGCACATCTCAAGAGTGAACATTTTCCAAAACCAAATAAAGGGTTATAATTTTCTCAATAGTTTCTATCTTCCTAAGAGGTCTTTAGGTAGCATAAAAATGCTATACTAAGCAAATATCCAGTGCTGAAAAATGAAAACCCATCTCTATGAAATGAGAAAAAGATAACACAGAGTACAGAAAACACAGAAGGGAATGGAGAGAGTGAGGCAGAAAGAAAAGTGCAGAGTTAAGAAAATAGCTGAAGTGTGAGCAGATTTGAATAAAAAGAGAAAGAAAGTTGAATGAGAAGAAGAGAGACTAAAACTTATGAAGAATGGTTGCTGGAACTGGGTATGGCCAGTCTAGAGAAAAGAAGGACTAGGGGTGACATGATATCAGCAGTCCAGTATTTGAGGGGCTGCCACAAAGAAGAGGGAGTAAAGCTATTCTCCAAGGCACCAGAAGGCAGGACAAGAAACAATGGATGGAAACTAATCAAGGAGAGAAGCATCCAGGAATTAAGGAGAAAGAGAGAGTTCTTATCAACCCTGTTGTGTTATATGTTAAATATAATGTTAAAGTTAGAAGAATGTTAACGTTGTATGAGGTAAACACGGTGACAGGAATACACGTGGGAGCTTTTGACAGCTGTCAAAAGCTGCCGCCAGCAAAGGCGCATGCGCAGCCAGCTGACAGATCTCCGCTGTCAAAACAAGCTATCCACCATGCATGCGCCACCGCCACGAGGACGCGAAGCTGTCAAACACACACCGCAGCTGATTGGCTCAGCAGTCTCGGCAGGTGAAGATCAAGCAGCGGATTGGCGCAGCCAGCCGGCTGCCGGCTATAAAAAGAGCTGAAGCTGAGCACCCATTTGCCCGGTACCTCAATAAACCTGTTAGACCCAGCCGGCTGTCTCCGAGAGGTCTTTGAGCCACTTCACCTGTTTCCTCATATACTAATTTGGGACAATTTTGAGTTCTGATCCTAGCAAACGCAGCTGGGTATACTAGCCATGCATCAGTGACCCTTTTTATATCATTGCTGATCATTAGATATATATTTATTAGACATATAACCCAAAGTTCTCCAAGGCACTCAAAGCAGCAGGCATAATACTCTTTCCTTCAACTTTTCCCCACAAGAGCCCGATGTCAACGTTGCTAACATTGGATGTTCCCACTCTGACAACTGATGAAAATGCAGCCATTTTCTGTTCTCCTTTAACACGCTTTTTCTGGTATTTAGAAATCAGGTTCAGAAGGGGGGGGGGGTGAGGTTGGGATGAAAGCTCAGCTTTGTGGGAACCCAAGGGCAAGCTGATAATGTTTTGGGGGGCTGAGAAGCTGGGGAGAAAGCCCGCATTTTAAGCTAACTGGAGAATGTGATTTATGACAGTTTATTGGGGGTGGGAATTGCACTTTGTTACTTTGTATCGGGGGGAAGGGAATTTAGTTTTTGGGTTCAACTATGTAGTGCCAATACTTTGTTTCCCAAATAAAATGTTCTTTAAGGAAGAATTTTGCCTCAAAGTTCTTTTGATGGGTTTCATCTATCGGAACCATGACACCCTATGTGATAGATTCGGCTCACAGATGTCCTAAGTCATCTCTAGAGAGCTTCCATGGCTGAGGCTGGATTTGAACAGATCTGGTCAGGTCCTAATCCAACATCCTTCCTAATGGATCACCTGCTGAGTTGACAGACAACAATCTACAAGCAGGCAGAAGGGAATTACAATACCTGCCATCTGAAATACTCACAATATCTGATAGAATGTCTTCTTTGGCGGGTGAATACTTCTGGAGTTGAGAGCATGTTCTGGACACTCACACAAAATGGCTCCCATATGAAGCCTAATTATTCATAAAATGGCAGCCATTTATCAGAAAGCTACCACAGATACCTTTTTTATTTTTATTTTTTTATTTTTAATCCCATTTATATCCCGCCCTTCTCCGAAGACTCAGGGTGGCTTACAATCTAAGAAGCACAGATCAATGTGCTTAGCTTACCTTTCCCTATCCCACCTTTTTTGTCTATATTTCGGGGGGGGGTGTGCATAAATACTGAGATACAATAATCCCCTGTTTTTATTTAAGATTGCCTAGAGATCCCAGGGCCTTTTGACAATAAACAGGATGTTAAAGTTTGGCACTATTTAATTCTCACATTGTTTGCCATAGACATAGCAGGAAATTTAAAAAGCAGGCCACTGCTGTCAGAGAAAGGTTGAAGCACAAGAATCCTGTTGAGCTGCTATGATACTGGCAATCATCCCAGTGTTGCAGGGGCTCATGTCAGTCTTTTGTGTATTTATGTGTATGAATATATATCAATGTGTTATATATCAGTACTAAATTATAATAAAAATATAGCAATGTTATATTATATAATGTAATAATCTAATCTAATCTAATCTAATATAATATAATATAATATAATATAATATAATAATATAATAATCTAATCTAATCTAATCTAATCTAATCTAATCTAATCTAATCTAATCTAATCTAATCTAATCTAATCTAATCTAATCTAATATAATATAATATAATATAATATAATATAATATAATATAATATAATATAATATAATAACATGGAGCAAGAAATCTGAAGAAAGAGAGAAAAGGGCTAATTCTGGCTGCACAAGACCATTAAAACAAATGCATACAAAGCCAGATTTGAGAAAACAGCAACAGACACCTCTGCAAAAAATGTTGAAGAAACAGTGGATGACCTGGTTAGCTGTTGCAAGAAGATGTCACAAACTGGCTACAAAAACATCATGACAAAATAGCAACTATGGTGCATTGGAAGATCTGCAAGAAATACCATTTACCTACAAGCAAGAACTGGTGGGGCTCATCGAGAAACTCACAGAAAGCTAATGTGCTCTGGGACTTTAGAATTGAGGCACCTGCCGCATAACATGCCAGACTTAACAATTGTCGATAAGAAAGACAGAAAACTCTGGATAGTGGACATGGCAGTATATGGAGACAGCAGAGTAAAAAAGAACTGGAGAAGATAATAAAAAGAATTGCAAATAGAAATAGAATGACTATGGCAAAAGAAAGCAAAGGTAGTACCTATAGTAATAGGCACCTTGGGTGCAGTCCCAAAACAACTGGAGCACCACTTGAACACCATTGGCATTGACAAAATCACTATCCATCAATTGCAAAAGGCAGCTTTACTCAGAACAGCTTATATCCTGCAATGATACCTCTAACATCGTCAAACATCAACATCTGCCTATCCCAGGTCATTGGGAAGGATTTAATACATGGATAAAAATTCCAAATCCAGTCTGAACATCTGGCTGACTGTGTGACAAACTACAACAATATAATACAATAGCACACCAACATTCAATCCAACCACAGATCAATGGTATGGAAGCAATCTCTCGCCTTCTGCTTAATCTGCCTTAAAGAGCTTTTATGAAAATACAACCTATTCATAAAAATCTAGCTGGCTTAGAGAAAGAATAAGATAAATACAAATCAAATGGTTTTCAAGCTTTAAGGATTATTGATGTTGTGACAATAAAAAGCTCGCATTTGTTTACTGCTTGGCTGCGAACACACACAAGATGTGTTTACTGTTGCTTTCTTCACTCCTTTTATGGGCTAATGGAAGTCTGTGGAGGAGCTGGTGGCCAGATGAGTTATTTTGCAGCAAGCCATTGAATGAGATGAATGGCTAGTCTCTTTTGTTTATGGTCTTTTATATTGTGAGATTTATAATTCCATAATCAAAATCAGAATAAAAGCCAGATTTCAAAGTAAACTGCCAACACTGGGGTTTATGGCAGGACATGTAGAGAGCAAACTAAACAGGTAAACAAGTCACCTGCTCAGTATCTCATGTTGTAGTCAAAATTAAAATCAAGTACCCTTTGAGTGGAGCTCAGTTCCTGATGACTTTCAAAAATACTTCTGTATGGAATGATGTGGAGGTCATTTGCTATGGCTCTCTCTTTGTGTGTGCATTACTTCCCAGTTGTATTTCTATTTTAAATTATTGGAATTCTTCCTATTATTTGTATCCACAGAAATACACATTCTATGCTAACCTGCTTCCCATTTGTGTTATTTTATGAAGGCAACCTGATAGATGGACGTATTGGATTTTTAACTCCAAAAAGATTGTTCTGTACCTTAATCTTGGACCCACTTTGATCCCAAAAGGATTGTCTGATTGATTGATTGATTGATTGATTGATTGATTGATTGATTATGTGCCATCAACTCAATGTTGATTCTTAGTGGCAACATAGATTTTCTCCATGACAATCTGACCTTAACCTTGTCCTTCAGTTTTCCAAGAGTGCACCTATTCCTGATGAGGCTGTTTGTTCTTGCCTTTTCCAGCATTAGAACATTCTTCAAATAGTAAGGTCTTCCTATAATGTGTAGAGGTGTGATAATTTCAGCCTGGTCATTTTTGTCTTGAATGAGAACTCTGGATTAATTTGTCTGATGATCCCTTGATTTGTTTTCTTGGCTGTCCATGTACGCTCAAGAGTTTTCTTCAATACCAAAGTTCAGAAGTGTCAATTCTCTTTCTTTCCAGCTGGTTCTTTTGTTTCCATAGAGTGTCACAGGAAATACCATGGCTGGCACTTATTCTGATCTTTCTGGTATAAATGTATCACAGCATCTGAATATCTTTTCCAAGGCCTTCATGGCTGCTCTAGTAAAGACTAGTCTGTGGCATATTTCTCAACTGCTTGCTCCTTTGCTGTCGATGGTCGATCTTAAAAGGCAGAAGCAATCTATCGCTTTACTGTCTCTATTGTTAATTCTAACCAAATGGATAAAATCCTTCAGATAAAGCTCCCAAGGATGGCCTCCTATCCTCTATTTGAGAGCCAAATTAAGTGAAACGTTGAAAGGTGAGTGGCCAATGTTTCTGTTTGCTGTTTTGATTAGATATCTGCATGCATCTCGATTTACGAAGTACGAGGGGCAGGTCTCTGCCTTGAGGCATTTGCTATCTACCATTTGACAAAGAGGAGGCCACAGAGGAAGGTGAGGGAGAGAAGTGGAAGGGGGGAAAAACAGGGGAAGAATATGTGTCTATTTCAGTTATGCATTCTTAGCCTTGGCTATAGGTGTGAAATAGATATTATGGGGCTAGGCAACTTTTTTCCTTGAAAAGCAGCCTTATTCAAAAATCCTATAGGAAGCAAGAGAAACAGCACTGATGCGGGGGGGGGGGGAATTTCCTGATCTAAATTGCCTCCCCATTGAAATATCTATTAGCCCAGCGAGGAGTAAAGTATTACAGCACCCTGAGTTAGTCAATAGCAGCTTAGAGGTGGGTAGAATTGAGGGTGGGGAAGGGGCATGAAAGAAAGGATTAAATACCACCTTCCCACATTGTTTTCCAGGTCTATACTAGAGTCCAGCTGCTTTGAATTATAATAACAACAGCAGCACACCAGTGAAAGATCATTTCTCAAAACTCATCTTGCCTACTGCAAGGGCCCCCCAAAATTAGGGGGGCACCTGTAGGTCATGAGTTGTGCACAGCTCCATGCATTTCTTTTCCTTTCTTTCTCTGCCCCCAAAGCAGATCCTATTGCTGAAGTTCAGTGGCAAACTAAATTGTGGTGGAAAGACTTTTACCAATCATCAAAATAAAAGCAAAAAAAAAAAAGATGCATCACAAATCATGTTTTTCTAAAAATAAAACATTCAAAATTCCCTACCCTATCCTTTGCCCCATTCCCACTCTTGAGGCTGAATTTTTTTTGTAAAAAAAAAACAACCTTCCTGATACAGAAAAGTTATCTACTGTTCTGCTACGGTAGGTTAAATGATGCCCAGCCTCTAATCTGGAATCATTTATGAACATGCAGAGTTTATTTGAGAAACTCTATCTAGTTAACTCCAGATTTTTTTCCCCCTCCGAGATTGATGGTGGTGGTAGGTTTATCCCACCCTTATATTTCTCTCTTGAAAACCTTGGAACTTTAAAACTGTGACCTTTGTGAGCGTTTGTGTTCGGTGTCCTAGCTTCCGAAAGGGCAAAAGCAATGATATTTGCCAAATTTATACATTTAAGAGCAAGAGAGAGAGATCACCGAAAAGGGAATAAGCCTCCCAAACAAATGTTGGCAAAGCATTTATTTCTCCCTCTATTTTTTTACTTCTCTGTTAATTAGATAATTAATCTTTATTGGTTCTTTCTTTTCTTCATTACATGCCTCCCACATCATCCTGCTCATGGTCTCCCCCCCCCCTGTCCTCCACCACTGCTGTATGCATCCCAGCTGCTGAGGCAATATTTTTCTAATAGAGTATTTAAAAAGGAGATGTGAATACACAAAGAACATGGGGTGGGGGATATGTCTCGCAGAAATAATTTTGCTTCTGTTACTAGCTAAAATAAAGCTGGTAGCAGGTAATTAAAAGGGGGGGGAAAGGGGAGAATAGCACGATTCAAGAGATGATAAGGTCATCTTTTATAATAAAAATCTCATTTGCTCACTTGCTCCCTCTTGCCTGCATGAGTTGCTTCTACTTTCTCCAGGAAGGATAGAAAGAGAATATGGTGGCAAAGAAATACTGCCTTGCTTTCATTCCTCTTTCATTTTTTTTTTCTTCAAATGTTCCCAAAATGAAACTATTGCTATTCTCGGGCGCATAACCACTGCTAATTAGTAATCTCTACTTACTATGTGGTATTGAGGAAAGTGTATCTGAATATATCAGTGATATTTGTGTGGTTCATCCTTGGCAAATCTCTGGGCTGTTTACTTTCCATGGAAGGATTAAAGACCTTTTAGAATGAGTAGAGCAGAAGAAGAAGCTGGATCTGGCCTGCCTCTCCCAGCCAGGGAAAACAAAGCTAAGCTAGCATTATGGGTTGATAGAAACATGTTGCCAATCTGTCTCTTTTCCTATTGATCCCTGCCTTGCAACTTGCTGAACCAAAGCACTTTCTGTCCAACCCTTTCCACAATTACCCATGCATATGCAGGGTCATTCTGTTGGAAGGACCTGTTGTGGGATACTTTTTTCCACAACACTGGGGCAGATTTGAGCTCTGTCTGAATACACTGTAAATCTCTTCCCCACTTTTAAAGCCAATTTTTCCTCTTAGCAGGAGATTTGACATCTATCATTCTCCAGAGTAAAATGGAACATGCATAGTTTTATAAAAGGCAAAACATCCCCAAGCTCAGCTTCAAGAGACGTACATATATAGGCAGTCCACATGGTTCCAGGAAAGAACTTTTGGATCAGCTTGTTAAAACCTCTCCTTGTGCAAAGGTTGCTCTTTCATTCTCTTACGTTTTAGTTGATATACGTGGAAGAGCTTTACAAAATACTCCTGTCTTGGTAGGGCCACCTATATAGCTGCCCTTCAAAGTATAAACAGTAACGTGCCTATTGAAGAGATTGGCTTCCTTCCTGCCCACTCACAATAGTAACAATGTTTGGGGTGTCTTTTATGGGAGGTTGTTGTTCTTACACAAAAGCTGAGATTTCTTGCACCAGAATGTTGGTATGCAGTTTTTGCAACTGTTCCTGCATCAAGAGATTTAGTCATTCCTTTATATTGGACTCAACACTGCTCATCTTAATTATTACAGTAAGGTAGAGTGAAAGCAATACATAAATAAGATAAGACAGATGTATCATTATTTTTCAGTGGATTTTAGTATGAATTTTAGCTAAGAAACCCCTTTTATTTTTTTACTGTTCTGTGTAACAACCTTCTCCATTGTGATGACCTAATATATGCTGGATTTCAGTACTCATCTAGGCTGGGAATGATGGAGGTTGTAATCCAGCATATCCGAAGGGCATCAGATTAGAAGATGCTGCTCTAATCTTGTAACGCAAATCTGAGAGCTTTTTTCTTACCCCAGTCTAACTGGCCTTACTACAGTTTGCAATATTTCAGAATCAAAAATAGGGACATGGTTATGGCTATGCACTGTGCATATACCACAATGCACAAAATCTCCTTCCCAAAATACATTTTCTTTCTCAAACCTTAAATGGTTAGGTCTAATAGCACTTAGACTTATATGCCACTTCACAGTGCTTTACAGCCCTCTCTAAGCAGTTTACAGAGTCAGCCTATTGCGCCCCCCCATAGTCAGCCTATTGCCCTCATTTTACTGACCTCGGAAGGATGGAAGGCTGAGTCTACCTTGAGCCAGTCGGGATCGAACTTCTGGCAGTGAGCAGAGTCAGCCTGCCATTGACAATTGAATCTGAGGCAATATCTGATGGTGATAGTGCACTGTACTCTTTGGGATGAAGAATGCATATTTTAGCAAATAAAAATGTTCTGGAAACTGGGGTTTTCCATTAGTTAGAACTTGTCATTTGCATAGCTGATGCCAAAATTGACCGATTCTTCTTTACTCACAGCACATGAAGTATGTAGATCTGGGGAAGTTTGATACCACATGAACTCCACATAAAGATCATTTTGTTTGCTCTGTGGTATGAAACCCTGAAATGTTTCCCAAAAAAGTCTGTAACTGTAAGCATTTTACATTTTCTGTCCCTACAGGTTCAAGCACAACTACCACTTCTGTGGAATTAGATTGTATGTATATGGCTATATATACAGCAGGATATTTCAGTAACATCTCATTGCTTCAGCAAGGAATTTGGCAATCTTAAATGAGCCATCAAGACCCAACTTCTTGATCAACTGCAATGCAGCAAAGCCTATCAATACAAGCCTTACGGTTACTGCATTTCCTTCCTTCCTGTTTCATTACATTAACAGAATTCCAGCAATCATACACCATAGTTTTAAAAATTCTGATTCTCCTGTCCACCTTAAAAACAAGCTACTTTTCGATGCTTCTGCTATGAACAAAGTTTGCATTCCAGCAATGCTAAACTGTCTTTGGGGGTGCTTTCTTTCTCCTAGAACAGACTGACATGCAAGGACCCCCTCTTTCCCATTCCAGTTCTGTTTGACTGATTCCAACTGGGAGGGGGGCATCATCCTCAAATTCAGCTTGCTACACTCTTAGGATTTTTCAATATCATACAATACACGACTTGCTAGAACAGTGCCATGGTGAACCTTTTTCCTTCCCTCCCCCCCCCCCGTCTCTCTTTGTTTCATGGAGCCACTTGGGGTGGGGGTGGGAAGTGAACTTGGCAGCTCTTGAAGCTGAAAGTGAACAATAATTGGCTGGTGTCCTCAGACCTCAGCTGTTGGCTAGTTTGGACTGAGTAATGATTGGCTGAAGGTGCTTCCTATGAAGCTCAAAACCATGCTAAATGCAATTTGGATCTGTGGATGGTAAGGATAAAATGGGGGGTGGGGTGGGGTAGTGGAGGAATTGCTAGTTAGGTTTAAAATGCATGGGGAATGATTAGCAAATGGAACAGATGGTGTTATGGCAGAATTCCAAGTCTTGGCCTGATATCTGAATATCTTCCTTGGTGATATCAACAGACATTATACATCATCTTTGTTCTCAAGTATGATCAATGGTTTAATAAAGCATCCTACACAGAGATTCATGGTAGGATACAATCTGTGGATCACTTGTTCTTCATGCTGAAGCAACATACTGAAGTTCTTGAAAATGAAGTATAATTTTATGCAGAAACACAGCATGCCATTTAGCAACTGAACCTTGAATATATTTGTTAATCTCTTATCACACATTCCAGATGTCTTATCTCTCCTGTTTGGGGCATTTTTATCATTGCCATGGTGAGTTATGAAATAACATTTCGTGACCTCCCAAATATCCAGGATTTTTTTTCATAATAGATATGCTGAGCCATTGGAGCATGTTTTAGCACATTCTAAGTGTTACTTTATAAAATGAGATATCTATATCTTCTCTAACAAATCCTTTTTAAATGGCATTTTCTTTAAAATGTTAATAGAGGTCCACCAGATGATCCATGTGGATCAAAAAACAACAACACTCCGTGATCCAATTTTGGCTGTTAGATTTGGTAAATGATGTGTGCAGTCAGTTCAATACTTTTCTTGCCCTATTGTTTCTTCTGTAGAAGTTGTGGAATGCCACTGGCTTTGACAATAATTATTGGAGGCATTACTTGAGACAAAAGCCACAGAATTCTCTAAAGGTAAGCCCTGAATCCAAAAGACATTTTTCAGTGGCCTTTGCAAGGTTTTAGCAACTGCATGGTTTGCAAGGGGCACAACCAGAAAATGAGTCCTAACTGAACCTTGAAACTCGCCATTTTCACACTGAGAAGAATTTTTCAACCTTGTCAAAAATGCCACCTCCAGTTAGTGAAAAGGGAGGATCACTAAACCCTTATGACTCTTGTCTGGGGATTGAGGCAGCTGCATTTCAAGTTGGCAATATGCTTCCTGCAGTGGAGACAGTTTGCCTTCTCGCACTGCAGAGGCGACACAATCTGCTTCAGAAAGATGCTTTGCATTTGAACTTCATCCAGCAGTTTCACTAGCTGTCAGAGGGACCTGCATCTATGTAGAGCTTGTGCAGAACCCTCTTCAGATGAACAGAATTGCTGAAGCACAGCCCTAAGAGTTGCTTAGGGATGGTACCCATTCTTTTTCTTCCTTCCTTCAATGCAGTGGACAAAATGACTGGCTTTCATGCATCCTCATGCATATTTCTCAAAGATTTCACTGTCTGGAACAGTTACCCTACCTGTTTACTGTAACTGTCATTTATAGCAAATGGTAAATTAGGGTTGAGTAAAAAAAGAGTTCTGCATTCATTGCCCTATCCGTGGTTGACAGAGCTCATCTGTGCTCGGGAAGATCTTAAACTGTTTTGCTTTTTCCCATTTGTCTTCTATTTTACCTTACATATATACGTGTTTACATCATGATTTTCCACTAAATCTTAAGGGTAGGTTTCACCAAAGAGAGAACTGTTCCTTTTTCCTGGATTGTCCTATAAATTCTCTTCCTCCTGAAGAATATGAGAAGTGTGGTTTCACAATATTTTTATTGCGTATTATTATTATTATTATTATTATTATTATTATTATTATTATTATTATTATTATTATTATTATTATTATTATTATTTTGGCAGAGTGGAGCAATAAGATTCTGGAATAAAACCCTTTACGGATAAACAAGGTCCTCCTGTTTTAGATGAGAGCAGGGCTTTTTTTGTCATAGAACGCCCAGAACGGAGTTCCGGCACCTTTTTGGGATGGAACTTTGTAGGGTAGGCAAGGCGGGTTGTATGACATGTGTGAGTTCTGGCACCTTTTTCTTTTACAAAAAAAGCACTGGATGAGAGAATAGCTTATCCAGCTCTGAAACAGATCTTAAGACAAAAACAGACTAAGCAAGGGGAAATCAAACACTGCTTTAGATAAGAAAGGTGCTAAAGAAATGTTTAAAATATATTTTTTTAAATGTATGCTTCTACAGAGAGAAGCCATCAGCTGCGTCAAATCAAAGCCCTGTTTAAGAAAGATCTCCTTAGCTTCAAGGGGCTCTCCTCGTCCCCTCAAGGTTCTTCTTTGCTTGTGAGCTGCCTGTTGAACCCCTGAGCCTCAACGTCTCCAATGTCCTGGCCATTTTATAGCCTCTCTCACTGCCTTCCCACTGAGGAGTCTTCAGAAGACAGGTGACAAGCCCTAAAAAGCCAGAAAGCCAGAGCAATAGTCTGTTCAGCCATTTGGTGATGCAGCTTCATTGCATGCTCCTACAATCAGTGAACCCCGAAGCTGCTCCCATTTTCTGCCGCGTCCTGACACAGAAGTGGGAGGAGAAACCCTTTCCTTTTCTTTTAAAAAGGGCTGGATACTACAGCAATAGGCAAGCTTGCTGCCAACACACCGACCATTTTAAAAATATTACTCCGTGTAACATCTAGGAGGCTCATTAATACAGAAAAACTCGGCACAACAGCAGGCACGCAAAACCGTCTGTAGACCTGAAATGTAGCAAAAAAATATATAATATTCCTCGAAGGAAAGAGAGAGGTGCCGTAGAAGGAAGATTGGGTTCTGTGTAATTTTCAGTAGATCAATAATAATTTCGGACTTAACCCCGTTGTCTAACATTAGTAACAGTGAAAGCCTTTTCTGCTTCTTCTGGTTCTTTCTTCAGAGGCATTTCCACATGTCTGCTTGAGGCCACATTTTGTGCACAACATCCAGAACAGTGTCTTCTGACTTAAATCAGAAAATGGGCATTTCTATTTAGATATATGGGTGAACACTAGGAAACCAACCCTAATTTCTGAGTAGAGAATTTTTCAGCCAGGTCTAGGTGTGCCAGTGTTTAACAGAAAGATGTAAATAATGGTGGCTTCACCCATTAAGCTACTTTTTTTAATCAGTTTTTCACCCCACTGAGTCATATTGGCCATGTTCACATAGAACACTAAACCACAGTGAGTAGATTAAATATCACACTAAGCCACAAGCCAGGAAATCATATCATGGCTCAAGAAGTAAGTTAGGCACCCTTGTGTGATTCATGCCGATGCAGAAATCTGGATGCCTTGCAATAGATTCAGTGATGGGATTCAGCCAGTTTTCACCACTTCGGCAGAACCGGTAGCTAATTTTTTGTTGCTCAGGCCCAGAACGGACTTACGGAAGTGGCATCCACACAGAGAACCGGTTGTTCACATATTTGAATCCCACCACTGAATAGATTCTGTGCAAGCAATACATTCTGAATTGGATGCCTTTCTGCAGAGAACCTCCCCCCACCAACAGATGGCAGTGGAGAGGCTCCAATAGTTCTTTCTCAACTCCACAGCTTGAAATCAACAAGTTATTTACAACCACAGTTGAGCTGAGTTAAAAAGCTGCTGGTCTGCAACCATTCCTGTCAGTGAAAATGCCTATTCTGTGAAATAAGCCAGAAAAAAAAAATAAGTGTGACACCTTTTTACAACACTTAATAACTCTTTGTTTCAAATATACAGCAAGAAAATGAACAACATAAATAGCAGCTAGTCACCACATTGATCTTCACTCCTGAAGAGAATATTCTTTTGTCAGGGGTCTTCAAACTTGGCCCTTTTATGACTTGTGGACTTCAAATCCCAGAATTCCTCAGCCAGGCACACCTGGCTGAGGAATTCTGGGATTTGAAGTCCACAAGTCATAAAAGGGCCAAGTTTGAAGGACCCTGCTTCAGGGTATTCTGGGCTGTTCCCCAAACCTGCACCTTCCATTCTCCCAAAGTCACAAACCCTAACAAGTAACTTATCATCTCACTAATTTAGTCTGACCAGTAAGAAAACGTCTACTGTATCTGAAGGATCCATCTGTCCTTTCACTTTTTCCAACATTTACAAGACACAAACACGTAATGCCAACAACATGCAAAAGAAAAAAGGGGAAAAAAGTCCTTTATGATGTTAGATTTAAGATATTGTTTGCTGCTGCCATTTGGAGTTTGGATTCTTTTTCTACAAGTTTATGGAACAGTTTGCCAGGAGTAGAAAACCAAAACAGAGTGGATCCTATAAGCATGGAACATGCTCTCCCTGCCACGAGGGTATTTTAAGTATGGTGGAACTGACCTGGGGATAATTCACACATATGTGTGTGTATGCATTGTTTCATATCTCATCACTCATTATGAACTGTTTCTCCTTAAAAATGTACCTTCACTTGAGATGCAAAATGCTGGTTTGGTTGAAATTATGTTTTGGCTCTGGAGCACATAACACCAAACATGTCACTGGAAGGCAAAATCACAAAACTGTGACTCACCACTTATTTTGGCCATGCTATGCAAGGGAATTCACTGGAGAAAGCAATTATGTTTGAAAGAGTTAACAGTGAAAGGAATCAAGGCTGCCAGAAAACACTATTGCTGGACACCATCAAAGCTGACACCAGCTAGAGCACAGAACAACTGAAAGACGTAATGCAAGACTGGAAGATGTGGAGAGACCTGACCCATAGAATCACCAAGGGACCTCCTCCTCCTCCTCCTCCTCCATCATCATCATCACCACCACCACCACCACCATCATCATGATGGTTTGACTCTGCCTCTCCTGTATGTGAAATCATTATCTGACTTTGCTCTGAGCAAGGGCAGAACATGTTTAGATAAGTCCTCTTCTCAAGTATTATGCTGAATCATCTTTGCTCATATTTTGCTATCCATTGGCAGTTACCTGATTGGTCATGTGGAACAGGAGGCTGGCATATTATATGAAAATGAATAAACACGGAGTTTACATTCACACGGAGAACCTTTAGTTTAGAAAGAAAATATATATCAAAGTTGTGAGAGCTGATATTCCCTTTGGAACAATAGTTGTTATCCTTCTTGGAAAAACTAGCTAGCAATCTATAATAGAACTGAAGACAAGGTTAAGTGGTGATGGAAATAGTGGGAACGTTCGTATAAAACCTTATACAAATTCAACATTCAGAAGAGCTTCAAAAATTCAAATAATTTGTTAGATGTAGATCAGACCAGAGGAGACTTGTTGATTTAGCCCTTCTATACAATGGGGTACAAAAAGTGCAAAGCTGCAAGGGACTCCACCTGCTTTTCCTGCCAAAAAGTTGATCAACTTGATGAACTGGCTGGAGGAAAACGTATCCCTAGTTATTTGTACCAGCAGCAACAACAGGAAAAAGCTGATTCTCCTTCCTCCCATCAACCACTGCTCTAAGATCCCTGTTCAAAACCACTGATTTTCTACTGTAGGAAACAGATCCACAAGATCACTAGGAGGGAAGGATAAATCTGTCCAGTGCAGTATTTCTCAGCCATGGCAACTTTAAAATATGGGGACTTCACACTGGCTGGAGAATTCTGGGAGTTGGTCCATACATGTTAAAGTTACCAAGATTGAGAAACATTGGTCTAGAGCAGGGGTGTCAAACTCAATTTCATTGAGGGCCGCATCAGCATTGCGGTTGCCCTCAGGGGGCTGGGTGGGTGTGGCCTACTGGGTGGGCGTGGCTAGAGTGTGTATGGCCTACTGGGTGGGCATGGCCAGCTCTACATCATTGGCATCAAGGGTGCCTATGGGGGCCTGGGCAGGAGTGGGACAGATCTGAGGGTCTCTGGCAGGAGGAGGATCTCTGGGCCAGGGCCAAGGCAGTGGGGGCCGTTCCCTCACTGTTTCCAGGATGGCTTCGTGGGCCGCATGAAACCACTTCGCGGGCCGGATCCGGCCCCCGGGCCTTGTGTTTGACATGTCTGGTCTAGAGAGTATGCAATATGTATTATGTTTTGTGTATCAAGTTCCTTGAATGATAAAACTAATTCTGGCAAGCTCATTCAATTTAGGATAATTGATTTCGACTCCAGTGGATGAATGAATATTTGTACATGTTTGCAGATCCATGCAAGTCTGGCAATGGCTCCACTTGTTAATTTCTTTGAATTAATTGGCTGATCACTGTCACTAGACAGAATTATGAATTAGATGGATGGTTTCTCTGATCCATCCTAGCACTTTATACATACTTGCCTGGGATTTGAATTCTCTAGCTTTGTCTGTAGACACCATCAACAGATTACATGGTGAAACTGTTTCTAGGTATATCGCTCAAATGGTTGGTGCTGGGTTGCACGATTAAATATCACTGAAATTGCTGGTGCTGGATTGCATGATTAAATGTTTTATCCAGTTGCAAAATACCAAGGAAATCTATCTTTAACTAGAATTTCTAACAAGCCAGACTACGGTATCTGTTTCCTCCTCTGCCAGCCTTTTGCATCCACAAGCTTGACAGCATGAGTTCATACTTTAAAGATAAATATGGATGACTAGGGTATCTTTGTCACCTGAGTACTCCATCATATAATTTACCAGGACTAATATTATCAGTAGGCCCTATAAAGCCTAAACTTCAAATGATCTTGCGTCTTAATCAGATTGGTTTCCTTTTTGAAACTTGATCCCTTTTAGCTGCCTGGAGGGATGGTGGTTGGATCTACCACCCATTATGCTAAATCATAAATGACAACCACAACCACTGGGTTGACTCAGTGCCAATAAAAACTAGCCAAACCACATTATGTGTTCACATAACTGGAAATCTGCAAGTGGCACATCTGAGATGGTATCTGAGCTCCTGTCAAATTAATTTTGCTTTTAAAAAAAAAGTCCTCACAAGATTGCCAGATTTTGCAAGCTTTCTGCCTTTTCACATGGTAACTCATAAAGTGTTAGTGTTCTTTCACAAAACTGCTGAAATCTCCATTCCGTTTTGGTAATAACAGAATAACAGAGTTGGAAGGGACCTTGGAGGTCTTCTCGTCCAACCCCTTGCTCAGGCAGGAGATCTTATACCATTTCAGACAAATGGCTGTCCAGTTTCTTCTTAAAAACCTCCAGTGCTGGAGCACCCACAACTTCTGGAGGCAAGTTGTCCCTCTGATTAATTGTTCTAATTATCAGGAAATGTCTCTTTAGTTCTAATACAATCTAATACAATCCTGGGTTGTATAAACAGAGGCATAGAATCAAGTATTAATTACTGCTTTATAAAAACCCTAGTAAGACCACACCTGGAATACTGCAGTCAGTTTTAGTCACCATTTCACAAAAAAGATGTTGAGAGTTTGAAAAAAATTCAGAGAAGAGCGACTGAGATGATCAAAGGCTTACAGACTAAAACGTACGAAGAACGGCTACAGGACTTGGGTTTGGCTAGTCTAAAGAAAAGAAGAAATAGCAGTATTCCAGTATTTGAGGGGCTGCCACAAGGCAAGAGGGGACCAGGTTGTTCACCAAAGCACCAGAGGGAAGGACAAGAAACAATGGTTGGAAATTGATCAAAGAGAGAAGCAACCTGGAATTTAAGGAGAAACTTCCTGACAGTGAGGACAATCAACCAGTGGAACAGCTTACCCACAGAAATCCTGGGCGCTCCATCACTGGAGATTTTTAAGAAGAGACTAGAGTAACATTCACCTGTCTGAGACAGTATAGGTTCTCCTGCTTGAGCAGGGGGCTGGATTAGAAGACCTCCAAGCTCTCTTCCAATTCTATTCTATTCTATTCTATTCTATTCTATTCTATTCTATTCTATTCTATTCTATTCTATTCTATTCTATTCTATTCTATTCTAGGTTGCTTCTCTCCTTCATTATTTTCCATCCATTGTTTCTGGTCCTTCCTTCACGTGCTTTGGAGAATAGGTTGACTCCCTCTACTTTGTGGCAATCCCTTAGATATTGGAATACTGCTATCATGTCATCCTTTGTCTCAGTTTTTTTAAAGAAATTGGGGCAAGGGCCACCTACAATTTTGTACACAGATCCCTGGCACCTGGGATGCCTGGTGTAATTCACCCCAGCCCTCTGATGTTCAGCTGCTACCTCTGGAATGTAACCTCTCCTTCCCTGTTACGTGCTTCTGGGCCTTCTGTTTGCTGCCTTGAGCACTTAACCTATATTTGCCCTGGATAGGTATCTGGCCTCTGGCCTCTTCAAACTAGGAAACTTTACTACTCATGGAGAAGGCTTGGTTGAGAATTATGGCTTAATGTTAGACGGGATCTTGAAGATTACTTAGTCCAGCCCCCTGCTAAATATGAAACAGGAATATAAGAACAACAATATGTATGTTGACAGCAGTTGTTCATCTGGTAAGGGAAATTCCACAACCCATTGGACCTAATATCTTAACTTAATAACTTAATAATCTGATATTCTTTGGGCTGAACTTTGCTCTGATTTTTTTCCCACAGAAGAAATATACCTATTTGTTTTGATAATTCCTCATAGGAGACTTTATAGCAATTTCTCTTCCTGCAAGCTATTCTAAATTCTGCCCAGTTTCAGGTTCTTTCACATCCTTAAGGATACCTGCAAAAGAATAACAATAATTGTACGAAATCCATTTGCATTCTAAAGTGTAATATAAATGATTAGCAATAGTCCTTTTTATAAATCAATTGAAAGTATGCCTGTTCACTTAACATTTATGGGATAAGAATTACTATGTGTACAGGATATCTTTACATTTGGTATATTTTTATTCTGTTTTCTACTTTTTTTTCTTTTTAACAAGACGACTTTTTTGTTTTTGCATTTATTGTTTTGAAGCATTTTATGATGGCTTTATCTACATCCTTTTCCTCCTTTCTCTTGTAAGCCATTCTGGGCTCCTCTGGGAGGCAGAACAGTGTAGAAATAAACTAAAACAGAACAGAACAGCAATATGCTTGGGCACTTGAAGACGCTGAGTGCTCTAAAGCTCAAATGATTGTGTGACAGTCAGATTTTGCAACCAATATTCTACTGCTTTGAACAGCAAGTTTATTTATTGCAAGCTTGGTCCACAGCAGCTGAGAATAGCGTAGGCAGTCTCACTTTTTATTTATCCTTTCAATAACATCGTGAGGTGAGCTATCAACTGCTTCTCATTTGCCAGAGACAATTATGTTTCACTGATTAACAAGTCATTCCAATAGTTCTATAGCGTTTATCAAAATACTGATCCTGACAAATACTTTTTAAACTGTGTTACGATGAAGAAAACCTAGCTTTCAAGGTTTAAAGCTAAAACCCTGCTGGAGATCTTGTAACCAGGAACCCCGCCCAACCCCAATGTCTGAAATGCTGTCTATGAACAATTTTACAATGCACAATTCTAGTAGGAAGAATTCACCCATCATAGCTGACTTCTAGATAAACTAAATTATAGAAGAAATTTTAAAAAATGATATCCATCTCTGGGTCTATACAGAGATTATATAGATCTCAAAACATTTTTGTCAGGTTGCTATTGCGATTTAATTAAAGGAAGTCAATATATCCTTACAGCTGACAAAGCTGCCTATGGTAAGATCCCCTTCTCTGCTGCCTGATTTAAGATCATCCTCAGAACTAAAATCATGGTTGCCGTTTTCCTTTTCCATAATCCAAAATACGTTAACAATCCATCTACATCTGAAAACCAGACAGACAGTGTTCAGATGATTACATAGCCACAAAATTGTAGTTGAAATTCTACATTTTCAATAAGATGCAGAACTACCCCCTCCCTGATGTCAATAATATTGGATGAACTCAGGTAGCTAAAGAATTTGCTGCATAGGGTTATGCTCTTCCTCCCCCCCCCCCCAACTTGTAGTGCTCTGTTAAAACTAATAAAACAAGGTTAGGGACATTTCCTTCAAGGACCTCTTTGCTTCTTTCATACAAATATCTGTTCCTTAGATACTTTCTATGTGGGTTGGTGGGTTTGGTTTTTTTTTGCCAGTTAGCTGCCCATCTTGGGAACTTAGCTCAATTTTGTAGCTCAATATTGGCTAGCATTTTTCTCTGCTGCAATTTAATGTATTAGCTTCGGAGATGCTCTGGGGAAGATACATAGCCTTGTTTTTTTCTTTATGAGTGTGTCTATGCAATAACTGTGAGGAGAAACAGCAGGCTATGCTCTCTTGTTTCTTAAATTTTTATCCCAGGATAATTGAGGAAAAGATACTCCTGCTACTAATTATGTTACCAGAAAGTTCTGTTAAATGTTACATTAACTTTTGATAATAATCCAGAATTGTCATTATTAGTATTTTATTTTATTTTTTCTCAGTGGTATGAGAATAAGAATTCTTGCTGTAGGGTTAATGCTATCTTTATTTCTGCATTATTTGCACAGTAACTGAGTTTTGCTTGTAACCAGGATTTAGCATTTTGACAGCATTTATTTCTGGTCTAATGGCTGCAATAAATAAGTAAACAAACCATGTTGTACAGCTACAATGACCTAATATGTGCCTTACCCACGACTAGTGTGGTTAGGGTAGTGGACTGTCCTTTGGCCTACTTTACAGAGTACAGCTTCACATCTGAAAAGCAATCTGCTATTTGAAGGCACCTTGTCTCTGAACAACTATTCAGTCTAACTTCATTTTAAAGAGAAAGACTCCCCCAAGGAGAAAAGTAGGACATTCAGTGTGAGTTGTCCATTCAGAATTGGTTCCTGGCCAGCAGTCAAAAGTTTTTAATCTACTGTTTTCTTATTTACACTAAAACAATTATTTATAAAATGTGCATGTCTGCATGCATTAATAGTATATTTGAACAAATCACGTGAGTTCTTCTTCTGGCATTTCAGTTTTGACAACGCACCCTTAGCCACCCTAACTGTCTATCTTGGTCAATGACATGTGCAAATCTCCTTTCCCTCAGCAAGCTTCCAGACACACTTGAGTTCCTTTCATCACACAGTTCCCTCCCTCCCTTCCAATCTTCCTGAGGTTTTTTTTATACATCATAGCTGGCGATGGCAGCAAAATGGAGGTGTTTTTTTTCCCCATATATACTTTCAATAGGAATCTGCTATCAATCACAACTTCCTGATGCACAAGACATCGTGGCGTACATATTTTGTCATTTTCTCTAAAAAAGAAAGTTGTTCTTTTCTGTCTTCTTCTTCAACCTCTGTCAAATGATCATTGTGAGTTAAGGAAACCATCATTTCCTATAGAACTTTTCATACGGTTTGTCTTTGTGAATTTCATACATTCTCTGCCTCTGACCCTGGAAACCTGAAAGTGCCCCCTAAATTGCTTGAATTTGAATAAATATAAATAAATATACTACACAAACACACACACACACACACATCCATACATACTTACACACACACACACACACACACCCACCCTGAAGAGCCATAAAAAAACTATCAAAAGATACTGGTCAGATGAAGCAAAGTCAGTAATATTAAATGTCTGGGATTCACCCGTCCCTCCATAGCTTTTTCCTAAGTCAATGAGAAGAAGACAAATAATCCAGGTTCAAAACCTCTGTCTCTTGTCCCCACCAGGAGAGATGGGGAGCATTGTCTCCAGTGAGTGAAGGATTGGAAAGGCTTATGTTGGAGTGAGGCTGCTTTGCAAACAGCTTGGGTCTGAATCACACGATATTCTATTTGTTTCAAAGCTTACGCAAATGCAACACCCAGTGTGTCTCATGCATTTTATGTATTCAGTAGAAATATTTACGAATAACATTTATGTTCTGCTTTTGCTTCAGGAAGCTTAACATTGTACCCACACCTCCAGGATCTCATCTCTACGCAAGTTAGGGATGTGGTGCTTCCAAAGTGATTTCCTGGAATCTACACACTGCCATCCAATAGCTTTTCCATGTTTTCCCAACAGTTCTCCCTTCTTTTGTCAGATGCACCAAACAAAGCAATGCTGATAGTGATGCTGAAGAAAGCCTGCCTTGAACATACAGGTAAG
Source organism: Vipera berus (assembly GCF_964194415.1). Lineage (NCBI taxonomy): Eukaryota > Metazoa > Chordata > Lepidosauria > Squamata > Viperidae > Vipera > Vipera berus. Next base: position 139,422,311 of record NC_138203.1, on the reverse strand, counting down.
TCCTTGATTTCTGATCACAGTTGAGCCCAAAATTTCTGTTGCTAAGCAAGACAGTTGTTAAGTTAGTTTTGCCCCATTTTACGATCTTTCCTGCCACATTTGTTAAGTAAATCACTGCAGTTGTTAAGTTAGTAACACAGTTGTTAAGTGAATCTGGCTTTCCCACTGATTTTGCTTGTCAGAAGGTCCCAAAAAGTGATCACATGACCCCGGGACACTGCAACCGTCATAAATATGAGTCAGGTGCCCAACGTCTGAATTTTGATCACGTGACCCTGGGGAATGCTCCAACTGTCACCAGTGTGAAAATGGTCATAAGCCTCTTTTTCATGCTGTTATAACTTCGAACAGTCACTGAACGAACCGCTGTAAGGCGAGGACCACCTGTATTCCATACAGTCTTCATTTGTTGGTTTTAACTTCACCCCAGCTTTCAAGAAAAAGGACTCTGTTGTTTCTCCCGCTGCCTTGAAAAGGGATTTCCCCAACTCTCCCAATGCTGCTAAGAGTCTTGCCAAGAGTCAAATCTGGGGTTCTGCCAAATGCTTTGCCAAACTGATACCAGTCTTGATATGTAGTTTTATTCATCTTGATTTATGATTATGCTTCTACATTGCCTGGTAACTGTAGTTTGTTTTTTTTTTTGTTTTTTTGGAAAACGCACAAATATTTTGAAGAAAAATTTAAAAACAAAAGGGACTTTTTATATAAAAAAGCATGGAAATCAACTCAATCATCGAGATAAAATCAGGTTATCAGCAATAATATTATGTCTGCTAACAACAGAAGAAGAATAAATCTTCTGCACACAAAATTTCAACAGTTAAACTAGCAGGAAAATAGACTTATTAAATGCTGAGGAGGATAAAACGGATTTTCCTTGGGACTGAAGGGAACATGATGCAAGGAAGGCCCTTTCATAAACTGGGTATCACCGCTGAAAATTCCCTCTTTCTTGGGACTACCCACATCCCTGGAGATATGAAAGGACAGATGCCTTTCTCTATCTTCCCACAAGCTCTTTAAAGGTTAATTCAGCCCAGAAGAGCCAGTACAGTTGGCCAAGCAAGGGCATTACATAACTGGATCTATCTCGGTTCTGTTAATTTGCAGAAACTAAAGGCTTTTTCTCCCCTTGTTGAAGAAGCTTAACAAAAATGTTTGGACCGCAGTATTTTAACTCAAAGCATGGAAATCAGTTTTAATTCAAAGCATGGAAAGTGTTTGGTACATACCAAAACACTGATTTAAAAACCAAAGCCCCCTAAAATAGGTCTGTGATTTCTGACATCTGGCTGAAGTGTCACAGTGATAGCCACTGCTTCCTGGCAAGTTTAGAGTAATGTTGCATATTTGGATGGATAGATCCATTATACATGTATTGCCCATTATTAAAGATCATATTTCGTGACATGTCAGGGGTTTAGGAGAAAGACGAGATAATCCGTACAAGACAGAATCTTGTTGTAGTGACAACAGAGAAATTTATTTATTTATTTATTTATGGGACTTATATGCCGCCCTATCTCCCGAAGGACTCAGGGCAGCTAACAACAATAAAACACAATAATACAAATGTTAAAAAAGATTAAACTAACAAGCCCCAATGATAAAATGATAAAATATTAAAAATATTCCGCCTAGTGTAGGGGTAGACAACCTCGGCTCTTTTATGACTTATGGACTTCAACTCCCAGAATTCCTGAGCCAGCATGGCTCAGCTTGGAAACCTCTCCCTTTCCCCCTCAGCATGGCTGGCTCAGGAATTCTGGGAGTTGAAGTTCACGAGTCATAAAACAGCCAAGGTTGCCTACCCCTGGCCTAGTGCTTGTGAAAGGTTTGGAAGCGACAAGGAAGTATTTGTTTCCATGCTTTGCACCCTAATTGGTGTGTTCTTGTTGCTACATTTTGCGAGGCTCAGGCCTCCACTCCCAAGTCCTTTAAAAAAAAACAACTAATAAAAATCCAGGCCTAAGAACAGGCATGGGAACAAACCAAGCTGGAGGAGGGAAAAGACAATTGTTTCCTCCCATTAAAACACCCAAATTGATAGATATGGGCAGGCCTGGCTAATCGGTTCTACTCTTTGAATTCAAGGATTACTAGGGGAAACTCCTTGATGTCCTGCAAATAAGTATAAAACGGACAGGTAGGTAGGTAGTAGGCAGATGACGGATGGAGGAAGAGAGCAAAATAAAGATTAGCTTTCCATTTTGCATGGGCAGTGGTGATAATGACTATTAATGGGTGCCACTTAGTGGCTATTGCAAGTTCCTCTCTTCCTCCCTGATACAGGCGTGCAGGCGGCACAATTGTTTGCCTCTTTTGTCTTAAAAATGCCAACTGGATTTTTTCCCTGCTTGCTTAAGTTAAAGATAATCAGATGCAGGTGTTTAGAGTTCTACCAAAGCAAAAATGGGCATGGGAAGGAGAGACTCGGGCTGATTTATGGAGAGTGCTCTCCTTCATAAATCTGCAGATGGTCTGTGTTTTTCAAGGGTGTGCTGGAGCAGCACTCAGTGTAAGCTTTCCTCTCCACCTCCACCCCTTCTTTCTGTTGGAAATAGTATAAAGTACTACAAAGGCTTAGAGGCTCTCAGCTGTAATCCTGAACCACACCAGAAGAGTTCTCACTTTCGTTGGCTGAATGACAAGATCATGGTAAAGGGAGTAATAGTTGAATTACCATACTATGTTTAATATAAAACTCCCTCAACTGAGCTTAGCTTCTGCTGTCTTCATGGACACTTGGGTCTTCGGGGACATTTCTTGATAAAAATATGGGAATTATCTGCCACAGCCTTTTTCTGCGCTATTGGCACAGCTTCCCAGTTTGGCCCGGAAGGCTGAGATTATCTGCTGGTCTCCCCTCTAAGTTCTAGCTAGCTCTCAGCTTTCTGAAATCGGTGAAGGTCAAGAAAATAGCTTGACAAATGCAGGAAAACAGTCTTATTTATTTCTACTGTGTCACTCCTATAAATTATAAATGTACAGGTAGTCCTCAACGTATGACCCCAACTGAGCCCAAAATGTATGTTGCTAAGTGAGAAATTTGTGAAGTGAACTTTACCCCATTTTATGACTTTTCTCGCCACATTCGTTAAGGGAATCCGCCCACCTCTTAAATTAGTGACACGTTTGTTAAGTGACTCTGGTTTCCCCATTGACTTTGCTTGTCAGAAGGTCATAAAACGAGGATCGCATGATTCTGGGACACTGCAGCCATTGTAAATGTGAGTCAGTTGTTAAGCATCCGAATGTAAATCACATGACCATGGGGACGCTGCAATGGTCATAAGTGTGAAAAATGGTCATAAGTCACTTTTTTTCAGTGCCATTGTAACTTCAAACGGTCACTAAGTGAACTGCTGTAAGTCGAGGATTACCTGTACTAGTTTAGAAAATATCTTCTGCATCCACATATATCTTTATTAGAGTTGTATGCCCCTTTTCCTTCAAGAGCTCAATGCAGCAAAGAGAGCTCTCCCTTCCTCCTCCTATTCCTCCCCACAATAACAAGGTTGGGCTGAGAGAGAGTGACTAGCCCAAGGCTTCCACGGGTGGGGTAGAAACTGCTCTTAGTCCAACATCTTCCCCACTGCACCACATGGGGCTGATTAGTTGGCATCTCTAGGGATAAAGGTAAAGGTAAAGGTTCCCCCGCACATGCGTGCTAGTCGTTTCAGACTCTAGGGGCCGGTGCTCATCTCCGTTTCAAAGCCGAAGAGCCAGCGCTTGTCCGAGGACGTCTCCATGGTCATGTGGCCGGCATGACTAGACACCAGAGGCGCACGGAACGCTGTTACCTTCCCACTGTAGTGGTCCCTATTTTTCTACTTGCATTTTTACGTGCTTTCGAACTGCTAGGTTGGCAGAAGCTGGGACGAGTAACAGGCGCTCACTCTGTTACACGGCACTCGGGATTTGACCTGCCAAACTGCCAACCTTCTGATCGACAAGCTCAGTGTCTTAACCCACTGAGCCACCGCGTCCCTTTCTCTAGGGATAGGTTGCTCTTTTTATAAAAGAGAAATTAAAAAAGGGCAATGATAGTATGAGGAGAAAGTTGACTCCTTCCAGGCCTTGGGCACTTCTGTCGATGGCCATTTGGAAGTGGACTGATAGACACACTGGGCATCTGGCTTCCATGTGGACATCTTCCTGTGCCCAACATGCTCTCTATAAAGTACCATTCAGATATTACACAGCTCTTTATATTTCTAGGTCTAGCATTCTTCTGGAAAACCAGAAATAGCCTTGGAAATAGCTTATTGGCCCAAAGGACTTCCAGGTTTATCCCTCAGGCAACTGGAAAGACAGCAAAAGCCCCTCTGGGTGGTGACACTGCATGTTGGGGGTGGGGGAGGATGGAGCTGAAGATCAGGAATCCTCGCATTGCAACCCTTAAAATGATCCTGTGATAAAGCTGTATGGACTGGACCACTGACAAGCCTTGTTACTGAAGCAGATTTGAGCTTGTCTGACAGGGCAACACAAATTATTATTATTATTATTATTATTATTATTGTTATTGTTATTATTATTATTATTATTATTATTATTATTATTATTATTATTATTATTATTATTATTATTATTATTATTATTATTATTGGAACTGCTCGTTTAAGGACCACTCGTTCAGTGACTGTTCAAAACTGTCCTGGAGAAAAATGCTACCCCTATTGCCAGTGGTGAAATAATATTCAGCTTGCTTCTCAACTTCTATAAGTTAATTTGGAGAAAGTGGGAGCAAGTTTCCCATACTTTACCTTGAGCAGCCAAATCTGTAGAGTCACCAAATCTGTAGTCACCGTGCTATTGCAGGAGAAATGCTCTTCTTTCAGCAATCCAAACAAAGATATTCTCTAACAAAATTTGTCAGCATTGGGGGACCTCTTCCTCTATGAATCCTGGGTGCCAGACGAAGAGTATGCCTGAAATAGCATCATCTCGTGAAGAAAAGTAATGTCTTCCTAGCCAAGACACAGTCACCCTTGACCCTGTCTCATGTCACCCCTATCTGGCCTATCGTTTGATCAAAGATTGATTGGTCAACCTGGCTATCTAAGCTCTCCCAAATGTCCAAATGGAATAAGGCTGAGCCAAGCCTCCCTGCCTTTTGTTCTAGAATGAAATCTCTTAACCCTTCACTGGAGGCGAAGAGAGAGAGAGAAGGAGAGAAGGAAGAGAAACCACCACAACTCCAAGAACAATAAATGTCTTCACCAGCTCTCCCTCCCTTTTGTTCCATAGGGAATAAAAATTGGGGAGGGGGCAGGAGGAGAAGAAAAATAAGAATAATAATAATAATAATAATAATAATAATAATAATAATAATAATAATAATAATAATAATAATAATAATAATAATAATAATGAAATAGGAAAAAAGAGTGGGTGGGAAGAAGAATATTAAAAGTAGAGATGATAAATAGGGCAGAGGCAGGGCAGCAGGCAAAGAGACACAAAGATGAAGGCTAGGAAGGAAGGACAAAAAGCAAGAGATGGGAAGGAAGAATGACAAAGACAAAGAAAAATGAGAGAAGTGGGGATGAAAAGAATGAGCAGACAAAGGAGTGGAGATTGAGAGCTGGAGGGAGAGAAGATGATGGTCCCAGTCAGGAGGCATGCCCCCCCCCCCCCCGCTCCACTCCTGGCGCAAGGATCATATCCTGCTCGCCGGATAAGCTTTCTTCCTTAAATTTCTGCAGAAAATGGGGCGGGGGTCGCCCCCCCACTCTCCCATTCTCTTGCTCATTTTTGCACTTTTATATCTGAATAATCAAGTCATCTGAATTCTTATGATTTACCATTTCCAATGATAAATAGTCATTACAGGAGTTAGCCAGTTGGCAGATCTTTAGCTTGAAGTTATAATTTGTCAAACTGCCATTAGATTCATGTTTTATGCTAATGAAGGTAGACTTATTGACTCAGGGTTAGGCAGTGACCGGGTCATCAGTGCCCTGAGGCAAGGCGGAGGTCAAAAGGTCAGAGGTGAAAGGAAGAGTGGGCCCTATGGATTTTCTCCAGGGTGTTTGTGATTTTATAAGAAAGCCTTTCTAAACGATATTAAAGAAAAGTGGAATCTTCTGAAGGCACCAGGTTCTGTGTCTTTTAACAAGTCAGCCACAATATTACGATTGTGGAGGGATAAATGTGGTACATTGCTTTCTTTTACTGACTTCCTCAAGAAGAAGAAGAAGCCTATTCATAGTGCCGAATTATAAAGATGGAATCTTGCTCTTGAATTCTTGCTCAGGAAATGAAGTGACTACATGTGAAAATCACAGTGTGTGCGTGCAAAATGACTCAGAAGCCATAAGGAGAGTGGTTCAAAGGCCAGAGGTGGTAGCTCCTAGTTTCCTGAACAGTTTCCCACCATCTCTTCAAACCTCTTCTTCCCCTTCTTTCCCAGACTGAGCAGTTAACATGTCTTTCATGTTAATAGTGAATATAGGCCAACATGGACACTTAATGGCTGTTGTCAAACTGCTATATACAACACTGATCTTTATGGCCCCCTTCAGAACATAATATTTTTTTTCTCCTTTATTTATCCGTTGCTAGTTGTGCCTCTTATCAACCCCAAATGCAAATTCTCTAAAAGATTGCACTTTCAAACCATGTGGTTTAATTTGCAACATTCGTTCCTAATTCAAGGTGTCAGGAATATATTTTTTTCATTCATTCGTTTGTGGGTCAGTGGCTGCTTGTTTTGTAGTTGCTGAGAGAAGTAAAGAATATATCTTTAATAGGTGTGACAGGTTTTTCCCCTCAAATGACATGCTTTTTTCAGACAAAGAAGCAAATTGAATATTTCTTAGGAAATAATGTCTGAATTATGAAAGAGTCATTCAAGAGTCCTTCCGTTTTTTTATCTCACATTTCTGTACTTTGATTTGTATTTTGCCAATTGATGACTATGAGTAATTTTAAAAGTATACTTGCATTACAATCACATTTTTCTAAAATTATTTATTTTGCTCCCTCTATTTTTCTGATAGTGATTTGGTTTTCCTGTGAGTGGGTGGGGGGAAATTACCCATTCGATTGATAGGTACACATAGACAAGGAACTGCAATGTATGTACAAGGCTCTGGATTGAAGCAAAAATAAATAGCCCACGCAGAGCCTTATATGTGGAGTTAGACATGAATGAGCTTATCATCCCATCAAAAGTCCAGTTTAATACAGGCGTGGACAGGCACTTCTTCAATATTTAGTACCGGTAAATATTCTTTGTTAAGCTACCACAGATTTGAATAAATGAATGAATAAGATCCTCAGCTGATTTTTCTAGTAGACACTAACATGGCTGTTCCTGTGGAAACAAAATGGCAGAATAAGAGTTTGTCTTTATGTGTCTGTATTTTTGTATGCATATATTGTAGCTCTCCAGTGATGGTCAATGATACCCATGTTTGTGTTTTAAACAAAGCCAAACAAAATGAATGGGGGTTGGCATTAGTAACCTAGTCTCACTTTTAGTAGGAATATCTGGAAAATTGTTCCATGGCATTCTATCAGCGTATCTTCTTCCAGTTTCCAGAGGCCTTATCAGCCCTTGTGTGGGCTAATTCTGGTATTTATTTGTCCTAATCAGCAAGTGAGATAGTGAGCCATGCCTTTCACACCTGACTCTGCATTCTTGCAATGGCCAGCCCAATGCTTAAAGGGACATTCATAGGTACTTGAATGCAATAATATCACTTCCTAATTAACGTGCCTCCAAATAGTATAATGTTAATAGGACCCTGCAAACTTTAACAGAGTGTAAAGAAACCAATAACAAAATGTAGAATGCCTAAAACATTATTAGCTGTGATAAACTGTCTGGATTCATTTATTTATTTGTTTCATTTCATTTCACTCCTATGAAATCTAACAACACTTGGCATTTTACATGGTATAAGAGAAATCAATTAAAATATCCATGATACATTTAAAAACAGCAACAGAATACAGTAATCAAATCACAGCATGACAAAACATGTATGGAGTATAGTACGTGAAGTAATGGGACGTGGTGGCTCAGTGGGTTAGGAGCTGAGCTTGTTGATCAGAAGATCGGCAGTTTGGCGGGTCGAATCCCGACTGCCGCGTAACAGAGTGAGCGCCTGTTACTCGTCCCAGCTTCTGCCAACCTAGCAGTTCGAAAGCACATAAAAATGCAAGTAGAAAAATAGGGACCACTACGGTGGGAAGGTAACAGCGTTCCATGCGCCTTTGGCGTCTAGTCATGCCGGCCACATGACCACGGAGACATCCTCGGACAAGCGCTGGCTCTTCGGCTTTGAAATGGAGATGAGCACTGGCCCCTAGAGTTGGAAATGACTAGCACGCATGTGCGGGGGAACAGTTACCTTTACCTTTTTATATGAAGTAACAATATAATGAAATAATAAAAATAAACAGGGGATAAACTTCACAGAACATTCTCTGAAACTGTTTGGTTCTTAACATCCTTCTAAAAGACATCAGGGTCTCCATCATGAGATTATTCCAAAGCTGCACCAGCATTGCCTCTTAAAAAGGAGTCCTTCCTAATTTTAGCTCCCTTCCCCTCCTGGGAGTGTGGGACTTTAAGTTTCTCACTCTTGATGATCTAAGGCTGGGCTGATTTAAGTTGGCCTTGTAGGCACTCAAACTATAAAGGGTTTTATAAAACAAAACCAGCCCTTCAAATTGTACCTGGAAACCATCTGATAACCCTTGCAGGACCTGCAGTATTAGTGTTTGTATGCATCCAGTGTCAAGTGCTAGTTAACATACTGGCTGCTGGATTCTCTACCAACTGTAGTTTCTAAGTAGTCTTTGTACACTGTAAAGTTAAACTGTAAAATGTACAGCTCTTTATAGTAATATTCCTGGGTTGTATTGAGGGTGTGAGTTACTATAGCCACTCCTCCTACACCTGGTAAAGCTGCAATTTATGCTCCTGCCAAAGGTGAACAAAGGAACCTCTTGCTACAGCTTCCACTTGCAGTCCAAGCACTGGCTGTGAGAGAAACATCATCACCACCACCACCCCCAAAAAATCATGGACCTGCTTCTTCAAGAGTACTGTTCACTTGTTCAGAGACAACATTGATGTTTATAGAGAACTGCAATGGACAAACACTATCTCCACTTTTTTGGATTCATCTTTAGTCTGTTTTGTCCTATCCACCTTCTTGCAGTTTCCAAGCACCAGGATAGGACCTTGACAATATCACCCCTACAGCTCAGAGTGGCAATCTGTAATTGGGTATCTTCAACATACTGATGACATCATACCCCAAACTTCCAAATGAGCTCTCTCAGTGGTTTCATATAACTTTTAAAGAGCAGGGGAGAAAGGGCCATCTCCCCCACACAACGGACTAAAACCGCCCAATAAAGAAGGAACAGCACCACTGCAAAACAGGGCTTCCAAATCCTGTAGATGGTACAGCACATTGTCTCAACTGATGGCATTGAAATCTATCAAGCAGTCTAAAGGACCAAACGAGACATCCTCTCCCCATCCAGGAGAATGACCAATGCTGTCTCAGTTCCATGCCCAGGCTTGAAGCCTGACTGAAAAAGGACTAAACCAGGGCTGTCCAACTTTGGCAACTTATGGACGTCAACTCCTAGAATTCTCCATGCTGTGTCTGGGGAATTCTAGGAATTAAGACTGGGCAATAGTTCTTAAGACCATTGGATCCAGGCAATCCTCAGGAGAGGCATATCATATTCTCCTCCAATACTACTGGAAAACCCACTCACCATTGCAAAGAGATGTTGACAGTCTCCTAGATCCAGGTGATTACATCATCTTTACTAACTCCTTACAATAGCCTAGAGTAGACAGGCAGAAGCCCAAGCTACATGCCCTCTGAAAGCAATTTAATTCCATTATTTTGTTCCAAGTATCTATCTGGGTACTTAAAATACCAGTTTCATTGGGATTCCATTATTTTTCTTGAAGACTTACAATGCAATCATATTCACATTTATTCAGAAGTTAAACTTACATCCAAGTGCGGTAAATTTAGACTTCAAACCTATGTCCCAGGGAATTTATTTATGAGCAGGCTTATATCAGGGTTCTCTATTAGAAAAATTAAATGTGAATAACAACAACTTGAGACAGGAAGAAGTCAGAAAAGAGGAGGAGACGGAATACAGGATCTTCTAGTATACATTTCTTGTTATTGGACTTTATTGGGATTTTTGCATGCTGGTGTAAAGAAACTTTTGGAAAAGTTCAGGCGGTATTACATTGCCTACCTATCCTTTATCCAGACATTATTAGTGTAGGGCAATGAGGAGATAATCTAGAAGATGGTATTGAGGAACAGTTAAAGTAATATAAGAGTTAACTCAATTCTGAGAAAGAAGGCATGAGGGGAAAAAAATAACTTTGCCTTGAGTTTGTCTAAGAAGGAAGAGGGGAGCCATGTTGGATAAGTAGCATTCCTGTAATCCTTGCATAGTCTATTTCCTGATCCTGTCCTCCCTTAAAAGACTGATAATGTCACATCAGCACTTTGGATTTTTACCAGGCTGCTAAATTATCTGTCTAACTAAATAACTAGCTAACATAAAGACACATACCACACTGAATTCCAGGAGAAAGTTGATATTTGCTGTTTTCTGGAACAAAGTTGGAAGTAAAAGAGAAATTGCATGATCCCATAGGGAAGATCTCTGTATATTCTTTCTAGGAACAACAAGGGTTTTGCAAGACTGCAAGAAGACTGTGAGTCCCAGTCATAGCAGCATATAGTAGTGGTCTTGTCCATGTTGCCCCTGCCAGGGGACGGTGAAAGGAAACCCAAGATAAAATTTCTCCGAAGAAGGGGAATCTCCACATTGCAGCCACCATAGCATTCTCTCCCCCTCCCTCATTTCTTCTGCTCAGTTCTGTGATTCTGGAAACAGATCTTCAATTGCGCTTCACTAAGATGTAAGATTGAGGCAATCTCCATTCAGCAGGTCCTGCTCAGTTATTTTCTAAGATGGAATTCTTCTCCACTTCATTTAGCAGCTGAGTTTAGGCAATGATCCTAAGCAATCACGCTACAGATAAGGAAGAGAACAGAACATCATTTAGAACATGGTTTTGGCTCCAATTCTTCCTCTCCCTTTTTTCTTTCCCCTTCCTTCCTTCTTCTAATATTTTCTTGGAAATCAATTTTCAAATCCCCAAATAAAGACTTCCGATAATCTTATGGTTGTAATTTGTTTTAGAAATACTTTTGGAATCATTTGTGAAATTGAGACCCATTCCTGCAAATAAATGACATAAAAATGCACGAAGGGTATGATGGTGTACAATTACGTGGGCACCAAAAGAAATATTTTAATTCTTTTTAAAAATAATTCTGGAATTTTCTGACATCACTAAATCTCATAAAATATTGGCATTCTCACTCAAAACATGAGAGGGTTTGATGGTCTTGCTTGAAATCTTATGAGATTTGGTGTTCTTCGAAAATTTTGGTCATTACTAAAATATTTTTACACAGGCCTTTGGACACCCACCTAAGAATGTCACATTATCATAGTGCCTGCAGATGTCCCATTACCAGCCATTGGAGTAGAATGTGGATCTTTACAACTCAGCTATTTTCCTCTTTAACAAATTAATTCACATGGGGATAGAGCACCTGATGAATATTTTACTAGCATATCATCTCCATGGGTACCATTCTGTTTATCCCTGGCCTGGATGTATAAGAAGAATAGCTGTGCATGGAAGCACTTGTGTTTCCTGAAAAAAAAAATCTACAGAACAAAAAGCTTGCAACATTCCCAATGACTCATAAGTAGGACAATTTGCTGTGTGTGCAAGCCTGTACCGGCTGTGCCTTAAGGACATAACCCTTAAGGACATAACCGGAGGTGCTGAAAACAGTAGCAAGGGGAGAAAAAAAAATCTCACAAGCTCCTCAAGCAATTTCAGAGCTAATAAGAAAGCTAGTGTGAATTATGCAAACTATACTCAGCCACATTTCCTCTCTTGGGCAAGATGGCAGCTCAAGCCGTAGATCCTGGTTTGGTTCAAGCTGTATGTGCATGTGGGTGTAACTCGGGTATTTCAACAGGGGCGTTCCATCAAAACCATCTACATCCAGGCTTCCTCACGAAGTTGTGCCTTTCTCTTGTCCCCTCCCAATGATAACTTTTTCTTCAGCTGAAATGAGATAAAATTGATTAAAATCTTATCTGCTGCTTCCTGCATATTCAAAAGCTTCCAGCAGGGATCTGCCTGCCTGAATGAGCCATCACAGAACAAACTGCCCCGGGGCAAAAGCTTCGCATCCCTTTGAGCATCTTCAAGGAGTCAATAGATGCCAATCAGTGAAGGATTGACTAGAATAATCAAGCAGGAAGAATCCAAGCAGTTCACCCAAAGCAAAGCTTCAACAGATGGAAATTAGGAATCAGGAAGGAAGCTTCCTTTCCAAGCCCAACACTTGCCCACCCACCCACCCACCCACCCACATCTACACATAAGTTCTGGTGACGATTTTGCTCTCTGCTCCTGATGTTTTTGTGGCTCATTTGACACATTCCCACCATGCCAAATTTCAGTTTTCCTTGTATTGCTCCACTGGGACAGTCCTCTGAGATTGTGGCGAGTTGTTGCTGCTGCTATTGCTATTCTACATATATTTTCTTACCTTTTCTCAGATATTCATGAAGGATCCTGGATTTTGGTTTGTTTGTTTATTCATACAATTTAGAGGACATCTGGCCTCAAATGACCCTAGGTGGCTCATGGTTTAAAGTAAGAAACGCAGAAGAAAAATAATTCATAACGAATAATAATAATAATAATAAAAATCCTGCAGGGACTTGACAACCATCTCAACCCAAGGTCTAGGACAGGGGTCAGCAACCTGAAACAGTGAAAGAGCCACTCGGAACCAGTTGCCTCACAAAAGGAAAAACTGGGAGCCGCAAAAAATGTGTGCGCATGCACGTACATGCGTGCATGCGCAGAACAGGGTTTGACTGAAGAGTGGAGCCAAGGTGAGATATGCACCTACTCTGCATATTTGAATTGATTGGTTGAACTTTTTTAGTCCCACTTTTTTTGGGGGGGGGACTGCTTGTCGATCAGAAGGGGGACTGCTTGTCGATCAGAAGGTCGGCAGTTTGGTGGATCAAATCCCGAGTGCCGCGTAGCAGAGTGAGCGCCTGTTACTTGTCCCAGCTTCTGCCAACCTAGCAGTTCGAAAGCACATAAAAATGCAAGTAGAAAAATAGGGACCACTCCGGTGGGAAGGTAACAGCGTTCCGTGCGCCTTTGGCGTCTAGTCATGCCGGCCACATGACCACGGAGACATCCTCGGACAAGCGCTGGCTCTTCGGCTTTGAAACGGAGATGAGCACCGGCCCCTAGAGTCGGAAACGACTAGCACGCATGTGCGGGGGAACCTTTACCTTTACCTTTACCTGCACATGGCAGAGGACTGGGAGCCGCAGGAGACGGCTAAAAGAGCCGTATGCGGCTCCGGAGCCGCGGGTTGCAGACCTGTGGTCTAGGAGAATAGCCCAGTTTTCAGTGACTCCCTCAACATTATCAGGGTGGAAATCTGTAGGTATGGTACCCCAACAAATGTAGAGTTCAGAAGCATGGTGTAGCTCTCATTCTTCTTCAGGTTCCGTATCCAGAGTCCCATCATTCCCAAAGAATTTCTCAGAAGATGATTGGTACACATACTGTAGAATTGGAGGAAGGGACCCACAAATCGGATCCTTTGTGCTAATGAGTTCCATCCTAAAGTAAAATAATAATCACAGTGGTAAGCAGAAATATTATTCTGAGGAACGCAACAACATTTACCCTAGATCCAAGAGAAATATACATTTTGTGATAAACTAATAAACAACCTCCAGTTATATTAGAACATAGGGACCATTCATCATTGTCTCTTCTCTGGCTTGTATGGCCTATGAACTGAGCAGTTGGGAAGGACTCTATTTAGGGGCTCTGTGACCCCTTCTGTGAAGTGGGTTCCTCAACATCTGCCCTTAAATCCTGTCTTAAAGCAGCCACTCTTGCATGAAGGAGATTCATCAGATGAACTAAACTCTACTCTATGGGAACACTGTTCTTTAAATTGAGAAAAGATTCCTTCTTTGCTAGAGACTTCACAAGGCGATTTCTTTGAAAATTACTGCATTATAGCTTATATGTGTGTTTGAAAAAAATGGAACTGAAGGTTGTTGGGTTGGGTTATTTTTTCCTTCCTTTTTGGCTACCTTCATTAAATCTTACATACTGGAATCACAGTGTTTGCTATTGCATATGGACACACACAAGTAGCCGGTCCCTTTTGTCTTCCTGTAGTTTTCCCCAGTTCAAGGAAGCTTCTGCATCATTCAAGCTGGAGTGTGTAAGGTGTGCTGACAATCCTGTCTTCAGCCAAGATGCAGAATGAGTGGATGAAAGACACAATCACGTTCAATTATGGAGGGCACCAAGATAAAAAAAAAAACAGCTTTAAACTTTGGTTTCCTCCCTCCTCCTTTCCCTGCCTTTTCTTCTCTAAAACAAAGAAGAAAAAGTTGAGAGTCCTGTAGGTTTCAAGGCCATGGATTTTTTTTAGTTTTATTATTTATTTATTTTTTTGGTCCATAGAAGTCCATGTAGCGTGAAGACTTGAAAGGAGACAGATGTGGTAGGTCAAAACAGAAGTTGCACAAAGAATAGGATTTCTTAAAATTTCCTTCGCTTTAAAACAATACCAATATTAATAATAGCAGCTGGGCCTATTCCCACCACAACCTCATTCTGTCTCAAATAATTTTTGTAGATTACAGTAGATGGGCCACACTTTTATTCTTTCCATATGTTTCTTTATCTCTCCCATCTTTAATTTCCCCCTTTTCGTTGCAGACATTTCTCAGACCATCTTGCTGATCAACAACAATTGTTAAATTGTTGCAAACACCAAGCCTGTCAAAATCATAACCAACCCACCCCCTCTCCCCAAGTACTTTTTACTGCTCACTCTTGCTGCCTGGAAAATCACTGTGGCTTGCCTCGCCTTTTTCCACTTCCTTGTCCCAAGCATGATAATTAACCGAATGTCCCAGCAGTTCTTCCTCATATTCAACCAGCTGAAGAGTCTTATGCTGGAAAGGTACATGGTGTACGTGTACCGTTGTACAGGTGGATCTCCAATGAAATGAGGCAGCACTATTATAGCAGCGTGTTATTCTCTCCTCTTTGAAGTGCAGAGGAGACAGCGAACTTATTCCATGACTAATTAAATCAGTTTTTTTTTAAAAAAAGCTGGATTTTAAAAAAAAATTAAAAAATCCTTGTTATTTTGCTCCTAAGTGCCCAGGCATGTTTCGCTGAGTTGGAAAGCAAAGTTTGGTGGTTGGTGTTGTTGTTTTTTTTTTAATCAGGAAAAGAACAAATATTTCCAACAGCAAGATAATATTCTATAAATAGCTACCCACTTCCCGCTCTCTCCGTGTTGGTTAGATCTGAAAATGCAGATAATTGTGGCTTCCCTTTTTTCCAAACTTTGGGGAAGGGTTTTGGCCTGGGAAGTCTAACTCTACTCCCTCTGATGGAAAGACTCATTGAACTCAGTGGGGTTTTCCTCCCAGTTAATGGACAACGGTGTAGGATTACAGATTTAAACACTTCTGCTGTAATCCTACTGCCCTTGTTAAAAAATATCCGCGTTAACAAAAGCTGCCAGTAAATAAAGCAGTCGGTCTTCTCGTATTTTCGCCCTGTCTTTCTTCTTATTCTTCGGGGGGGGGGGAATTAAACCGATCTTAAAACTTTGGAATTTTTACTCCCAGCCAAACAACCAACACCCGGGCAGCAGGTCTTTCTTGAAAGCCGCCATAATTAATTACACTTCCCCTCCCCCTCCCAGTGGGTTTTGCAAAAGATCTAAATGAATCAAATATCTCCAAGTCAGAATTCTGTTTCCGAACCGAACAACAACAACAACAACAGGCCGCGCACAAAATTCTTCGGCCTCAAAACAACTAAATGAAACGACGGGCATACGCCGGATCCTACCGGATCGCTTCATTAGATTGTTTGTTTATTTATTTTTTTTAATCGGGAAAATAATCAAATGCTGAAGTGGAAGAAAATACAGCTTTGGGTGGGGGGGGGGAAGGGGGAGGCGAGAGAGGCTTTTGATATTTGATCTGCGTCCTGTTGTAAGCGCTAGATAATGTAATGTGTCTGGTTTGCAAATCGGCACACCAAAATGTTTTTCGGGTATTTGGGAGGGCCGTGGCATGGAAAAAGCGCCACTCCGCAGTTCCCAAGGGTCTCTACAGCTGAGCTCCCCCCCCCCCCCGCATATACAGCGACAGGGATCCCGGAGAGGAGCGAAGGAGAGAAAAGTTAATTTATCAAAAGATCTTCCAGCGCTCTCCGATCTGAAGCTGGGAAGCTTTCGTTTTTGCGCTTTAAAAAAACCCGAAACCGGCAGCTTTCGGATTTCCGCGGGAACTTCGTCCTTCATTCTCCAGCGCCGGTTGAACGAATCTTTAATCTTGCCATTTTTGCAGTTCGAGTGGCCCACGATTGTTGATTTCGACGGGAAGATTTTTTTTTCCTTTTCTTAAAGAGGCACCTTAAAGCAGCCGGTTTTGAGTAAGTCTCTTAACAACTCCTTTCTTTCCGATCTCTGCCGGCCGGCTCGGGGACAGGGAAATGTTGGTCTAGCTTCCTTCCCAAAGCCAACATTGCTGAAGGAGAAAATAAACTAAGGCAAGCAAGGAATGAAAGAAATAAGAGATCCCTGACCAGCTCCCCCGCCCCCCTAAATAAATATCCCTTTCTCATCCCATTCAAAGAATAATCGCTGTTTTGTAAAGAATTTGTAAATAAATACTCCTAACACAGAGACATATAAATCACCCACTCACTCATTCCCCCTCCGCTTTTTCCTTAATTTATTCTGCTTTTTCAAAGTTTCAGAAATACAAAGAACGAAGCTGATCTGTAGCACTCATCTTGTTGTTTTTTATGACATTCAACAAACTTCGAAGCGTTTCTGCCGGTAAATCAGAAAGAAGGAACAAATGCAGGCAGTTATTTAAAATGTCGGCAGAACAGCTCAGTATCTTGTCAACTCTTTTTCTCCCCGCACAACTTTGGAAGTGTAAAACGTTTGATAGCATCAATGTCCCAGAACTGAGGACTTTACTGTTCGTTGAAAAGTAGGTTTTAAAAAAGCGAGCGAGAGAAATGTATAATTTCTGATCATGACTAAAATGATATATTCGCTCCCTAATTAGTCTACCTGATCGAAGTTGGATCTAAAATAAACGCAAGCCTCTCCCCGGACAACCTTTATGAACTGTCAGGATATTTCCGAAGATGCTTGCTTACTTCTCCCCCATCCATCACACACATATGTTCACGGAGGGTGTGTGTGTGTGTGGTTGTGGCTTTAATTTAAAAAAAAAAGCACGTCCCTCGGAACCAAGTTTGGAGCTAAAACATACCGAAGGCATAAAAAAATAATAATTGTGAAGCCTTTGTTTTCAATCTCTCTACGCAACCGTAACTTGTGTTGGGAACCCATTCAGAGAAAGAGCTTTGGGAAATTCTTCTTGAGACTCTTATTTCTTTTTAAAATAATAAAAAAATCATATCCTCCTGCCTATCTATGAAGAGATTCAACAAAAGCTCCTGGTATGAAAAACAAATAAGCCACAACAACAACAACAACAACCGATGATGGGATACCATTGGTGTTTTTTTAAAAAAGATTTCTCCCTTTCTCTCCCTCCCTTTTCACCAAAAGCCTTGTCCTCTAATGATGCTCAGCGGTCGCAGTGAGGCCAAGGAGTTGGGGGGGGGGGGTTCTCACGTGAGCTGCTTGGCAATGAGACCCCCGGGGTTTCACCCTCTCCCGTGATGGATGACCTTCGCCTACCTACCGGGATACCTCCAGTATCCGGTGATGCGGCAGGCGGGCCAGCCCGGCGTCCAATTGGAGCCTCCTAGCACTCACCTGTTCCGCGCGGCGGGTTGCGCTCAACTTTCAGCCATTCAGAAGTTGCCTCGGCAGCCTGGCCAGCCGCTGCCGGCGGACGAGCCCGGGCTCCCTCCTGCGGGCTCGGGCTGGCCCTGGAGATCTTCTCGCTAGGGAGCCTGGAGGTCCATCAGCCGAGCCCCAAAGGGCGGCCCAGGCGGGCAGCCAAGCTGGGGATGCGGAGAGGAGGTGGCGGCGCCGGCGGGGAGGAAGCCGAGGCCAGCCGCCTAGGCTTAGGTGGACAGAGGCCGAGGTAGGTCGAAGCAACCGGCCGTCCGCAGCGGCGGCTGGGCCCGCCGAAAGTCAAGGAGGCAGGGGAAGGCCGGCGGAGATCTCCCGGGGGGGGATGGGTGGGGAGGGACCCCGTCCCCGATGCTGCAGCTTCGAGGGCGCTGCCTCTCCAGGAGAGGGTCCCTACCAATTGGCCCCCCGGCCCTCGTCCCGCGTACGCCGGCAGCTCAAAATGGGGACGATCCGTCAATTGTGTCCTGATGGGTCTTCTCTTTTCTTCCCACCCTCCCCCACCGCCCCCTACCTTGGCCCTGATTCCTCCCGGTCAAATTGGACATTTCCCCGCTACCCAAGGAGGCGGGGAGGGGGAGGGGGAGGGGGAGGGGGGGAAAGAATCGAAAAAGAAAGCCGGCTGACATTCGATACAGTGGCAAGGGGAGAAACCACGTGACGGGCGTTTGGCCAATGGCCCAGGTTCACCGAGGGTGGGGTGGGGGGGAAAGGCACTGTTTGATGAGCTCATGGCAGCAATTTGTAACTTTCAGTCTCTCTCTGGACAAACGCGCCAGAGGGATGGGAAAGAAGAGGCTCCTTTCTCTCTCCGGGCTGCCAGAAATAGACAACAGCCGCCCGCTTCCCTCCCCTGCTGGACTCTCTCTTTGGGAAGCTGAAGGTGAGTGGATCGATTTTTATTCTGTCCGGCTCGGCTTTTCTCCTACAAGGAGCAAGCAGCTGCTCCTTCTTGTTTCCCCTGCCGCCTCCTCCTCCCTCCCCGAAAGTAGATCTCAGTGATGCTAAACGTCTGGCCGTAAGAGCCGTTTCATCTTAATTTAGTTGATTAAATTTACAATTACTTCTGCAGTGAAAATGGATGGCTCCCCAACCCCCCCCCCCCACCCCTGCTGCTCAGCGGGGGATGTGTTACAGTATTTAGGTGAGGAACTGCAACTTTATGCTATTCCTGAAAAGTGTGTACACTGTATGTGGCAGCAGACCACAGAACATTATCTATCTATCTATCTATCTATCTATCTATCTATCTATCTATCTATCTATCTATCTATCTATCTATCTATCTATCTATCTATCTATCTTACCTATCTATCTATCTTACCTATCTATCTATCTTACCTATCCATCTATCTTACCTATCCATCTATCTTACCTATCCATCTATCTTACCTATCCATCTATCTATCTTACCTATCTATCTATCTTACCTATCCATCTATCTTACCTATCCATCTATCTTACCTATCTATCTTACCTATCTACCTATCTGATCTCAGTGGTTAACTTGTTAAAGTAAGACTGAGCAATCTAGGTTGCATTTTGCCTCCAGTCATGGACTTTGATTCACCACTGTCTCTGGGCTCAACCTACCTTGGAGGGTTGCTGTCATAGGGGGGAGGGAAATGAAAGTCGATCTCTATGTAAGCTGCCTTGAGCTCCTGGTGTGGGGGGGAGTGAGATACAACTGAAACAGACAACAAATAGCATACCTAACAAAATAGCCCCACAAAGAGCCATTGTAAAGAGAAAAATCAGGTTGTGGCTGCTATTAGTGATAGTGTTTTCATTCTTGAGTCGTAGGCATAGTTGCAAGGAAAACCACCTGCCTGGGGATGTGGGTGAGTGTCTTGGCTAGTCTCACAGAGAGATTTAATAAGTATCTGTGAGGATATTTTTAATTGAAGTCAAAGAGATATTTTGAATGTTTCCCCATGCTCTGAATTACTCTCCTCAGAGCACAATAAGTGCAAAGGGGATTGTGTGTATATGGAAGAGAAGGGAGGGAGATTTATGTTCCTTCTTTAAATGACTGTGGAGGGGTGGAAAAGTCTCCTGAATGTAATTGAGAAATCTTCAGAGCAAGAGACCCGCTGTAACCTTTCAGTAGCAAATAGGTGAAACACCCTAGTGATGCCATGATGAGTATATTATTAATAAGAATAAGGACATCAATAATTGCCACTCAGAAACCAAAGACAGTCTTCACTTTCTTTATTCCAGGTATATTTCCCAGAGACTATCATTCCTACTGAAAAAGAATTAATCTACATTACTATTAATAAAGGACAGTTAAAAATTAATTGACCTTCCAATCAATCATTTCAGCTTGTTAACATTAAATGAATACAGCACTTTTGCTTAAAACAAACTCATGTTCAGTTATTTTTCACTGGCAAGGTTGATGGGAGTGGGAGGAGAGAAAGAAACGTTTAAAGTTTTGAAGGAACAGGCAGCGAAGTCTTAGAAGAGAGACCCTGATTATACATGTTCTTCAGTTGTTAGATGAAAACAGTACTAAGTGATAACTTGCATGTGTGAATGCTTTAAAAAAAGATTACAGATTAAACAGAAAAATCAGAAGGTGTCAGAGGTATTTAATGAGCAGGTCACAAACTCAGCTTGAGAGTTTGTGGCACACGCACATAAAAGCCTTCTGTTTCTCCAGTCAGAATATACGGTAGTTAAACATTAAAATGATTTTTCAAATACATCAATGCTTTGTTTAAAGGATAGAGCAGGGGTAAGCAACCTTGGCTCTTTTATGACTCGTGGACTTCAACTCCCAGAATTCCTGAGCCAATCATGCTGAGGGGAAAGGGAGAGGTTTCCAAGCTGAGCCATGCTGACTCAGGAATTCTGGGAGTTGAAGTCCACGAGTCATAAAAGAGCCAAGGTTGCCCACCCCTGGGATAGAGAAATGCCTCGTCCTAGTTCCAACATTAAATCAATTACAAAGCTCCATCATTCATTGGTGAATGTTCAACCCCCTGAGGAATTAGTTCTGCCTCAGACATTCATGGCAATCTGTAGATGACATCACTTGATGACTCACTGCTCCAGGTGGGCATGTCCTCCAATCAAAAGGATGCACACTGAAGGTGATGTGGAATCTCTCTCTGAATGTTTTCAACTGCGCTGGTGAATCCACAAATGTAAACTATTGCCTCATGTTGAAGGAAACGCTGGCATAAATTAAGATAGAGTCATTCTATGGGAGTTGCTGCAAGTAGCTTTTCAGGATGGGTACACAGGTAATCCTCAACTTACAACAGTTCATTTAGCGGCCATTCAAAGTTACAAGTTACACTGAAAAAAGTGACTTATGACCATTTTTCACACGTATAACCATTGCAACATACCCATAGATATGGATGCTTGGCAAGAGGTTCATACTCATGCAGTGTCCCCAGATCATGTGAAACCTTTTGTGACCTGACAAGCAAAGTCAATGGGGAAGCCAGATTCGCTTAACAGCCAGGTTATTAACAACTGGAGTGAATCACTTAACAATAGTGGCAAGAAAAGTAGTAAAATGGGGCAAAACACACTGAACAAGTATCTCACTTAGCAACATAAATTTTGGGCTCAATTATGGTCCTAAGTCAAGGACTACCTGTATCTTTAGGCTTGGTTCCAAAAAGGGTTACATTGGAGTATGAACATAGCACTATGCTATTCATTAAACAGCTTGCATCTTTGCCTGTGACTGGGAGTGCCTTCTACAGCTGCCTGGCAATTCCAGGAAAAGGCCCAGTTGCTTTAAAGGCTTTCAGACAGGTGTTCTATTTGCATGCCTGCATGCTCCAAAGCACCTTTTTGGAAGTGAACTTGAAGCACCGTATAATCCTATTATCGATGTAGCTCAGCTTTAACTTTGTTGAAGTTCATTACGATCTCGACGGTCTCTTTACTGTAGCATTAAATGAACTACATGAATGGTTCGAAGATAAACTTCTAATTTAACTTCAGCTCAGCTTTTTTTCCAGAGGAATCAGTGTGAACATTGGGGTTGTTGAGAAATAAACAACACACACCTGTGTATGTTGGCTGTTCCACAGAGAAAATCCATATTCTGCATCTGCTCAGGATGGCTTGGCTCCCATGGTATTCTGTGCAAGTGACAGGTGAACTTACATCTATAGAATGGCACATAGCTCTGCATATGGAACAGGTGACATACACCTGTCCAAGTACCATTTGTGAGAAGGCCATGTTATGAGAATAGAGTTTGAAAGAAACAATGTCCACCTAGGCTCATTGTAGGACAATAGAGCTCTTTGTGGTAGATTATGTAATTGATTGCAATTCTTATTATGTGGATAATAAAACTTGGCAAGGGTCTGGACTTTTTTGTAATTTCTCTTCTCTCTGCCTCATAGAAGCAGGAATAAAAAAACCTTGTCTCTCTCCACATTGTTGGATTCCAATATAGCATAGCAGTCAGAGATGAATAGTGTGGTAAGCCATCAATTTCTGAATAACCACAGATTCCTGTGTCCTCTCTCTAGAAGAAGAAATTAAATGGCCTTTACTTTTGCAGTATTCCATTATCTTAAAGATTTATATGGCATTTTAAAGATAAACCTCCATAAAAGTTATATTCATATATAATATTACAATGACTTTATTACTCCATTGTAAGTTACCGTTTGAGGTCGCTATTATTGAATTGCAAAGATGTATTTGAGAATGAGCTTAATAGATACATGATCACAAAATGTTCCTTCCTGATCCAAACTTATGACCTGTTGTTTCCATAAAACGTTTCGTGCTACCGTAGTAAATTACACATTAAATTTAAACTTGTTACTTAGCCTTAATTTGTCTGCCTCAGAAACGGAAATGATAGTAATAAGATTGACTATCCTACACTAACAAATGATTCAGCCAATCTAGTACAGTGGAATTGTTAAAATTTATAGGGTTTTCTTGAGTAAGAGTTGAAGCATTTTCTTGAATCTTAAAACTGTTCACATTTAAAGAAACCTCTAGCCCACTGGGAAATCTAATAAAATACTGAAACCTAGTATTGATTTTATGTTTTTGAAAAACAATCTTCTGTTGGTAGAAGCCATTAGGTTTAAAATGGGTTGGTGAGGTTATTTCCCATCGGTTTATTTCCTGCAGAGCTAAACTGTACAAGTGTGTGTGTGTGTGTGTGTAGGAGGAGGAAGGAAGCAATAGTGATATTGATTAATTCTTAACAGAATTCTGTCTTTTTAATTTGTACAGCAGCTCTTTGTCAACTCCAGATTTGATGCAGATGGACCTGGAACATCGTAAGCTGAGTGTGAGCAGAAGAGCAACTAGTGATGAAAAAAATGAGCCAGGAAAACTACACAACACTCACGCAGCAGCCTCTCTATTATGATGCTAGGCTAAAGAAGGAACTGAGAGTTACCTTTTCCCTGTCTAAAGGGCGAACTTGCTATATATTTCCTGGCCTATGGCTTTTCTCTGCTATTCTAATTATGAAAAGACCTGGCTCTTTCCCTCCCCAGCGTTGGGCTAGGCTGGGAGCGAGCCCAGCAAATGTGGAGTTGATCTGGTGAGGTCATGGTGGGAAGTGCATTTCTTCTGTACAGATAGTCCTCGGTTAACAATGGTAATTTAGGACAGAAGTTCCAATATAGTTATAAAGCATGATGTCATGTGACCGCATTGCTTAGCAACAGTAATCCCAGCAGTCCCTATTGCTGAGGTTAATTGAACCCCACTGGCTGTACTTGCTGGAACCTTCTTTCACACCATTGCCTTTTGCATTCAGGACAGTCGGGGCTTATCTCGCACCCTGTTCAGAGCCTCCATTTATGCTGTAGCCGGGGCCTCCATTCCTGCCTCACCCAGGGCTAGAAAGGGTCTCCTTCAATGCTGGCACACAGGGCTTTTGTGAAAGGAGGCCTGAGTGGGGCTTGAATTGGAGGCCCTGGCTGGCTGGTGTGCAAATGCCATGGTGGGTGGGGCCAGGCAGTGGGGGCGGGTGGCAGCCCTGGGTAGGTGAGTGGCCAAAAGGTGGTCATAAGTGAAGGTGGGCACAAGTGTGCCTGTATTTTAGTCATATGAAAGTAGGGTGGGGGGAGGTTTGCTGGAAATTCAGGGCCCAATCATAAGTCCCTTCATTTAGTGCCTTTGTAACTTCAAATGGATACTGAATGAGCACTAAGAGAGAATTATCTGTATGGATAGTGTGGGTCTATCGTTGCATGTTTTTGTCTTTATTGGTTGTATTGTGACCCATCCAGGGTCTTTTTTTTAATCGGATGGGTAGCCGTATAAATCTTTGACGTGAATGAAAGGATAAGTAAATGGTGCGTATGAGGGCTACTGAGCAGGGGTGGGATTCAAATAGGTGAACAACCGGTTCTCTTGTGTGGATGCCGCTTCCGGAAGTCCATTCCAGGCCTGGGCAACAAAAAAATTAGCTACCGGTTCTGCCGAATTGGTGCGAACTGGCTGAATCCCACCACTGCTACTGACTACGTGCATTTTAAGATCCTATTCTAAACATGCAGGTTGTGAGTGCCTTCATATACATTTAGCCTGAACTGTGTTATGTTCAGTGGGCTTGCTCCCACAGGTTGATAAAATTGCAACTGAAATAAACATGTTTTTACAACAAACTAGAATGTGGTGCTTTCTCTGGGATACTGCATGTGATGGAAATGAAACAAGTGTGGAAGATAGAAAGTTTAGATAGAAACCTAGCAAAATAAAAAATAATACTTATATCTCAATTGTTAGAGCTAATATTAATGCCTTATTTGAACATCTGCATAGATAATATGCCTCCTTTGTCCTGCTATTTTAAACTACAATTATCATCATCCCCAGTCAGCATGACAGAGTGGTTGGTAGGGTCAGAACATGGAGTTGCATGCAATAAAAATAACTTTTAATTAACCAGTGTCCATACATTGTGTGTCTTACCTCCTTGACTTGAGCCTCAACAATTTGTCCTCTGTGATATTTTGTTGTGCTTTGAGAGCAGAAATATACAGTTTGACATGGGTGAGGTAAAGCCACATCTCCACTTAAGTTCTGGGGCAAGTTTTAGCTTCAGCAGTTTGACTTTTGTAACTGATTATGAACACTATGGCTGCCATTTTGTAAATGGTCAAGTTCTTCCACAAGAGACCTTTGGGAAGCATTTCCACAACATATTTTCAAAACCCTCAATATGCAACTGCCTTCAGAAGTTTTAGGATTCCTGTTAATTCTGTCGCCCTGAAATTTCTTCATCAAGTTTGTACAAAAGAATGGCTCCTTCACAATATAGAGAAAATGTTTCTACCTGTTGAGGATTGTAATCCTCCATCCCAATTATAGGGATAAGACACCACCAGACTGGCCAGATGTTTATAGATGAAAGTTGTTTGCATTTGCTCTGGGCTACATGGCAGCTTGACAGAATTCACTATAAAAAGTGAACCAAGGTCTTGTGTTCGGTCATCTTATTCAGCCCAAGGGGGTGTCTCAGATACCGTGTGGTATGGGCTCTGCCATCTGTGGGCCTGACTCCTGATCTCCACATCCTCCAACTGAGGCAGTGCTTCACTTGGTCCAGCAATAAGTTAATATGTGTATTTGGGTCTTGGGCAAGACCTTCCCACCATTGTTTTCAAATTGCAGCAGCTTCAGATAGAATTAGATCCATTGACATAAAGGTCACAGAGCAGCAATGAAGGACATACCATTAAGCATCTCCATAACATGGGGGGGGGGGGGAAGCACCACAGTGTCTCTTTCCTTCTCTACTTTTCAAAGTCATATTTAAAAGTAGCAAAAGCCCAGACCAAATTTTTGGAGGAGTCTTTAATTGGAGATACATGGGCTGGTACAGATTTGTTTTCCATTTTTTTTAGGATAATTATCTTCTGTGTTTCTTGTGCCCAAGCAGGCAAAGGAGAAAAGAAAGGAAAATATGTGCTTCCAACAGAATGGAATATCTCATTTCCAACTGTCATACATTTTAAATGGCCTTTCCAAACCTGGAGTTCATTATGTGGCAGGTTTGGGCTGCCTATAGGAAAATGTTATACAAAATTAGTGATTATAATACTTTGCATGTCTGTCTGTAAAGAATAACTGTCAGACTTGATGTCCCCAAGCAAGGTGGTCATAAAGTCCATCGTCAGTCCCAGTTGCCATTGTTAAATGAGGATTGGCTGGGTTGTTAAGCAAGGACCTAAAGTGTTTGTGACTTCTGACTTCCTGTCAGCTTCCTGTTTTCTTTACTTGCGGGAAGCCAGTAGGGAATGTCTGAAATAGCAATTATAAGCCACAGCTTGCTAAAATGTCATCACAGCAGGGATGCTGTGAGGACCCATTGTTAGTCCTCTCACTAAGTGCCATTGCAGCTTTGAACAGTTGTTGAACTCAATCTTTCTCTCCTCTTTTAAAAATAGTTCTGAATATATATTTTTTAAAAAACCCACCCTGATCCACTAGGAAACACTTTTAGTGAAAATATCATCTTTTCCTCTCAGTGCTCTTCCACGCCAGAGTTATTTAGAGTTAGTACTTGCAAACAAGATATTGTAGTCCTCTGGGGTGTCTGCAATTCTTTCTAACTTTTGATAAGCAGAGATTGGAGCACAAAGAGAACTTAAAGCAACCCACTCACACATAGGAAGATATTTATTTCTGACAGGACTTTTGAGCCTTTGGGGCAGGGTGGGTGGGTTATTATTTATGTATTCCCCCTAAATTGAGCAAGATTTATTTTCAAATGAATGCATTTCTGCTTCAGTTAATATTGGTTTATACTGTACTGTGTTATTCTCTTCACCTTTAAGCCAGGAGCCAACATGCTTAGAATGTGTTCCGAGCTGTACTGGCGCCTGATCACTCCAAGAGAGGATTGTAGAAGGCTTTCTATTGGCTGATTTTCCTGGCTTTGTCACATTGCTTTGCAACCTGGTGCATTTCCTGATTCATCCTTGAATCAAAGAACTCTGGGAATTGTAGTTCCATGGTGATGGAAAACTCTGCGATTTCATGAGCTCATTGTTGTTGTTAGTTGCGAAGTCGTGTCCAACCCATCGTGACCCCATGGACAACATTCTTCCAGGCCAGGGGTAGGCAACCTTGGCTCTTTTATGACTCGTGGACTTCAACTCCCAGAATTCCTGAGCCAGCCATGCTGAGGGAAAAGGGAGAGGTTTCCAAGCTGAGCCATGCTGGCTCAGGAATACTGGGAGTTGAATTCCACAAGTCATAAAAGAGCCAAGGTTACCTACCTCTGCTCCAGGCTTTCCTGTCCTATGAGCTCATTATTTCACTGCATATTAATGCCTACTTATTTCTTCATTGTAAGAAACCATATTTTTGTGTACATGCATTTTTTTCATATTTATCTATTTTAATTCTCTTTTTTTGTCCTCCACAATTGTTGGATTATAGAATTGTTCTTGAGTGGAAAAATATCTATACTGTTAATTCATTATTTTGTTTACTAGGCATATAAATACTTGGCTGCCCATTGCCTGGATGACTCAGGAATTGCTATCAGATTCCTGACAAATCAGAACTGATCTTTTCACAAGGATAGTGAACTGTTCAAGAGCCCTCCTGAGGTCAGTAAAACACAGACCTCAACATATATCACTTTTGACCAGTCTGGCTGTGATGCTGGAAATTGTAGAACAGCAACATCTGGAGACTACCGATCTCCCACTCCTGGTCTGTCAGATATTAAAGTGTAGTTAAAGCTTTCCCACAGTTTTAATTTTAAAGACAAAAGAAAAACAAACACCAACTCTCCTTTAGATTTGGTATGAATTGTAGAGAAATAGACCTCTTGTGAATATAAGTGAATATGAAATCCTGATGCTTAAAACACTTTAGAAGTCACTATGTAGCCTGCAATTAGTACAGCAAATTACATTTTATTTGAACACCATGGCTGAGAAATTAAAGTGGCCCTTGATTATATAGAATAGTTATGCACATACAGTTCAAGGCTGCATCAAAATCCAATAATTCCCTTTGGCTCCTTATTCCATTTTACCCTGAGACTTGTAATAAAAATGGAATATCCAATGATGTTTTTGTTCAATGGCAGATACATTTACATGGGCAGTGGGCAAAATTTTTTGGCAAGTCAAAAAGGATCAAGAGCTTTCTCTTCTTCATTAGTCAATGTATCCAGTTCTGAATGCCACCTATGAGTAAGACAGCAATCAAGATAACCATGAAGGAAAAAGTTGGGGGATATGGAGGCACTGGATGTGAGAGAAAGATGATATTTCTCTTCAAAGATATGAAGGGGTGTTATATAGAAGGCAGGGCAGGATTGTTTAGATCTGCTCCAGAAGGCAGATCAAGAAAAAAATGGGTATAAGTCACAGAAATTTCAGTTGGGTATTGGAAAAATATTGTAATGGCTGTTTGGTAGTGGAATAGCTTGCCCAGTGAAGTTGTGGATTCTCTTTCATTGGGAAGATTTAAATAGAATAGAATAGAGTAGAGTAGAGTAGAGTAGAGTAGAGTAGAGTAGAGGAGGAGGAGTGGAGTGAAATGGAGTGGAGTGGAGTAGAGTAGAGTAGAGTAGAGTAGAGTAGAGTAGAGTAGAGTAGAGTAGAGTAGAGTAGAGTAGAGTAGAGTAGAGTAGAGTAGAGTAGAGGAGGAGTGGAGTGAAATGGAGTGGAGTGGAGTAGAGTAGAGTAGAGTAGAGTAGAGTAGAGTAGAGTAGAGTAGAATCAGAGTTGGAAGGGATCTTGGAGGTCTAGTCCAACCCCCTGTTCAGGCAGGAAACCCTATACCATTTCAGACAAATGATTGTCCAGTCTCTTAAAAACTTCCAGTGTTGGAGCATTCACAACTTCTGGAGGCAGGTTGTTCCACTGATGAATTTTCTGTCAGGAAATTTCTCCTTAGTTCTAGGTTACTTCTCTCTTTGATTAGTTTCCATCCATTGCGTCTTGTCCTGCTTTCAGGTGCTTTGGAGAATAGCTTGACTCCTTCTTCTTTGTGGCAACCCCTGAGATATTGGAACAGTGCTGTCATATCACCCCTAGTCCTTCTCTTCATTAAACTATCAGACACACCCAATTCCAGCAACCATTCTTTATATGATCAGTCCCCTGATCATCTTTGTTGGATGGTGATCTGTCAAGATGCTGCAGCAATGGATTCCTATCTGGCTGTGGGTTAGATTATATGATCAGCAATGTCTCTTCCAATGGTTACATGTTCTGATTCCATTGTATCATTGTATGTTGTTGTAACTGTGATTATTCATCATCATCATTCTAACCATTGGCTATTCACTGCAGGCTGAAGGCTTCTTCTGCATGTTTCCAACCAATATGCTCCTGAGTTTTGCTTTGCCAGTTGGTCCTACAATAGTTGCTGATGTTGTCAATCCATCTTGTTTTAGGTCTCTTTTGTGGATGCTTTCTATCAAGTGGAATCCATTTTATGACTGCCTTGGTCCACCTGCCATCGGTTCTCCTTGCTCTGTGACCAGCCTATTTCCATTTCAATTCTTTTACTCTTTTGATGGCATTGTATATTCTGGATGATGATAATCTTAATAATAATGATTATTATTGGTCTTATATTTTTATTAGTGGTTACATTATAGTACTACTGCTATTATTTAGCACTATTATTCTTTTCAGTGACAACAATATTTTTTCAAACTCATCAAGAAGAAGAAGAAGAAGAAGAAGAAGAAGAAGAAGAAGAAGAAGAAGAAGAAGAAGAAGAAGAAGAAGAAGAAGAAGAAGAAGAAGAAGAAGAAGAAGGCTAATCATTTAAAAAGACAGATGTGCAAATATTCCAAGAAATTTATTAAGTCCTATTAGCCCCTTTTGCATTTCTCTTATATCTGTGTATGCATAGAATAATGTAATCTTACGATATGGTTTTAAAAACAATACAGTATTAAAAACACATACGTTAATATTTTGAATCTGCTTTCATTAAATTTCTTTAAAACCCCACACCAGTTCTTAAGATTCTTCAGGGAAAGCTTGAACAGTTAAAATCAACAGCAATGGAGGTTTAGTGAAAATATATCCCAAGGGTCAAACTGGAGCTATATTGTACTGTATTAACTGTTCATTTAAATGTCATCTAGGAGAAAACTTCCTGCTGCAGGGCTACATTAAGAGGCCTGCTGAGGAGCTGTGTACAGAAAGAACCTCATCCCAAACTGTATAAATATATCCAATTATGTTGCCGTGGCTAGAGATGCTTCTGTGTTTAGTGGAATTTGGATCGTTTTTTGTGGAAAGAACCGGCTTTTGGCCTTTTCAGCAGAGATTGTCCAGCTGCTCTAGAGAGCAATATGTCTCAGCTCTATTATCAACCCTTTAGCCAATTTCTTTTTCTGCTGGCTTCCATCACTTTGCTTAAGTTCCCTGCCAAGTACCCATCATTGTTGCCACGGTTCTGGCTGCTTCTTTGCATGTCAGTACTGACAGATATGTATTGAAGGGTAAGCAGCTGCTTGAAAAGCTTTTGTAAGGCCTACTCTGTCTGGGCTGTAAAAAGCTGGACAATCGGTAGATGGCAGGCAAAAGATATAGAAAATGAACTCTTCGCCACCCGATCTCTAAGGAGACATAAAACTGTGCTCCTAGTGTCTCTTGAACAGTAGATCAGGGATCAAAGGTGGCCATAAAATACAGGTAGTCCTCAACTTACCCTCACAATGGAGCTCAAACTTTCTCTTGCTAAGTGAGAAATTTGTTAAATAGGTTTTAGCAATAGCAATAGCACTTAGACTTATAGAATCGCTTCATAGTGCTTTACAGCCCTCTCTAAGCGATTTACAGAGCCAGCCTATTGCCCCCAACAATCTGAGTCCTCATTTTACTGACCTCGTAAGGATGGAAGGCTGAGTCAACTTTGAGCCACTCAGGATCGAACTGCTGGCAGCCGGCAGAATTAGCCTGCAATACCGCATTCTTCATACTACTGCACCATGGAGTTTTATTCCATTTCATGACTTTTCTTGCCACATTTGTTGAGTTAATCACTGCAGTTGTTAAATTAGTAACCCGGTTGTTAAGTGAATCTGGTTTCCCCATTGACTTTGCTTGTCAGAAGGTCACAAAAGGGGATCACATGACTTCAGGACACTGCAACCATCATAAATGTGAGTCAGTTGTCAAGCATCCAAATGTAAATCATCTGACCATGGGGATGCTGCAATGGTGATAAGTGTGAATAATGGTCATAAGTATGAAAAATGCTCATAAGTCACTTTTTTCCGGGGCCGTTGTAACTTGGGATGGTCACTAAATTAACTGTTGTAAGTCAAGGACTATCTGTACAGCCAAGATTCTGGCTGGGACTGTAGAGTTGAAGCCCCACCCCTTGTATATATATTGCATATGCAGCATGTGTGAAAAGGAGGTGGGGCTTTGACCGCATGTTCATATTCACCATCCTGACTATTTGTTTGTTTGTTTATTTATTAGATTTTTATCCCGCCTTTATTACTTTCTAAATAACTCCAGGCAGGAAACATACATAAACTCCTGTGAGGTGGGTTGGGCTGAGAGAGTGACTATCCCAAAGTCACCCAAGCTGCTTTCCTGCCTAAAGCTGGATTAGAACTTTTTGTTTCCTGGTTGCTAGACCAGAACCTTAACCACCAAAGAATTTTCTCCTGGTTTGAGTGCCACAATTTGCCTTTGAAAGGCATACTGGGAATATGTTCAAAAAGCAGTGGGAAACACCAGGCAAAAAGCTATTAGTTTTGCTTTTTTAATATCTAGTGCTTTATTTAATTTAT
>NC_138203.1:139190523-139385523 GCF_964194415.1 Vipera berus | reverse complement strand
CTCTTTCCGTCTCAACACCCTTCCCGAGGGAGGCATTCGTTTTAGCGAGCCCTTCTGCCCCCTCTATCCCTCCTTTTTCCCCCATAATGTTTAATTAATCTGGTGATGGGTCCTTTAAGGAAAGAATTATATGGCCAAGAACAATAAAAAAGAGACACTGGAAACTCTCTGACAAGCTGCTTAAATCCATTTTATGAGGTGATTAGACTAAGAGACATCAGCATTTTGAGTGCTTTATTTTCATCCTTTCTTTGCTCCTACAAACATGTTCCAATGCCTTCCTGTCCTCATTAACAACCATGCGAGCATTAGATAGAGTTACAGTTTTAATAGTCCACTTTTCCTCCCCACTTCCCCTCTCCCCACACAATGTACATGCTCTTCCCAGCCCCTAGCTCTTTTTGCTTCCCCTATTATGAGCATCAACTGAGCCAGTTGTTTATCTTTTGGTCACTCAAGTGTGATAGCACTTTGGACACCCTGCAAATCAAATGGAAATGGGTTGTAGCAACATCTACAACTCATCTCTCTCTCTCTCTCTCTCTCTCTCTCTCTCTCTCTCTCTCTCTCTCTCTCTCTCTCTCTCTCTCTCTCTCTCTCTCTCTCTCTCTCTCTCTCTCTCTCTCTTGTACTACAGTCAAACAGAAGTTTTCTCCTACTAGTCTGTTGGCCTCTGGCAAAAATACCAGAAAGGTTATGTTTTCAGAAGAGAGTACAAGAGCCCTGCGTTTATCATTCAATTGATCTTTATTGTTAAAAAATTCCAATTCTAATTTAATTTAAATAGGTGAACTTATCTTTCTGCCTCAATTCTTGTTCCAATCTAGAGATGATTTTAATGGGCGGTCGCCATTTTCCCCTGGGAATTCTCAAATATGCAGAAGAGCATACTAGTAAAATAAAATGGCAGCCGCCTTGAGATGGCCACCAGATAACTTCCTAACTGCTAGCAGTGAAAAGTAATCTCTCTCACACGCACCCAAAGGAACAGTGAATGACTGCCAATAGGATAATGTAAACAAACTCATTTGTTTATTGGGGTTAATAACAAATCAATGAAAGTTGAACCAGAGTGCATTTGGCCCCCGTTTTAATTCATTACAAATCTAAGTGAAGCTTTTAGAAATATATATATAATGGCCTTATGTGCTCATTATCCCTCCCAAGCACTGGTCTTCCTTGAGGATTGCACGTCCTGGTCAGTAGTGGAAGTTCCATAGACCAAGGAAAATCCTTCCATTTTGTTTTATGCATGGAAGGTTTTCAGCTGAGACAGACACCTGCCAATCAACAAGGTCAAACTCCTGCAGAAATGATCAAAATAAACACCACCAATAGAATGGCCACATCATGCAGAACTGGATTGAATGTTGAGGGGGGAGGGGAGTAGGTGGTGGGAGGGTCATTTAGCCTGGCTCCAAGCTTAAAAATAAAGACACCCTCTAGTTGAGCTGGTGAAAGATGGTTTTTGACTACCTATCCTAGCCAACATCCCTGGAATTCTCATGTGAAGTAAGCATCTTTTAGCTTTCAGCCACTCAAGAGATGCTTGCTCATCAATGCTAGAGCAAATCAAGAACCACTGAGACGATTGGGTATGTGTTTGTGTGTCTGTGTGTGTTTATGCACTCAACAATCCGTTAATGATCAGCTTGGAATCGCTGGGAAGGGTTTGCTTGTGGCAGGAGTAACTTCATCATTAACTAACCATCCTTGACAGATGGGTCTCTAGCCTTGAGTATCTCCATTCAAGGGAACCACACAACCTCTTTTGGCAGGCAGTTCCATTGTCCAAACTGTTTCTTGGAGTGATAAAATTCCTCCTGATGTTTCATTTAATGTATCCCGGCAGCAGCATAAGCCTCACTCCTCGCCCTCTTCTCATTTACTAATGAAAGTAATTGGTCCTCATTTTTCTTTTTACAACATCCCTTTACATATTTCCAGTTTGCAATCATGTCTC
Organism: Vipera berus; assembly: GCF_964194415.1. Lineage (NCBI taxonomy): Eukaryota > Metazoa > Chordata > Lepidosauria > Squamata > Viperidae > Vipera > Vipera berus. The sequence goes on along the minus strand of NC_138203.1, from coordinate 139,383,560 downwards.
CCGTATGTCATCTTTGCTCCAGTCTGAACATGCTGGGCTCTCTTGCCCTCTCTCTCAGAGGTCCTGTTTTGCAAACCTTTCATTATTTTTGTTTCTCTCCACTGGAGCCCCTCCAGGATGCCTAGGGGAAAGAGAGGGGGGGGGAAACTGGCACCAGCATGGCATATCTTATATGAAAAGATGGGGGAGGGTGAGGCAGGGAAAGAACGGGAGGACAAACTGAACTCTTAGATCATATATAGCCTCTCTCAGTGCTTTTTTTGTAAAAGAAAAAGGTGCTGGAACTCACACACGTCATACAACCCGCCTTGCCTACCCTACAAGGTTCCATCCAAAAAAGGTGCCGGAACTCCGTTCTGAGCGTTCTATGAGGAAAAAAGCCCTGGCCTCTCTTACTATCATTCTTCAACATTTCTCACTGAATTTAGCTCCAATAATAACCACTCTATTTCCAGAACGGTAAATTTTAAAAAACAAAATACTTCCCTCTCCCCCACAGCTTAGTTAGAATAATATTATGCATATTATATCTCTTCATTTATTCTTCTGGCGTTAATTTTCTTTTCTTATTTTTCAGTATTTGGAATTGCTAATTATTTTTATTTTATGGAGATTTTATTTGGGTTGCGAAGAACAACTCCAGCAGTACGGAATATTGAACAGGCTAAATACCTTTGGCTGAAAAGGCTTGTGTTCAAAGTTGTTTTAAAGTACTGAACTTACATTCCCCAGTTCTGAATATTTATATTATTCTGATTTCCTGTTCTCTCTGTCATTTGCCTCTCCCATCCATTTCTAGTTAATTGTGTATAATATCTGTAAATGTGTGAATTGTGGGTCAATGTCAATATGTATTTATATGGGCTGTAGACGGTGTGTGCCTTTTTCCCCAACCTAGTTGTGAGGAATTTCGCAAGGTTTAGCAGCCTACTAGTCTTATAACAACTTTTATTCTTTACTTGTGATCCAACTTGATAGTAAATTACTTTGCACTTCATCCTGAAAGAATTAAAAGGCATCCACAGAATAAATGAACAATAATAATCTCCAGTCTTCTAGTTGAGATGTTCTAGTTGCAAGTCTTAGAGTTCCAGTTTCTTAGAACTGTAAGAAAAAGAACAAGCATCTGGAATTGGAGTTTTGCTGTTAGTAAGTCGATATTGTCTATACACAAGCTTTAGTCTTGGAATTCATGTATGATAAAGAATACATAACTTTTTAAAAGAGCAATATGGCACATAGTGAAGTATTAATACCTCTTTACAGTGCCTTGGTAAGGCCACACTTGGAATACTGCATCCAGTTTTGGTCACCACAATGTAAAAAAGATGTTGAGACTCTAGAAAGAGTACATAGAAGAGCAAAAAAGATGATTAGGGGACTGGAGGCCAAAACATATAAGGAACGGTTGCTGGAATTGGGTATGTCTAGTTTAACGAAGAGAAGGACCAGGGGGGACATGATAGCAGTGTTCCAATATCTCAGGGGCTGCCACAAAGAAGAGGGAGTCAAGCTATTCTCCAAAGCGCCTGAAGGCAGGACAAGAAGCAATGGATGGAAACTAGTCAAGGAGAGAAGCAACCTAGAACTAAGGAGAAACTTCCTGACAGTTAGAACAATTAACCAGTGGAACAACCTGCTTCCAGAAGCGGTGAATGCTCCAAACTGGAAGTTTTTAAGAAGAGATTGGACAGCCATTGGTCTGAAATGGTATAGGGTTTGCTGCCTGAGCAGGGGGTTGGACTAGATGATCTCCAAGGTCCCTTCCAACTTTATTATTATTATTATTATTATTATTATTATTATTATTATTATTATTATTATTATTATTATTATTATTATTATTATTATTATTATTATTATTATTATTATTATTATTAGGCTGACCTACCAAACTGAAGAAAAGGCAGCCAGGATCAGGCAACGATAATGTTGATTTCCAGAAATCTTACGGAGCCCTATGATAGATTGGTAAAGCACAGATGTGTCTCACAGTTAACACCAGCCAATCTCTATCATATTTTATGATTCCTGGGGTACTTTTATCTTGAAGCCAAGAGATAGAAATCAACATCAAGGGTGTCATTTTCTGCCTTCTGTCTCCATTTTCTTGTGTGTTTTTTTAAAAAAGCATAGCCACATACCGTTTTTTTATTATTATTATTATTTTCAGTTCAGATGCCAAAACACATGAAACTATCACCCCCATATGGGCCCTCCTTGAAACACTTCTGACCTGGGCAAATACATCATGATGCCATTCAGTTTTGTGAAGTGTGGAATAAGTGCTTATGATCAATAGGTGAACTGAATGTTTGGGACACAATTCAACCAGCCATTTGTAAGAATGAAATATACGAAGCTATGGACAGAACATTATATGCAGGACTGTAGATAATTTAAACATTAAGAGGAAAAATGCGTCTTTTATTTGAAGGATTATCCCATCTAAGCCCAACGTAAAGATGACAAACATAAAAAGAGAGAGAAGAAATAACCTGGAAGTTTGCCCTCCAACTTGAAAACCTGAACAGCAAATGAGCAGCTACAGAGGTCACATCTTCTCCCAGTAGTGAGACTGATGTTTGTTTGAATTACATTAAAATTACTTCTCAATATGTGTCTATACATATTTTATTATTATTTTTTATTATTATTATTTTAATTCCATTTATATCCCGCCCTTCTCCAAAGACTCAGGGTGGCTTACAAGCTTAGCAGTAGCCTTCATTCTATGTATATGCCTGCTTGTTAGGGCTTTCACACACACCCCCAAGCGGCATTATTACAAAGCTTAATTGCCCCCAACAATCTGGGTCCTCATTTTACCTACCTCGGAAGGATGGAAGGCTGAGTCAACCTTCAATAGATGCAAGCTTTATATACAGATAGGACAACATGAATCTCTTCCATTTCTCCCAACTTTCGTATTCACACACAGTTCATCCAATGTCCATGCTAGCTTCCATGTTCAGGCATTCAGAATGAATATTAGAAAAATATATGAAACATTGCCTAGGACTAGGTACAAAAGCAAAACGGCATTTTTCTGGGATGGAGGGAGGCATTTGTTTATTTTTTGGCACATTTACAACTCATGTTTACCTGCACTGGATGCTCAATGTGATAGTAAACAACAACAACAACAACAACAACAACAACAAAATCCAGATAGGAATAGCTTCCCATAATGGTGGAAAAATAATTGAATTCTTTGAGTATGGCTTGAGCATTATATGTACTTATTCTTTGTTGCAGTTTTTGGTTTAGTAGTCTTTGGGTTTAAATCCTAGCTTGCCTCTTCCTTTGACAATACGGTAGTCCTTAAGGGTTTCTGACTACTGGAACAGATGTTCTGATGGTGCAAGAAGCAGCAGGAGATAACCCATTTGGTAAAAGTGCGCTCTGCTTTATTCAAGGAAGGAAATCAGAATCTATTGCACCCACTTCTTTATAAATAGCATGCCTCTATTGCTCTTTTCAAGTGTGTTTCAGCTATGTAAATATTGGTAATTTATTAACGATAGGAATTTGCTGCTTTTATTTCATCCAATAAAGAGTGCAATTGAAGTGATATTTGTGTACAAATTAGTAGAAAACATTTCATTAAAATGGCGTATGACTATAATTTGGAAATGAAGACTTTTTGGTAGAACTGATTAGCAGATTTTGCCCTGCCTTTCCAATTCTTCAGTTTGATGGCCACATATGATACATAGTCCTCACATAACAATAAAGTCCAATAAAGTCCATTCCTTTTTATCACAAACAATTGTTCCACCATGAGCTTTAATTTCCTATGACAGATTGACTTTTTAGATATTAGGCATGTTTCCATGATTGGATACAAGCCATCACTTATTCAAAACTATGTGAGATCCCCAATTTTGAAAATGAAAAAAAAATGATCCAGAGATGTCATGCTACCATGGACAAAACACCCCAAATTCCAGGATGAAATCCCATTGTGGTATTTCAACATTCTCAAAACATCTTACAAGATTTCAAATGAAATTCATTGTCAAGGATGAAACTTCAGCAGCTACGTGCCTCTGTGTTTCAACTTGCCTTTATTTTAAGGGGAGCGGAGGTGTTAGTTTCAAGTGGGTAGATGGAGAAATGACACTTTTTCAATTCAGCTGGAGACCGTGAGAGCTTGAAGCCTTGTCAAGGATACCAGAATAGGTGTGGATTGGAAGCAGTTCCCATAACAATGTGAATTAGTTGATATGAATTACATAATCACATTGGGGTTTTGGCTGGGAAAACTATTGTTTAAGTCTATGAATTAGTGTTGGAACCTCAGAGTTAGTTTTGCTTCGGCATAATCATGCAGTGTATTCAATAAACAGTAAAATTTTTGGAAACGGAATGAACCTGGAGTTTTATTTGGATTCTTGAGCTGGATGTTGACACTCATGAGATGTGATGGTCTTGTGAGATTTTGATCACTATTTTTTTTTAATTTTGTGGGGGTTTTACTGCCACTTCAGAGGACACTCTGGTCAAGGTAGGTGCCATGTTGCTGTTCGCCATCCCAGATTAAGGTTCCACTCATTATTTTAACCAACATGCTCTCAATTCCTCTTCATGTTGTTGTTTACTTACTTTATGATTTCAGGCCCATTGAAGAGAATGTCTCGAAATGGCTTTTAGAGAGATGAGGATGGAATAGATAGTTGGAGAGTGAAGCTGAAGGAGCCAGGATGGGGCTTAGTAACAAAGAACCTGATTTCCATATTTATAAACGGGTAATTATGATAATAGAAGTTGGACTGTCTATTGCAGGAGGAAAACAAGCAATAGATTACTGGATTACTGCAATGCTCTCTACATGGGGCTGCCCTTGAAGTGCGCCCGGAGGCTTCAACTGGTGCAAAATGCAGCCGCGCGGGTGTTTATGGGAGTATCTCGATACTCCCATGTTACACCACTCCTGCGCAAGCTGCATTGGCTTCCGGTTTCCCTCTGGGTGCGATTCAAGGTGCTGATAATCACCTTTAAAGCCCTACATGGCTTAGGCCCGGGGTACTTGCGAGACCACCTGCTGCCACTGTCAACCTTCCATCGCCCGGTTCGCTCCCACAGAGTCGGCCTCCTCAGGGTGCCGTCGGCCAGGCAATGCCGGCTGGCGACCCCCAGGGGAAGAACCTTCTCTGTGGGCGCACCGACCCTCTGGAACGAACTGCCACCGGAGCTGCGGACGGCCCCTGACCTTTGGTCCTTCCACCGTGACCTAAAGACCTGGTTATTCCAACAAGCGGGCCTGGACTGAATCATAGTTTTTAAATTTGGTTTTTTATTGGTTTAAATTGTTCTTATTTCTTATATTGTTTAATCCTCTTTTAATTTTTGTATTTATATCTTTTAAATTTTATTGTTGTGAGCCACCCTGAGTCCTCAGGGAGAAGGGCAGCATATAAATTTAATAAACCTTAAACCTTAATTTATTGCAAGCCCTCATTTCTGGTCCAGCTTCCCAGTTTATGACCAGGATCACAGGACGCTTCAGCCTCAAGCTGCTGCCAAGGTACCATATGTCAGATCTGCCTAGAATAAGACTTTATCCATCCTCAGTGTGGTGCAAAAGCGATGGGCAAATCTGGCATGAATTATTGAGATCTGAGTGGGCAAAAACAAGAATGTTGCAGTTTGGATATTCTGCCATGTTCTCAGTTGCTCTCCAGAACACAGAGGTGGTAAGGTATTGGATGAAATTGCTCTCAAGTAGCCTCTTTCCACTAGCCGATCACAAGGTAGACCTGGGTTTACAAAGGGGCTGTGGGAAATGAAGTGCCTGAAGTTTCACTTAGAGCAGACATGTCAAACACAAGGCCCGGGGGCTGGATCCGGGCCGCAAAGTGGTTTCATGTGGCCCGTGAAGCCATCCTGGAAACAGTGAGGGAATGGCCCCCACTGCCTTGGCCCTGGCCCAGAGACCCTCCTTCTGCCAGAGACCCTCAGATCTGTCCCACTCCTGCCCAGGCCCCCATAGGCACCCTTGATGCGAGCGATGTAGAGCCGGCCACGCCCACCCAGTAGGCCATACACAGTCTAGCCATGCCCACCCAGTAGGCCACGCCCACCCTGGCCACACCCACCTGGCCCCTTGAGGGCAACCTCAATGCTGATGCGGCCCTCAATGAAATTGAGTATGACACCCCTGACTTAGAGAAACAGTGGTAAAAGGCAATGGGCATATATGACTGATCACAGGATTATATCTTTATTTAGGCCTATACTGTGGCAATAGAAGTGGTAAAGCATGTATAAATCCTCCCTTGGCTTGAGTTTTGACTAGAATTCTCACAAATAAAGCAAATGATGGTTATTTGCTGCTGCCTTCCAAACAGAGCCCCAAAAGGTAAAAAAAAAAATATTGCAGTATTAAAATCAATAGATACAAAAAAAAAATACAAACTCAGTAGAATAATATTGGCATTCTCAAATGTAAAGCAAAATGACCCAGCTTTTTTTTTCCACCCATCTGCTTTCAGTGATATATCAGCAACTCCAAAATTCCAAAAGGAATTTAAAACGAAATAATCTGCTCCAAAGCTGGAAGCTGAAATATTCATATGGTCATGTGAAACACAACTGTACATCGTTCAGCTTCAGTCAAGGTGATTTTTCAAGGCTTCTCCATTCCACAGAAGGTTCCTCACACAGATCCTCATTACAAAATAACAGCAGTCAGAGAGGGAAATTGCCATAAATGTCCATTACCTATATAAGAAGATAAAGCGTAATAGTAATGTTTTTTTTTTTACATAGTGAAATAATAATGTCCCTTTTGTGGCTGAAAGACTCTCTCCTGCAATCCAGAAAGCCCTTGGGACCTTTTTGTCAGATTCCCCTTCTTACATATTTATTTAGCATTATAAAGTTCAGAATGACAAACTGTGAATTAGTCTGGATCCATCAAACACCCCAGATACTTTCCTGCTCATCTTTTTTTTTTATGTTGAGCTAGACTCCTGGAGACTACAGGAGCAAATCTATGCACTTTTTTCCGTCTCTGCCTTTTTCCAGGAAGTACGTGGACTTTCTAGTCTATCTTACAATACTGGGAATTCCTTCATGGTCTCCTTTGCAGGTACTAATCATGCCTGACTCTAATTAACTTCTCTGTCCATACAAAATTGGCCAGATGTTACCATCTATGATACAATGTGAAAGGGGGGGGAGGTGCCTTCTAATATTTTTTTTACTCCTGGCAATTGCCTAGACGAAACTGTAGTTTTGTTGGCAAGATTTTTCAGAAGGGGTGTGCCTTTGTCTCCATCCTAGGACTGAGATAAAGTGACTGGATCAATGTCACCTAGCTGGCTTTGTGATTAGGATAGGACTAGAACTCACAATCTCCTGGTTTCTAGCCTTGTGCCTTAAACCACTACGCAAAAGGGGCCCTCTTAGGGTTATTACTACAACTAATAATTTATGATTGAAAAAATGTGACTGTGGGAAGATGTACTATCACAAGTTCTTCCTTTCTAAAATAATATAGGAGCTCCCTGCCCCAGTCTCCCCAGCCTATCAGGTATTCATCGAAAAGGAACAGCACCTCACATTTCACTGTGAATTCTAGATTATAGCCCCCATCTATACACATGCACTTCAGTTGAATGCTTCAGTAATTCTCTAGATTAGGGGTAGGCAACCTTGGCTCTTTTATGACTCTTGGATTTCAGCTCCCAGAATTCCTGAGCCAGCCATGCTGAGGGGAAAGGGAGAGGTTTCCAAGCTGAGACATGCTGGCTCAGGAATTCTGGGAGTTGAAGTCCACGAGTCATAAAAAGCCAAGGTTGCCTACCCCTGCTCTAGAAAATTCTCATTATTAGTATCCTATTGATTATATTATTGGAGCTAACAAGTTGAAAACAGTGAAGTGTAGCACTGTGTACCTACCTCAAGTCAGATTATCACTAATCCTCATTACTCAGAGATTTGTAATGCAAACTGACACAGTGCTGATTTAAATAAGTAACTAAACAAGTTGGAGAGCTAGTAGCCTTTAGCTATGTGGACGTGTGCATTCTTGGTTCCTAAATAACATCTTATATCCACTCAATCCAGATTCTGCGCCCAGCATACATTACACGCTCTAACCTGCCTAAGTTATGCACATTTTGCACAAGGTTGCCTGCTATAGCATTTACCATTTTGCATAGATATTTTAAGTAAGGAAGGAAATGCTGAGCACCGAAAGCTCACCCCTCTCTGGTAGCATTTTTTGAAAGCACTTTCCTCTGATCCTCTGAGCTGGAAAAGGGAAGGGAAGGGAAGGGAAGGGAAGGGAAGGGAAGGGAAGGGAAGGGAAGGGAAGGGAAGGGAAAGGAAAGGAAGGGAAGGAAGGAAGGAAGGAAGGAAGGAAGGAAGGAAGGAAGGAAGGAAGGAAAGAAGGAAAGAAGGAAGGAAGGAGGGAGGGAGGGGGGAGGGAGGGAAGGAAGGAAAAGGTGGTAGTATCTTGTTTGTCCTTCTCATTTTTTTGGCAGCCATATAGAAGTGATTGGCCAATGTCACATTTGGTGAAGTTTTTCAACTGCCCAATCTAGTCTACAGTGCTAGGGTTCCTTGGTGATCTCCCAGAAAGTACTGTCCAACCTCAATTGGCTTCCAAGTTGCTCCTCAGGCCTTCCTCAGTGCACCCTTGATAGGGCAAAGAACACTCCCACTTTGCTGTTACTAGCAGAGCAGCAGACCAAATAGGAGAGAGTATAACCAACTAAACGGATAGTTGACAATATCGTATAACTTCTAGGACCATGTGGCTTTATCCCCCAAATTTAGCTGTCCCTAATATAAATTCTTAGTCACTTTCATAATGTCGAGTTTATGAATACATCGTTTAGCTTGGCACACACAAGCATACATCAATGGCCATTCAATGTCTCATGGAAAACAATAGAAAGCAAACTGAGATAATTGTTTGCTTCTCCTGGTAGTTACACTTTGGTTTTCCTGGAACCTATTTTCATTGGGAGGTATATTTGGAAGGAGTAACCCACAGAAGATTGAGAAATGGAATCAAACTGGACATTGGTGGAGCCTTGGTGGAGCAGTGGGCTAATGCCTCCTTGAGGAACACCAGCTGCCTGCAATTAGTGCAGGTTTGCATCCCACCAGGCTCAAGGTTGACTCAGCCTTCCATCCTTCCGAGGTAGATAAAATGAGGACCCAGATTGTTGGGGGCAATTAAGCTGACTTTGCAATAATGCCGCTTGGGGTGTGTGTGAAAGCCCTAATAAGCAGGCATATACATAGAATGAAGGCTACTGCTAAGCTTGTAAGCCGCCCTGAGTCTTCGGAGAAGGGCGGGATATAAATGGAATTAAAATAAATAAAATAAATAAAAATAAATTAGGGTTTGTATAAACAAGGAAGGAAAGTATACCTAAGATGCTATTAGGGCAGTGGTGAAGCTTTTGAAAATTCAGTGCATACACTGTTCCAGGCTATGGTGGAAACAGTCTTTAAGAACAAATTTTACAAATTAAATACCACGGCTTGGATACTATCATAGAGCTTTTAATAGTCAAAAGAATACTTGGTTGCTGGATAAGTCACCAGTCCCTTGTACAACTGGAGTGGTGAGGTGACCTAGACAGTTCTTTGTTTGGTTGGTTTTTTTTTTTTGTTGTTGTTGTTAATTTAAGAAAACATCCTATCTAAAAATATTTCCAGTCTGCTCCTCTGAGTGGTAACAATATCAAATATCAAATAAGTAAAAATCAATTAAATTAATACATTAAAAATACAAAGGATCCTTTGAGTCATTTTCTCCTCTTGGTGATTTCATGAGCATGTAGTTTTTCTGCCAAAAATATGAAAGTGGTTTGAATCGGTACTATACAATAGATATCAAACTCTCCAATGCGAGGAAGGAAAGCTTTCCTTCCTCCTCCTCCTCCTCCTCCTCCTCCTCCTTTTCCAAATGTAGCATTTTCTGAATACATTTGGATAGTCATTCTCTTCTGGTGTGAGAAATATTTTGAGTGAAACCCCCATTACACCTTTTTGAACCCATTGATTTCATTGGGGAGATTAAGAATGTGCTTCTTGACCTTTCCACCGAAGTAAATAAAATGAAGATGCAGGAGCAGTCATATTATTATTTCTTGATTAACATTTTAAATTTTCTCCAGCCAATTATCTGGCCCGAATCAACTCTGAGCTTATGCACAATTTCAGTGGGAGCCACCAAATCCTTTGAACTTTTCACTTCAAACCTCATTGATTTTGCCTCTGAAATGAGCAGCCGCCCTGCTGCCTGCTTCCTGGACAGGAAGTTCTATGTGACTTTCGGACCAGACTCCCTCTCAAGCAAGTCTGCATAAAGGCATGCTTAACATCACAAACACATGCCTGTTTATTGCAAACCTGCAAATGATTGCTTAAGGGCAAACCTCATTGAACGAGTAAACTTCGGTTGTTTATAGGACAGGGCAGTTCTGCCTTACACCTGAGTTCTGTGGATGGATATATTTCAGCTACACCTGATGTGGTAATCTTTTTTTTTTAAGTGGCATGTTGACCCCGGCGAGCTGACACTTCTCACCTGTTTCTTCCACCAATTGCTTCTTCCAGATGAAATACATTCTGAGGGACATGGAGACACTAATGCCTAAAAGCTTTGCTGCTACATAGCAATTTATGAACATGTGAATTTATTGGGTGATGAAATTTATAGCCAAAGCTATTAAAAAGTGAACTTCAAAGCTCTGTGGGGAGAGGGTTTAAATCTTCAGATCAGCAACAGAATCTCTACTCCACTTCGGCTTCCAGTAAATGATGACATAGGAAATAATGATATGGGGAAGTCCCTACATTTCCTACTTTTCTCAGTGGCCATCGAACAAACATTGAGAGAAAGTCAAGTGTGAGCTATTGTCTTTTAAAGGGGGAAAGGCAAAGAGGACTTATTGTATTACAGTTTGCAACTTTGGGTCTGAAAAAAGGAATTATTTGGGATTTTAAAACCACTTTATATCATACCGAATTTTGGGCCGAACCACAAACTGCTACTGTCTGGAAAGTAATCATTTGGAAACCGGAATAGCCATTGATAGGACATTTAAGGAAACTACCTCTGCTCAGAATTATGTTATGAGGTGGAGGAGATCAAGGTGCATTTGGTATATTTATGATTACAAGCAGCCAATGCCAGGGAAGGTCCCTACAAAGATGCCTAAGTGCACATCTATGAGTTCTATGAGCTGTTAATGCTTAATAAGTGTGACTGCTAGATTTATGCTCCACTCCCCACTTTTGAGTGTTTATGCTCACCACAGCAGTCAAGGTTTTAACATGGGAAAGGCCCACATGTCACTTTAAAACAAAGCTTTGCTCCCCAAAAATACAGTGTATTATTTTATTGTGAGGATCAATGATTTCCATGGCTCTCCTTTGTGGCTCTCCTTTGTTTCTCACAAGCTCCCAGTTTCTCCTGTTTGTAATTTATTTTCAAACCCCTTTAAAACAAACAAACAAACAAGGAGGTGCATGGGTGAATGAATGAAACACCAGCCTCCAGTCCCACCTTCACTTGCCATAAGTATGAGGTATTTATTTATTTTTATTTATTTATTTATTTTATTAAATTTATATGCCGCCCTTCTCCCTAAGGACTCAGGGCGGTGCACAACAATAAAAATTAAAAACATAAAATAGAAAATTTTAAAAAAGAATTAAACAATAAATACAATTAATTATAAGACAATTTAAAAACCAGTAAAAAGCTAATTAAAACCGTAGTCAGTCCAGGCCCGCTTGTTGGAACAACCACGTCTTCAGGTCATGGCGGAAGGACCGAAGGTCAGGGGTCGTCCGCAGCTCCAGGGGCAATTCATTCCAGAGGGTCGGCGCGCCCACAGAGAAGGCTCTCCCCCTGGGGATCGCCAGCCGGCATTGCCTGGCCGATGGCACCCTGAGGAGGCCGACTCTGTGGGAGCGAACCGGGCAATGGGAGGTTGACAATGGCAGCAAGTGGTCTCGCAAGTACCCCGGGTCTAAGCCATGTAGGGCTTTAAAGGTTATAACCAGCACCTTGAATCGCTCCCGGAGGGCAACTGGAAGCCAATGCAGCTCGCGCAGGAGTGGTGTAACATGGGAGCACCGAGATACTCCCATAAGCACCCGCGTGGCCGCATTCTGCACCAGTTGAAGCCTCCAGGTGCTCTTCAAGGGCAGCCCCATGTAAAGAGCATTGCAGTAATCCAAACGAGAGGTAGAAATGGTTGGAAGTAGTTTGGGGTAGGAGGTGATGTAGCTACAAAAGGATGTAGTTGTGGTTTGTTTATGCGTGTGGGTATTTTTCTATGCATATCATCAATTTCTCTTTTTTGTGAAGTGGGTATTTCAAACAGGAAATTGGAGAGCCAAAAGACTGATTTTGTGCAGTGGGGCCTTAGCTGCATTCATTTGCAAATTTTACTTTTTGAAACGGGTGCTTTGTGACAGAAACTGGCACCCATATTTTTGAATAGGCAAACCTCTTCCCCCCACCCCCACCCACCCCCATTGCAGCCATTTTGTGAAAGTATTTTTGGCAGTCATACTGCCCCGCCCCTGCCAAATTTCAATTCTGTCTACCAGCCAAAAAGCTTGGATGAGATTCTTTTTGTATGAGATATGTTGGACAGCAAGTAGCTATTTCTGATGTTACCATACAACATATTATTTTTGGATCCCTGTAGATCAAGGGTGGGGAACTATGGCCCTTTATGACTTGTGGACTTCAACTCCCAGAATTCCTGAGCCAGCCATGCTGAGGGGAAAGGAAGAGGTTTCCAAGCTGAGCCATGCTGGCTCAGGAATTCTGGGAGTTGAAGTCCACAAGTCATGAAGGGGCCATAGTTCCCCCATGCTGGCTCAGGAATTCTGGGAGTTGAACTTCACAAGTCATAAAGGAGCCATAGTTCCCCACCTCTGCTGTCAATGAATACAGTAATTACAATGGAACACAGTCCACCAGATATTCTCCCTTTCAACTGCTTGTACAGTTTCTATCATTTTAATGGGGCTTATCCAGAATATTCCCTCATAGATCAAGATTAGCATCCTTTTCCCACAAGCCAGGTCTTTCAGATAATTAATAATGGTGTTGTTTTGAAGGTGCTACATTGTCCATTGTACAGCCCAATATTTTTATGTCTTTTTCCTATGTAAAGAGGGTAAAAAGATTTTTCTTCAATTTTAGGACTATCGTATGCTCAAAGATCGAATGGAGAAAGTACCTGTGGATGGGCAGCTTGGAGAGCAGCAGGGACTATAGAAAGTCACTTTAGTCAAATTCTGGTCATTAAACATTGAAACAGACTCTTCTGAGTGAAATAGACAGCACTTAGCAGTATCCATAATAAACTCTATAGATAGAGAGTGGGGGAGGGGGGAGAGGTAGGGGGGGAGGGAGAAGGGAGGGGGAGGGGGGATATTTAAAGGAAAAATTGTATGTTAAAACTTTTCAATAAAAAAAAATAAACTCTATAGATAGATATTCCAGTACTACTTTGTTGTTTCTTAAGATTTTGGTATGAGAGGACACTGGAAATCCTCCCGATCTACCCATTGTAAATCTCCCTTTCAATGGATCACTATTTTGTTTCTTATTGTAATCAAGCAGGAAATTGAGCTCTATTCATCTCTTGCCATTGTTTCTCTGCAACCATTAACTGGAGGGAAGCTGCCTCCAAATCAAAAGCATTATGAAATTTTCAAGAAATTTCATCCTTGCTAGAGCTGTTCTCCATGAATGACTCAAAGTGCAGCTTGTATGAAGAGGTAAAAGAAACAGTAGGTCATATATTCAACTTGTGCAAGAAGATTCCACAAATTGATTATAATCAACGACATCACAGTTGCCAGAATGATTCATTGGAATGTCCGTAAAAATTATTATTTGCCAGTAATGAAGAATTGGTGGGAACATGTAGTCGAAAATGAGCAAGTTAAAATATTGTGGGATTTCCATGTACAAACAGATAGTCTTGGCTCATAACACATCAGATTTGTCTGTGGTTGAAAAGAAGAAAGGGTGGATAATGGTAACAACAGAAGATGGTAGAAGAGAAGGCAATGATCACCAAGTATCAAAATCTGAAAATTAAAATTAAAAGTTTATAGTATACACTGGCCATTATGATCCCCGTGGTTATTGGCACACTGTGCCATACAAAAAAAATATTGGACGGCACTTAGACAATCTGCACATTAACACAATTTCCATTTGTCAAGTGCAAAAGGTGGATCCACACATATACTACAATCCACACAATATGTTACAACATCCTAAGTTCTTGAGAAGAGTTCAATGCATCCAAAGGCCAACACCAAGTAATCATCCGTTGTAGAGTAGTTGGTCTTAAATTCTGATTCCTTTTACCTTTCATGAAAATATAGCACTTCGTTAATTAGTTTAGTCTGTCTACATTTTCATGTGCAAGAATAATTTTAAAATGCTTTAGTTTTATATTTTGCGTGGTTGTGCTTTATTGCCTGAAAAGGGGTGTTTCCTATTATTGATTATCAAATCAATGATTTAGTGACCATACAGATAGATTTTCTCATCCAAAAGAAAAAAAATATCTTAAAAGACAGAATTTGCTACCTGGAGTTTCATAAGTATTTACATCAAACAAAATTGTCACCTTGACCTGTACACTAGGTAACTGCAGTACTTTCTTGTCAATGAAAATGTTTTCTGATTAATCAATTAATCCAAATGTTGTAGGAAGAGATACATGTGAGTGTGGTGCCAAAAAAGTCAGGAGGAATTTGGTAAGCACTTTTTCCAGCTAACGAATTGTATTAAAAAGCACAAGCTCTTGTGAGGTTCATCAAATGCATCAGATATCAGAAAAGATGCCATCAGATTACTGGGGCTATTTTTCAGTTAATCCAGGTATCTCTAGTCTGTTTTTTTTATAAATTTTTATTGCTTTTATATAAACATATATTTAAACAAAAAATATATATACATATAAAAAAGAAGACATAACATAAACAATACAATCAACAAAAATACAACAAAAATACTTAGCTTCCGTTATTCCTAATCTTTCTAATCATTTTCAGGTGACTTCGAGTCCCCCCCTATCTGCGTTTCTTCGTTAATCATCATTAGCAATTTCTATTTCATAATTTTAAATCGTATTTAATATCTATCTATATTTAATTTCTTATCATTTAACAATCATCATTTCATATTGTCCTTAATATTAAACATTAAACTCTCAAACTACAACTTATAAACACTTCCAAGTCCATTTCAAACTAGTTGATATAACGATATTTCTTCAAATAGTCCTTGAATTTCTTCCAGTCTTCTTCCACCGACTCTTCTCCTTGGTCACGGATTCTCCCTGTCAGTTCAGCGAGTTCCATATAGTCCATCATTTTCATCTGCCGTTCTTCCACCGTTGATATTTCTTGTGTCTCAGGTATCTCTAGTCTGTACCATTTATTGGGACTAGTACCCTCAACATTCCCAGTCCCAACATTCAGAAGACTGAACTGGATTTTCCAGTCCAGCATACAATAAATACCTTCTATTTACAGAATCCTTATAACTGTTGCCAGTCACTGTATAATTGGTCTTATCAGGAATTACTGGGTACCAAGTTATCATAGAATGCTCAAAGAGGATCAGAAATAATAAAAGCCAAGGCCAGGTACTACTTAATTTGAAACTGCCAATGCTTGGCTGGCATTATCAATTCACCTTATTTAAGTGATTGTTATTGGTGTGAGGATCATGATGACAATGAAGAAAATTTGTTTTTTGGCAGGACATAAATTTTGGTGTGGACGTGTGTGTATGTGAATGCATACTAGTCCTGTCCCTATCACATATTGCCTGGGAAGAACCAAGATTGGCCAAGTATACCACCTTAATCATCTGAAGGACTTTTCCTTCCTTTCATTGTTTGAATCTTCCTCTTTTCCTCCTCCCCTTTGTTCAGCAGGGAGAGCAGAGAGAGCAGCGCTTTTTATGAACATTGTGCTACAGGAGCAGCTATTGAAGCATATCAAAATATAATTAGAAATCTAAACATGACACCGCGGTTACAGTTGGAGATCTCACTCCATAAAACACCAAGACGGTGATTTGTGGGCGCCAGCTTTTTTGTCGTGTTCATATTGTACTTATGTATATTTGCTCTTTGTGTAGACAGACACACACACACGCGCGCACACACACACACCACCTTGTACAAGACTTGCTTAAAGACTGTCCATGTGTTTTCAATTACCTCCTATTAATGTGTTTACTTTTTGTATCTTTCATCAAACTGAGGTCTTTATTTATTTGTTTGTTTGTTGGCTGTGGTGGCTTTGGCTTCGGTGGGATGGTTTGAGTTTAGTAAATGGCACATATTTCAAGATTAAAGCCGCTTGCGATCATCACAAGCATGAAGGATGCCTCAAATAAACTCATGCTCTGTGTGCAGCAATTCCTGTCTATGCCCGGGCAGTATATCTCCTATATTTTAATTAAGTGGGTGTTCTCTCTCACTGCGTGCCGTACATTATCGGCGGTCATCTGGTGTATTGCCAACGCTCAGCTGCTTCAGAGAGAGGCTAAATCCAGCTAATCAGCCATTTGCTCACTTTCCCTCTGCACGTGCGCAGGGCCAAGGCCCAAGTCATTCAGCTACCTGAAGCAAAGGACAGGGAACAATACTTTGGCCTGATTTTACATACAAAAGATGGTAGAAGCTGGAATCTTGAATTCTTCTTCAGTGCTGCCAACAATATGGGGTCTTCCGTCACATCTCCAAATCAGGAGGAAGGTAGTTTTGGGCACACAGAGATCCTCAAGGAAGTGGAACAGAAAATGGGGGATTATGTCCCTGGCACCTGCCACAATAAAGCAGATGTTTCTTCCTGCCTAATGCAGCCAGCTTGAGGGAATCCATGATAGGCATGGTAGGAATACCCACATACTGAATAATCATGGGGCCATACAAAGCGTACATTACAGAACTGGGTTCTTCCCTGCTCGTAGCACATGTAAGGACAAGGCTTTTTTATTCGATAGTGCTTGAGATTTTTACACATACACATACAAAGGCAAGTAGATCATAATATGATTTAAAGCCATTAAAAATGCCTCCTTTAGCAGAGAATTCAGCTATAGGAGGATTTGCTCTTTGTCTGCAAGCATCTCAGTGATGGAACCTGCCCCTCCCCACTCATTCATCTGGCACCTCCTCTGTAATCCTGTCAGAGTTCAGCAACAGCAGATGTTTTTTTATATTAATTTTTAAATTAATTTAATTTTTATTTTTTTTTAACACCCAAGCCAGTATTTTTTCAACCTCACTAACTTTAAGATGGTGGTAGGTGAATTCTGGGAGTTGAACTCCACTCGTCTTACACTTGCTAGAGGGGTGAGAAATGCTGTTCTAGGCACTTCAGATAATTGGAAAATCTGGTGGTGGCATTACTTTTGCTGTTGTACTTCCATGAAGATTTAATTTGGTTGTGTGTTGAGGGTTTGGATGGACCAGGTGTAATATTATGACATCACCAAAGCAAGCAAGAATTGTATCGTGCCTACTTTCTTCCTTTGAAGTGTTTTGAGGTTTTTTTCCCAAATAAATGGAGGAGTTATGCATGTTTCCTTTCTGACTAATAATCAACGGAATATCTTGATGAATTCCTGTGATTGTTCAAAAGTGGGGGGTGGAAAATATTATGCCCATGGACCGCAAATTGCTTCAAAAATGTTTTTGATATTTCTTTGGATTTTGGATTTCGTTGGATTATGAACTATCTATGCCCCTATCAACCTATTTAAGCTCTGTAACCACCATCTGAGATTCTGTTTCCTGACCAGTTGGTAGAAAAGATTTGATTAATCATTTTAGGGATGGCTGATGTAAAAAAAGAAACTACGGTAAGTAGAAACAGAACTGATTTGTAGTTGAAAGTGTCCATGATAGGGGGCGTCAAATAATAAAACATGCAGGGTCAGACATTAATGCAAACAACTATCCTTTATATACATGAGCTTGTGCCATGATGTTGTGATGTACATTTTGTCATCATCCTAGTTAGGAATGGATGCCCATGTTGAAGGAAACTGCCAGGAGATCCCAGCGATGTGCACTAGAATAGGAAGTTGAAGAATTTTCCAGGTGAAGGAAATGGCAAACCATTTCTGTATTGCTGAGGAAACTACATGTACCTCTCCCTGTCCCAAAGGTCCTTTTTGAAAAGGCAACTGGACTTTCTGTGCCTTTTCTCTTGAAGATGTTTCACTTCTCATCCAAGAAGCATCTTCAGTTCTGACTGAATGCTTCTTGGATGAGAAGCAAAACGTTTTCAAGAGAGAGAAAAAAGAAACTACAGAAAGTCCAGTTGCCTTTTCAAAAAGGACCTATGGGACAACTGTGACCTGGATGGCTGAGAATCTCCATAGACATGTATGCGTCCATGAAATCTCCAGAAATCAAACTCAGCTCAAAACTTTACTTCTGGTGATAATAGTATAGGACACAGGGGTCTTCAAACTTGGCCCTTTTATGACTTGTGGACTTCAACTCCTAGAATTCCTCAGCCAGGCACGCTGGCGGAGGAATTCTGGGAGTTGAAGTCCACAAGTCATAAAAGGGCCATGTTTGAAGGCCCCTGGTATAGGAGTAGAAGGAGTCATATTGAGGAAAACATGGGGTGTGGTTTTGCAGAAGTAGAAGAAGGGAAGAAAAGAGAGAAAACGATTATTATTGCCTGTATTTCTAAAAATTGATTGTCTCAAACACATAGGAAAACTAAGTGCTGGCAGACCTGCTGCTGCCGCCTTATACTCTTAACATTCACTGTCCCACGGCTGTAATTACCGTCTCCAGTAAAGAGCAGTGGGAGAACCTGATGGCCCTCAAAATGTTGCTGAGCTACAAATCTACAGAAAGACTCAACCAGTGTACCAGATGTCAAAGGATAATGAGAACTGTAGCCAACAATGTCTGGAGGCAGGGGGAAACTGCAGGGAGGAGTTCAGAAGTGTCAAAATGGCTAACGTGATCCATTCCCACATTTTTAGTGTGCATCAAAAACCTGGCATGTACCGGTAGTCCTCAACTTAGCACCATTCATTTAGTGACCATTTGACGTTACAATGGCACTGAAAAAAGTGACTTACAAACTGTCTTCCCACATATGACTGTCCTAGCATCCCCACAGTCACATGATCAAAATTTGGGCTCTTGGCAACTGGCCCTGTACTTACACATTTTGCGGTGTCCTAGGGATCACACATTCACCTGTGGGAAGTCAGCCCCTCAGAGAAGGAAATATTAAAAGGGCAGAAAAATATATTTCCTCAAAGGATCTTAAAGAGGCAGAAAAGCATGCCTGGTTTTCTTAATAGCCCCAAGTCTCCCTCCCCCAAGCAGAAACCAACTCTGTAGAAATGCAGATGTGATCATCCATTCAGGAAGGTTGGAGCCCTCCAGCTAGAAGCTTAGGAAGACAAAGAATCCTAAAATCTACAAAGCCCACCCAAACTCTAAGACAGGACATAATAGGATTAACCCACAGATGCAAAGGGCACACCCAGATTCAGGTCAGAATACATGACACAAGAAATACAAAGCCTCAAACAGGAACAGGAAACAACTCCAAACAAAAGGCTCCAGAGGGTATAAAAACTCACTGCCTGCATGTGCTCTCTCTCTTTTCTTCTCAAGCCATCTCTCTGTCTTGCTCTCCTTTTCAATAAACTGCAACCTTCTTTCTAAAGCAGTCAGCATGTTGTTTATTCCCAGCTTGAACTGAGCCATGATGAAGACTTTTCCTTCAACACACCATTTGCAAACTTCCCAGCCAGCTTCCCACAAGCAATCAACGGGGGAAGCCAGGTTCGTGTAATGACCACAGGATTCTCTTAACTGCAATGGTTCGCTTAACAACCATGGCAAAGTGATTATACAGTTGGGTGTGACTCTCTTAACAACTGCCTTGCTTAGCGACAGAAATTCTGGACCCAATTGGGGTCATAAGTCAAGGACTACCTGTACATAAAGACAAATATGGCTTCAGTTGCTCAGGTTGCACCCACCATTTCATCCCTGTTGATCCCATTAACAGAGGCCCCTATTGGAAGGGTTATAGTTTCTCCTCTCTATAATTATATTTACTCATTCAGCGTTCTTGGATTTGCTGGAAATGTGACAACTTCCCTCAGTATGCAGGTATAAGGGCTATAAGATAACATGTAATACATATGTGCAAGCCATAAGTCTACATTTGAAATATGCATTGCAGCATAATTGGGGGGGGAGCAGATATTTTCAAAAGTGACAGGCAATGTATAACACACATCATAGTGAGATATTATCCTTGAGCAAAATACAGCACTCCCCACACCATTTTCCCTTTTAATTTCAAGCACCAGCTTGATTCCTCTTCTTGCTGTCCTAGAGGAGAGTTGTTGGTGGTGAAAATACACTGCATAAGACTGAGAGAATTCAAATATTGAATTTAAGGGGACACAAAGCAGTGGAAAACATCTCCTGGGCAAGGCCATTTAAATGAATGGAAGTAGTACAGAAGCATTAATCTGGATTTGTGCTCTTTTCATGAAGGAAAAACCCATGAAAACTCATAACAAACCCTGACAAATATAATAATTGTGTTCCAAAGCTGTTGTGAATCATCTACTCAAAGAGAGATCTAATTCCTCTGTGATGTAAACTTAACTATTTGATAATGAGCTCACATTTGCCAGAATTTTTCCCCTCCTCTTTTCTTCTATTTGACTAAGATGTGAGAAGTTCTTATTATGTATTTTCACCCACATGCTAGAAAATTATTAAAGCTCAGTTTTTAAAAAGGACAGCATGCTGTATGTCTTCACAGCCAGCTTCATTCATGCCCTACATATCGGAACAATTCGTCCCAAGTGAGAAAATATTTCCCTGTTCAGTAGTTAACTAAGATATAACACCTAATTTTTTTCTGTTGAAGTCATAAATGTCTCCAATAATAATGTATTAACACCTCCAAGAATGGGAATCATAATTGTCAAAACTTCCAAAATTTTATTTACATTTCATATTTATTTCTGAGATGGAATACAAACAAACCTGCTGCCAGCATCTTAGCAAGGAGCTGTTGGGAGCCAGATTCAATAAGTTCACATCTAGACAAACTCATAATAAAATATTCTTCAACCGTGGAAATCTTAAAACTGGGATGGTACTGAGCTATTTTTGTTATGCACAAATGTCTTCCTCTTCAAACAGCT
Organism: Vipera berus; assembly: GCF_964194415.1. NCBI lineage: Eukaryota > Metazoa > Chordata > Lepidosauria > Squamata > Viperidae > Vipera > Vipera berus. The sequence continues at coordinate 139,362,310 of NC_138203.1, read as the reverse complement.
GGCAAAAGCTGGAATCAGCTGCAAGTAAAATGGACATCCTAGTTTGGGACAGAATGGGGTACTGGCCAAAATGGCAAGCTCAGGCTACATCCATTCTCTTTCCCTCATAAAGCTGAGCAAGCCTTGCTCTCATCACTTTTCCTGGCCCACATGATTAGTAGATGCTGGCATGCTTGGAGGAATGTGGAGCCAAGAAGTTGGAGAGAAAGTCTGTCCCACCACAGATGGATGCAGTATTTTTTTCCCCTGCATGAAAACAAGAAGGGGTTGGTGGTTTTTTTTTAAATTTGGGGAGATCAAAAAGACGAAGATGAAGCTGCTGCATTTAAATTAGCTAACCAGTTCTGATAATCACAATTATGCTAATAGCGACACTATGAAATTTCCAGGGAATGTCTCTTTAAGAAGTTTTTCTCTTCTTTGCTAAACACACACACACCCACACCCACACCATTTGAGGTACCGTAGACTGATGCACTTGGGAAGTCAAACCTATCCACACCCTCTCCCAATAACTGTGAATTTGTGGGCTATTTTTTAAAAAAACAGATTATTTATGGTTTATTTTAGACATCAGATCATTTGATGCTTGTGTCCACAATTTGTCACTGTTTTTATTGTCACCAATTGCCCATAACTGGAGTGCATTTAAAACAACATTGATCTTGATATTATGGTGTCATAATTTGACAGTAATAGTTGTAGTCTGCTCAGAAAATCCAGTTGCTAAGATTGATGGCTTCACTGTACCAATTATATTCTGTCCATCTAAATGATAAAGGGAGTTGGAGGCATTCAATAGACAAATTAGATATCTTTTCCAATTATTTCTTTTATTTTATAAGGCCACATGTTTGATTAACAACTTTTTACTTCTCTTATTAGTCAGCCAATGTCACTCACACATTTCATGTGTTTTAATTTTATGGATGTAATGAAAAATATTGGAAACATCCACCAAGCTGACAGGCTGTATTGGTTCTGTTTCAGTGTGCGTGCAATTTATTTTTATAGACCATGGACATTTGGTTTCTTCTCTTCTGTGTTTAAAGTAAGTCCAAGTCTAGCTTCCTCTGGCTCTGGAAAAAAATAAAAGAAAACGCAGGCATGTTTTCCTTCAGCACTTGCTTAGTTTTTATTAAGAATAACAGCAAGCATAAAACACATCTGGGAAAGGGGGGGGAAACCCCAGTAATGAAATTAATTTGTTAAGAGAAGACCAGACAAATGATACAAAAGCAATGATAACAACATAAAAAATATATCTCCTCTTCTTAATAGCCATTAAACGAACATAAAATGCAATCGTACAATTTATACAAATAAATTAACTGACTAGGACTTAGGAAGGGAACTCCAGCGAGGCTGCCGGCATCTTGATTTGCTAACTGCCACTCAAAATGAGATCAGCACATGTTCTTATTTATTGTCAATACGGTTCTGGATGTGGTTGAAATTATTTTTTATAAAAGGCTTCCAGTAGGTCAGAAGATGGTCATCAAGTGGCAGAAACAAATGAGTAATGGACTGAGCTAAAGCACAGTGGTCTTCTTGAAAAGCTGCAGTTTACTAAACTTGAAGAAGTCATCTGCTAAAGCATGCCTCTGGTTTAGAAAAGCAAAGACGTTTCTCTTCATCCTGAGTGACTCCTTGCTCCCCTTTCTTCTCATGAATCTAATCAAAATCCCTGAGGAAACCAGAGTTGAATTCAGTTGTTGGGGGAAAACAACAACATCATCATCATCAACAACAACAATAATAATGTTGGAAGGGACCTCGGAGGTCATCTAGTCCAACCCCCTGCTCAGGCAGGAAACCCTATACCTAAACCCAGTGCTTTTTTTGTAAAAGAAAAAGGTGCCGGAACTCACACGTGCCATACAACCTGCCTTGCCTACCCTACAAGGTTCCATCCAAAAAAGGTGCCAGAACTCCGTTCTGAGCGTTCTATGAGAAAAAAAGCCCTGCCTAAACCCTAAAACGAGGGGCCTGATTATCTTTGATCTCAGCAATCTGCATCGGAAGCACTAAGAGAGGAAGCCCTTCCATCCTATAATACCCCATTTGTAGGGTATTGAGTTAGGACAATAACTGAGCCTGCAATTACGATTGTGATGATCGTAAAATTGGTCTCTATGTGATTTAATTACCTTTTTTTTGCAGCAGTTATTAAAGGAACACCAGGGGCCATTAAGTGAACTCATTGTTCGCCATGGGGCAGTTTTTTGCTGGAAACCCGAAGCAGACACCACTTTCTGGCAAAAACGTAATAAACTGCTGTCACAGGACTGCAGGGTACTGCAAACAGCTGTAAATGCAGGTGCCAAAAATGCAGTCATGTGACCATGGGTTGGGGTGGAGCAAATGTTGGAGCTTCTTAACTAGGTCGTAAGTAGGTTTTTTTTGGGGGGGGGTCTATTGTAACTTCAAATGGTTGCTAAGCAACTGCTCATAAGTTCAGGACTACCTGTATGGGTACAGGTGTAACTGCATACACACAAAGGTAAGTTTCCCAGCCTCTCAGTGAAACGACCTATCTAAATATTGTGAAACATTGGGCCCACCTGGAAGAAACCCAAATGCTGAAATGCAGTGGCAGTCTGGAATCATTGAAAAGCTCTTTCAGAGATGGTGTAGATTTGTTAAGGACTGTAAATTACTCTCCTTGCGTGTACTCTTTGTGCCATCACTAAGTGTGTGCAGTCACAGCTACCCATGTGTAGAAATTCTCTGTTAGCACCAAATCATGTACAGTAGTGGCCAAAATTGTGGAAACCTTTTGGGGAAAGTATTTATTTAGAAATGCCACATTTGGTTAAGTTTCCACCAATTTTTCTTCTAATTTCTTTATAACTGTAGCCTTGTTCACTTAATACTATTTTACATCGCTTTCTGGGCAACCGGTCAACTCTTTGCACCATTACTTTAATTTTATTACATTCTACAAGCTCACTAAATGAAAGAACACACAAAAAAACCCCAACCAACTTGATAGCAATCACACAACACACTGACAAAGGTCCTCCTCTCAGCTTCAATACATGACATCGATAACTGAATCCTATTGTGATCTGATTGGCTCATTGCCAAAACAAGATGACACCTGATTGGCTCTCTAAACACTGATGCTCATTGGCTACAATCAGATGAAGGAAAGCTACCTGATATCAACCTAAGCAAGTTGTGCTTCCTCTTTCTGGTTCTTTGGCTACAATGTTTCATAGAATACAGTACAGATAATTGAACAAACTATGTTGCATTACATTCTTGATTAAATTATCTTTCCATTGATATATAATTTTATGGTACTACTCCAAAAAAAAGTGGTGTTATTAGCCATCAAACCTCAAAAATACACTTTTCCCAAAAGGTTTCCACAATTTTGGGCACTACTGTAGTGGAAGCAGGGAAACCCCAGGACCTGATAATTGACCTGTGCCCGTTGACCTCAGTGTTGGATATGGGGAAGGATCCTTTTAATAAGATAAGATAACCTTTATTGTCATTTTTTTTACTGTGGACACAATGGCACACATCAAAAATGAAATTTAGTTTCCCTCTCTCAAAGTGAAACACATACATGACACACACCTAAACATACTATATATAACATATGTATAGCCCCACACCCCTACATATACATAACAAATGAATATTAAATACTGTCCATCTTGAATATATAACAGAAGGAGGAAGCCTGAGAGTTCACAAGGTTAATGCTGTATGGAATGAAACTATGGCTGAATCTGGATGTTCTGCTGTGGACACCACGAAGCCTCCTCCCAGAAGGTAACAAGGAAAACAGGTTGTGAAGAGGATGATCTTACGGACCCTGCTCAAACAATGCTTCTGTGCTTCGTCCTGGATGGGAGGGAGGGAACTGCCAAGGATCTTTTTGGCCAGCCTCACCACTCTCTGCACCGCCTTCCTGTCTGAAGCAGTGATGCTTCCAAACCAGACTGTGATGCTGTATGACAGGATGCTCTCAATCGTCCCCCTATACCAATGTCTGGAAGAGTCCTTAGACCAGTGATGGCAAACCTTTTAGAGACCGAGTGCCCAAACTGCAACCAAAACCCATTTATGTAGGGGCAGGTGCTGAGTGGGTGTGGCCCATTGGATGGGTGTGGCCAATTGGGTGGGCATGGCCCATTGAGTGGGCGTGGCTACGGTGGTAACAGCAGACTGGGTGGGACTAAAAAGTTCAGTCAATCAATTCCAACTTTGCTAGATCTTTTTTTTCCCCGTGAGAAGTTGAAATTGATTGATTGAACGAAACTTTTTTTTTTTTTTGCACACGGCGGCAGAAGCCTAGAGCGAAAAGGTTTTATAAAACCCAGCTGAAGGCCTAGGACTGGGGTGATGGCACGTGTGCACACAGAGAGGCGTTAGACTCTGGAGTCGATTGCCTTTATTAGATACTGGAGCTGGAGTGAGGAGCAGCTTCTTTGGATGGTAATGTACATTATGTTACATTCCGAAATACAGTAAATCAGGTGTTACAGGTCCATCTGTTTATATGCAGAATGCATATAAACTCCACCTCTAGGTGGAGTATGAAGGACTACCGTTCCAGAGCCGTTGCCCTACATGTATTGATTTATGACTGCTTCCTGCCTATTTCTGCATCGTATTAATATCAGGTACGTATCCATTCTGGACCAGCACATCTCTCGGTCTGGGGAATATCTGGAAGTCTTCTCTCTGAACAAGAATTATACCTGCAGATAGGAGAAATGTGATCTAACACCCTTGCTGGATTTGTGGACTTCATTATCCTCCCAAGTTGCTGACAAATGTCCAGTGTTGTTAGTCTTTATTAGAGATGGTTCTTGCCAAATGTAACAACACCACATGGGGTTGCACATATGGCGATACTGACACCATATCCTGTCCTGGACACACAATGTGAGAGAACATCTGAAGCCTTTGTGGGGCAGGAATGTGCGGCCTTTGATGAGATCCCTTGATTGCAGATCCAGCCCTGAGGCAAGAGGTTTGACATTCTGATCCTGGGTCTGTAAAACTATTAGCTATTATTTCTAGTCCATAGAGATGTCCAATTCCTCTTTGAAAGTTGCTGAAACCCTTGTGATGAATGAACTTTTAATGGAGAGGAATAAGGTCGGCTTGTTTTAAGTGAAACGTTTATATGGAAGTGGATGATTTAAACAACTTTAGCTCCATTAAACAAAAACGAAAGCTTGATCTTAAAACTCTCATTTGTTTTGGAGAGTGTCTGGCCTGGGATAAACATGACATTAAGTAGCCATCTGAGCATTGCTAAAACATACATTCGCCCTCGTAATAAAATGTTTTTAAGAGATAGTAATGGTTACCTTGAGAGCGATTCATATTAGAAGCATTTAAAAGGAGGGAAAGATCCTTCTCCTGATTTCTTTCAATAACTGTCCATCAAATGCAACATCAAGAGCACCGCTGCAAAATGGAGAGCACCACTGATTTATTTAGTAGCAATCTCTATGACTCACTTAAAGTCATTGGCACTGAATACTAAATGAAGAAATGTTAAATCCCCTGGCTGTTTCCCCTGTTCCCTGTGCAATAAAAGCACGGAGGGTGTTAAAGCTATTCCAGTGGCATTTGTGTTCCCGATTTGTCTCCAGACAGCCCACTGGAAGTTGAGGTCGCTAGGGAGGGAACAAGATACCTGTCTCCTGTTCTAAAGAAAACCATACATGTCTTCACAAGTTGGGAATGACAGGCAAGGTATTCCTTCCAATACGAGGGCAGTCTTGCTCATTTCAGAGGAATAAGCAGTTCCTGTATGGTTTTTCAAGGGACGAGGTGGCTTAGAGGGTTAGGATGCTGAGCTTGTCAATCAGAAGGTCGGCAGTTTGGCGGGTCGAATCCCGAGTGCCGCGTAACAGAGTGAGCGCCTGTTACTCGTCCCAGCTTCTGCCAACCTAGCAGTTCGAAAGCACGTAAAAATGCAAGTAGAAAAATAGGGACCACTACGGTGGGAAGGTAACAGCGTTCCGTGTGCCTTTGGCGTCTAGTCATGCCGGCCACATGACCACGGAGACATCCTCGGACAAGCGCTGGCTCTTCGGCTTTGAAACGGAGAAGAGCACCAGCCCCTAGAGTCGGAAAAGACTAGCACACATGTGCGGGGGAAACTTTACCTTTGTTTATATGGTTTTTCACTGAGTAAATTTGCTGCTGGTCACATTTCAGTCAAGTATGGATCTTTAATGCAAGTTGAAATTGTAACCACAGCAGAAGCAACAACATCAATGAATTTTTAAGGTAGGTATAATAGAAGAGATAACACTGTTGAGGTTGAGAAACGGTGATAAAGCCGATTAGAGAAAGCCAAATATATTGCCAGTTATTTCTGTTTTATCCAGAATGCTAGGGCATCATAGGTAGGTAGGCAAGTAAATAAACAGGTAGATAAGCAGGCTGATATGGATGGATATCTATCTATCTATCTATCTATCTATCTATCTATCTATCTATCTATCTATCTATCTATCTATCTATCTATCTATCATCTATCTCTAGATCAGGGGTGTCAAACTCAATTTCATTGAGGGCCGCATCAGCATTGCAGTTGCCCTTGATGGGCCGGGTGGGCGTGGCCTACTGGGTGGGTGTGGCCAGCTCTACATCATTCGCATCAAGGGCAGGAGTGGGACAGATCTGAGGGTCTCTGGCAGAAGAAGATGGGACCAGGGCAAGTGCCAAGTCATGGTCCACTGGAGGAGCCTCACTGTTCCTCTCAGGCCTTGGGGGGGGGGGTGTTGGACAGTGGCACGGAGGTTAAATGCCCAGCCCAGCTGTCAAGCACCCGCGGCACTAAGCCCAGCCCCACTTCCCCAAGGGGGCGCCCAGCTGCACTTGCCTCGTCCTCAAGGCTGCTGCTGCTGTGCTTGTTCTCCTTAGCCAGGTTGCTTATGATGGGTAAGAGGGCAAAGTCAAGAGGGAGGCCCACTCCCTCTCCATGTGAGGAGACCTGGCTTTGTATCCAAAACTTCCTTAGCAATAGGATGGGAGACCCCCCAGGATAGGCCAGGAGGAGGGGGCAAGGGGATGGTGAAAGGGCAGCAGGGCAGGACTAAGGCAGGACTTCCCTCAGACCCTCCCTCTCCTTCCTTCCTTCCTTCCTTCCTTCCTTCCTTCCTTCCTTCCTTCCTTCCTTCCTTCCTTCCTTCCTTCCTTCCTTTCTTCCTTCCCTCCCTCCCTCCCTCCTTCCAAGAACAGAGTGGTAGGAAAATATTTGAGATGAGGGAGGGAGAAAAACAGGCAAGAAACGCAGCTGGGGAAGTGTCATCCTTCGTGAGGAACGGAAGAAATGCACCATCGCCTGGAAGTGACCAGCACATGGCCCTCGCCTACTTCACACATCTGGCTTGGTGGGCTCTGGGGGAGGGGATTCCATGAGCAGCATGAGAGTCGATGTTACCTGCACAATGCTGCCCAGCCCCCAGCCTGCCCGGTTTTGGCAGGCAGTGGGGCACTTTTCTGACAGTGCCGTGAGGCTGATCTGGGTGGCACGAATCTGAAGAGAAGCGCAATGTTGCCCAGGCCCTAGCCTGCCCAAAGTAGGCAGGGTCATATGCTGGCCACTTCCAGGCGATGGTGCATTTCTTAATTCCTCACAAAGGGTGATACCTCCCCAGTGTGCACCCAGGGGGCAGTGCCGACGCAGCATGGGCCGGTCCCTCACTGTTTCCAGATGGTCTTGTGGATCTAAGACTGAATGTATTTCAGCATAGATGACCACCACGAAATTGTACATTGGCTCCCAGCTGGCCTGGGCCAGGGCCAAGGCAGCAGGGGCCGTTCCCTCACTGTTTCCAGGATGGCTTCAGGGGCCTCATGAAACCACTTTGCGGGCCGGATCCGGCCCCCGGGCCTTGTGTTTGACATGTCTGCTCTAGATAGATAGATGATAGATAGATAGATAGATAGATAGATAGATAGATAGATAGATAGATAGATAGATAGATAGATAGATAGATAGATAGATAGATAGATAGATAGATTTAGAGGAAGCGTGTGTGAGAGAGAAATAACCCACCCAGGAAGGAGAAAAAAAACAAAATTTTCCTTCTCCTCTCTCTGAACTACTGCATAAGAACTGATTTTGGAGTCTGCTTTGGAGTTCTTCCTCCTTCTCTGTTTCATTTCATATAATCTATCTGTGTGGGCTTGGGAATCTTATGCAAACTCTTGGAGAAAGTTCTGAGATGTTGCACAGAATAAGAATGCTTTGAGTAGAGAAAAAGCTGATGCCACAAAGATCAGCTCTTCCTCTTCCTGTCACTGCAATGAACAACTCCATATCATGTTGAACGCATAGAACGTAATGACAAAAAACAAACAAACAAAAAACCACCCTCCTCTGAGATCTAGAAACGGTTTGCTGGGCAGAATAAATGATAGAGGCATAGATAGTCAAATAATCTTCCTTGGTATAAAGCTGGTTCCTATATTTCTCTGCCGGACAGGAAGAGCTTTGACTCTGATTCCACTAATTCCACGCAGGCAAACCTTTTCCCATAGTGACCAATGCTAGTAACTTAATTAGGAAAGTGATCAGAACACAGGATCCCCTTTCTTTTGAAATCCGAAAATGTAAACAGATGCTTCCAAACATCTGTTCTTCAAAAAGCTCACTCAATAAGAATAACTCGCTCATGATGGGTATCAGTGGGACTTTTTCCTTACTGCTGGTAAATCTTCCCAGAAATTTTAACAAGGGGTAGAGAATAACATCACTCCTCTGTCTGCTTTATTGTAAATGAAAAAAAAATCATTCTCCCCCCCCCCCCGCTTCCCCACTTTGTGCTTTCTATTAAAAAGACAAGCGCTCTCTGAAGTAATAGGTAGCAATGTGTTTAGCATCACATGTTGATAGGGCCTCTCTTTGCACCCTTGGGCACTTCTGGAACCTGTAATTTTCATTACCAAATGACACACTCTATGAAAATACATTTCACTTTGATCCATTTGTGGGTATACTTCTCCAAAGACTTTTCTTTCACCTTTATCAAGGCCCAGGGAGCAATAGCTTCCAGTCCATCTTCTTGAGCTAGAAGATTAGATCTTAAGAAGATTTAGATGAGGGATGTAGCTCAGGGGTAGAACACCTGTTTTGCATGCAAGGTCACCGGTTCAGTCTCCAACATCTGCAGGTTGGGCTGGATAAAGAAAGGTCTTTGAAGCTATGGAAAGGTCTGGTTTGCCGGCAGTGCTGGACCAATCAGCTGCTTCCAAAGTTTTTATTAGAACTTCTGCCTGTCCAAAATATGGGACAGCCATGCAGAACAATCCAAGTGGTAGTGTCTACTTGATTTCACAGATTATTATTTTATTTTTATTTTTTTGAGATTTACTGGAGGTGCGTAAGAGCACAAGAAGGCAGTGTTGGTAGTGGTTAGCGTTTATGACTCAGGGCCAAACTGCATCAGGTTGTGATATCATGAGATCAGGACACAGAATTTTCTACACAATTTTCTGTTTAAAAAGCAGCCATTGGTGGGGAAGACTTTCGTATTTCATAACCCTGAACCAAATTGGCTCCCCAAGAGCTGTTCCTATCTGTCAGAAGGTATATGCCAAGACATTTCCTCATCAATGACCAAAAATAGCATTTAGGGGGGAAATGACCTAAGTTGCAGAGATAGCATGCGGCAATGGATTTAAACTTCTGTGTCACAACCCTAATCTATAACAACACTGACCCCCCTGAAATAAAACTGCACTGGGATTCCACTTACAGAATTAAAATGCCTGCTGGTCTGAATGTCTCACTCTTCTGCTTCTTCCCACCCTGTGGTCACATGCGGTCCCCACTTAACAACCTGCATGGTCCTGGGATTACAATGGCATCCAGGACGGCTGGGATTGCAACGGCTAAACAATGTGATCCTATGATAAAGCACAAGCTTTATCACCACAGAGGACCCAGATTGTTGGGGGCAATAAGCTGACTTTGTAATAATGCCGCTTGGGGGTGTGTGTGTGAAAGCCCTAATAAGCAGGCATATACATAGAATGAAGGCTACTGCTAAGTTTGTAAAGCCGCCCTGAGTCTTCGGAGAAGGGTGGGATATAAATGGAATAAAAATTAAAAAATTTTAAAAAAAATAAAAAAAATTCATGCCAGACATGCCAGTCCTGAGTGCCGTCATAACCCAAGGACTACCTATAGCATGAAATGTGGCCCCTAGGCAGAGAAGAACTAGTCAACCACTGTAGGCAGCTTCAAAGCTCAATCACTATTTCTCCATGTAGCTGACCTTTTAACAGCTGTTGTGAGAAATAAAAAAGAGCTTCAGTAGATATCATAATCTGATTTCCTAGGATGAAATACGGAATAAAAATATAACCCAATGAGAAATTCCCAAAGGATTGCAACCTATACCAAATAAAACGGTAAAGATTCCCCCGCGCACGCGTGCTAGTCGTTTTCGACTCTAGGGGCCGATGCTCATCTCCGTTTTAAAGCCGAAGAGCCAGCGCTTGTCCGTGGTCATGTGGCCGGCATGACAAGATGCCAAAGGCGCACAGAACGCTGTTACCTTCCTCACCGTAGTGGTCCCTATTTTTCTACTTGCATTTTTACGTGCTTTCGAACTGCTAGGTTGGCAGAAGCTGGGAGAAGTAACAGGCGCTCACTGTTACGCGGCACTCGGGATTCGACCCGCCAAACTGCCGACCTTCTGATCGACAAGCTCAGTGTCCTAACCCACTGAGCCACCGCGTCCCTATACCAAACCCTATACCTTATACCAAATAGTAAAGGTAAAAGTTTCCCCTGACCAGTCATGTCTGACTCCAGGGGGCGACGCTCATCTCTGTTTCTTAGCCGAGGGAGCCAATGTCGTCTGAAGACATTTTCTGTGGTCATGCTTGGCTATATGCCAAGGAACACGGAATGCTGTTACCTTCCCACTGAATTGGTACCTATTTATCTACTCGCATGTGCATGCTTTTAGACTGCTAGGTGGGCAGGAGCTGGGGCAGGTAAAGTACGCCCACTCGGTTGCGTAACCCTTGGCTCTTGAACCCGGCTTTCAGCTTTCCAGCTGACAAGCTCAGCCTCTTTAATGGCTGAGCCATCCTGCCCTTAACGTATATCTGAGTAGCCCCTATTCTCTGCTGCATTTAAAGCCACACCTTACCCGGACATGTGACGCAGCCTGCCCTGTGAGTTCTCGATTTTGTCTCCTTTCAGCAGTGAAGTGTCCTGATATTTTGTGCTTCCTTTCACCAAAGAGTAATGAAAGCCATTATTCTTTTGATAGTGGCAGTCGTTTTTTTGAGGAGTCTTTGTTTAACCTTTTGCTTGCTCAGTGGAAAGAGCTTGGATTGCAAAGTTGGGGTGCTGCGCTGAGGGGGCTCTAGTAACAGGAGCAAATGTTTTCCACTGTTTCTCCTCTCTCTGGAAGGAACCAAAGAAGGAAGAGAAAGCTAAGCCCGGAGAGGGGTTTGCTGTTAAGGGAGCAAATGCCTTTGAGAGATTTATGACAAGGGAGAGGAACTGCCTTGCATCCTGTGATAAATTAAGAGGAGAAAGGAAACTTCCACAATAGCCCTATAAGAGGAATTTCCCTCTTGTCTGTCCAGAAGAGGGACTTGAGGGAAAGGGAGCTTCACTCCAGCCAGATGTCTCCAGCTGCAAATCATCATCATTTTGAAGGAGATTCATGTTTTATTTTTGGTTCCTATGGGGAAAAAAAACCTGGCTTGTGAGAAAGGAAAGGAAGGAGGGCAGGGCAGGGCTTCTCTTGGCATTCATCCTGACTAGATCTTCAGTGGAAACAAAGAAAACAACATGCCTTTTGCACCAGTGAGATTTTAAGCCAGAAATGCATGTTTGTTTGTGTGCCTTGTCCGGATGCAGCTGCAGAAGGCGGTGGAAAAAGAAACCCCAAGATTAAGGGTGGTGTGATAGAAGGGCGCCGCACAGACCTCTCCTGGACCTGTTACCCCCGTTTATTTCAGTCCTGGGATGTTTCAGCTGACCTCATTGCAAAGATAAAAGTAGGGAGATACCTGAATTTCCCTACATTCATGTGGAAGGTCAGTGCTGAAGAGCCTGTTCCAGTTTCATATTTCTAAAACTTCGCAACAACTGTTCCTCTAATAATCTCAACCAAATGTGGCCATTTTAAGATGTGGGGACTACCCCGGCGTGGCTGGCTGGGGAATTCCGGGAGCTGGAATCCATACATCTCAAAGTTGCCCCATTTGAGAAACACCTCAATGAAGAAAGAGGACTATAAAAAGCAAACGGAGGCCAAGTCAGAACCCACCAATCCACCTAATTCAACCATGTCTATTCCAGACACTGACTGGCAACCTGCAAACCTGAGCAATCCTCAGCCTCTTTTCATGCAGCTCTTACCTAATTCCCAGAGCCCCTTGAAAACAGCAAGCCATGCAATCCATACCGAAGTAAATTTGCCTCAGCCTGCAGGAGAGAGAGGGGAGGGAAGGGAGGGAGGGGATATCAGTTACTCACCAAATAATCTACAAATTAGTAAACTTTTTAAAATCCTTTACCCCAAACTGTAAAGGTTCCCTTTTTGCCAAAAAAAAAAATCCTAGTTAAAAACTTGAAGTCAGTGGTGCTTCCAGGGTACGATGTTGAGACAAAATTTCAAAGGCTCAGTTGAAAGAATGCGCACGAGAGTCCAGAGACATCAAAGGGCTAGGTAAGCACATGTTGCCATCTAAAGAGCTTCCAGTGTAAAAAATAAAAATAAAAATAGTGAATTGCTCTGCTGCTCAAAATACAAACAGGTAATATTAAATAGCATTAGCCTAAGTCAGGGGTAGGCAACCTCGGCTCTTTTATGACTTGTGGACTTCAACTCCCAGAATTCCTGAGCCAGCATGGCTCAGCTTGGAAACCTCTCCCTTTTCCCTCAGCGTGGCTGGCTCAGGAATTCTGGGAGTTGAAGTTCATGAGTCATAAAAGAGCCAAGCTTGCCTACCCCTAAGTCATAACTTTATTGAGGGACAATTGCTTATAATTACCTATCACAGAGGACTGAACTGAAGGCTGATAAGAACAGATGAAAACTCTTGAAACAAATCTTGTGACACCATTCTGATCTTAGTTTTATGTCCCAACAACTCTACTTTTAAAGAAAGGAGGAGGGGCTTTGCCTAAACAATCCAAATCCTCTTTTCCTTCTGAGGAAACTCAAACCCTACGATTGGGCCAAAGGAGAGATGTTTGCTGTGTCATGAAATGCTTGTCCCAACCTTGGCAACTTTAAGATGTGTGGACTTCAACTCCCAGAATTCCCCAGCTGGTTAGTTCTGTGAACTGAAGTTCACACATCTTAAAAGTTGCCAAGCTTGGGAAATACTGCTTTTGAGGCCCCTTTTTCCTTTACCTTTTTCTGGCCTGCCAAAAATGGAATCTGAGCCACTCACAGTATAAATTATGTCACTTTCCCCCACCTCAAATTAAAGGTGCCTCTCTGTGGCCCAGTTTGGCATTGCAGCAATTTCCAAAATTAAAACCAAAGTGGCTGCAAACTTCAGATTGCCAATTCTAATACAGTATATTCAGTGGTGGGATTTAGCCAGTTCGCACCCCTTCGGCAGAACCGGTAGCTAATTTTTTGTTGCCCAGGCCCAGAACGAACTTCCAGAAACGGCATCCACACAAAGAACCGGTTGCTCACATATTTGAATCCCACCACTGAGTCTATTGTATATCTACGTTTCTTAAATATTGTAGAAATAGTATTCAAATGTTTTGACTGTAACAGCTTTGTTGGTTGTTTAGATTTAGATCTTACGAATCAGTAGTCCCTTAAATTTCTACTGGTTCAATTAATAGAGCAATTTTAGACTATGCCCTTGGAGATCACTAGACCTGTTTCGACTGATCCTTGAACAATCTTTTTTTTTTTAATCTCATTCTGGTTCACAGCCTGCTACAGGTAGTCCTCAACTTACGACCACAACTGAGCCCAAAATTTCTGCTGATCAGTGAGACATTTGTTAAGTGAATTTTCCCCTATTTTATGACCTCCCTTGCCACTGTTGTTAAGTGAATCACTGCAGCTATCAAATTAATAACAGGTTATTAATGTCAAGTGATTTTGCTTATCAGAAGGTCGCAAAAGGGGATCACATGACTCTGGGACAGTGCTACTGTCGTAGATATGAACCAGTTGTCCAGCATCCAAATGCTGGACATGGTGCTGCAATGATCATAAGTGTGAAAAATGGTCATAAGTCACTATTTGCAATGATGTTGTAACTTTGAATGGTCACTAAATGAACTGTTGTAAGTCAAGGATTACCTGTATTCAGCTTTTGCTTTCTATACCCATCTTGAGTATTTATTTATTTCCCTGTTTTCTGTCATTTCTAGGGGGTCAGTTCTTTTAAATTTATCTACTGTATATATTTTTCACTGTACTTCAGCAGCTTGCATCATTCTGATTTCTCTTTTCTGGCACTTGACCTGTGACTTATCCCATTAGTGTGCAAACCACAGGCTTGGCTAAGTGTCATGCACCAGACATTTATATTTCCGCCATAGGCATTTCTTGTACCCCTTTTGATGATCTCTGCTGTTTTAAGTTGCCCCTCACTCTGAATATTTTCGGAAAGGCAATCATTTTTGGCTCATTCGAGACATTTCTGCTGTTCCTGCAGAATATGTTTAAATCTGGCAAGGTTCTGACAAGATGCCATAACTCACAAAGTTATACATTCAGGTTCACAACTTGGGGTGGGATTCTTTCCATTTGATCTGGGGCCCTGTCCTTCTGGAAATGTGTTGTCTGTATGCAGGCCTCCTGTATCAGTGACACAGGAAATTTGGTATGTTCTTATTGGACTAAGCCCTTTAAGTGGGGGAATGGCCGAGAACCTACAATGTTCCTGTGGTGCATCGTAACAAACAATAACAGACATACGGTAGTTCAAGAATGTCTCCTCAGGAAATTTAAAGGCACCTGGGATGATCTCACTGCAGCATACCAAAAGCTGTTAGATAGTTAGCTTCCTTCCTGGTTAGATATTGAACTATAACATCTATATCATTGTGACTCTATGGTGTTATATTATGGAGATTTCATTATGTTTTCATCTTAATCTTGCTCTCTCTCATACAGAGTATAGTTTTAGTTGTTAATCAATGGGCTGTCTTAATACAGTTGTTTAGTTTTATATAAATAAGTTTCTCTTCTGCATTATTAGGCAAGGTCAGGCAAATACCTATGGCAACCTTGGCTGCCCAGCAAGGGGGAGGAGGGGTAACTGGCCTGCGCAAGCAGTGGGGCAGTCTATGTGCACACACATGCACACTGGCCAGCCACTCACGTTGCCAGGTTTCAAACAGGTCACAGCCTGGTAGTGAACCGCTGCCCAGGGATTGAGGATCCCTGGCCTATGATACCTGGACACTGAAATGCAACTCTTGCCTAAAACAGCACACATAGACAAGAGGTTTGACAATTAGGGATCACTATTTCTATGTCCGCTATCCACCACATGATGAGACTAACCACTGCCAAACTTTCATTTCCATTAAATGAAATGCTAAACCAATGACACAATTACTAGGTAAACGAGACCAGGAAATCAACTCCAAAGGAAAATTAAAACTGAAGTTGGCTATAAATAACAAAATCTTGCAAGTCTGATTGTTGTGTAGCGGGTTCTTTGGCACAGGAATGAAGACGAGGTAAGTGAGTACAGGAAAACTCATGGTTTATTTCGTGCAGAATCAGAACTGGGGAATGGCTGCAACTAGCCGCAATATATAGTCTAGCCCCTAGGCAGCAGCCAATAGGTTTGAAGCAACCATTGCCGCCTAGGGATAGCCAATAGCAGCACTGGAGACTTGTAGTCTGGGTTGCTGGAGAGCCGTTAGCTGCTCCAGCAACCCACGTGGTATTACTAATGAGACCAGTACATAACACCCCTCCCCTCTTAGATCAGACAATATTAACACAAGTTAGTCTTAATGCAAATATCAAGACTCATTATCAAAACAACTTAAATAATTGTAATAGGGAAAAAACCCATATAGGTTACAATGTTATTAAACGATGTCTGAATGAATAGGCTTCATTGACAGCACACTAGACAGTTACATCATAGCACCTGAATGAATATGCCTTCATTGACAGTACGCCAGACAGTTAATATCATAACGCTAGTTTCTGTAGTACAGTGGCAAGCTGCAATGCAACAATATTATAGCTCTTTATTTTACAACATAATCAGCAAGATAAGAAGGAGGCTTGTGTGCCCTCGTGGAATGTCTTGGAGTTCCAGTCACTTTGTGGTCTACCAGCTTACCCAGTGGGCTGGGTAGACCTGTGTCCCTTGGTGCTCCTGAGTCAAGGGGATTAGATATTCTCTCGCTGGCCTCTCCAGGTTGGCCCACCCCAGAGTCAGACTGATCAGCAGAGTAGGCATAGCGGTTGCTGATGTCCGGTTGGCTTGCTCCTTCAGGGGACCCGTGTTGCATTCCTGGACTCCCCACTTCTCCCTCTGGTTCCTCCTCAGTTATGAAGGAAAAGTCCTGAGAGTCCATGTGAGGACTGGCCTGGCCGCAAGTTTGAGGACCTTGGGAGGGACTTATGACACAGTCCTCAGTTAGTGGCCATTCTGGAAACCGTTTTCTGAGTTGATCAATGTGGCATCTGACAACTCGCCCTCCCTCCAACCCCATTTCATAAGACAGGGGCCCGGATGCTTTGGTAATTTGACCAGGAACCCACAGATTCCCATGACCATAGTTCCTGGCCCAAACACAATCGCCCATTTGCAGCCCCCTAGCGGGTTTTGGTCTACAGGCTTCTGCTGCCACTCTATCTAGATGCAACCTATCTAGTTTAGTGATCATACGCCTTCCCCAACGTAGTTCTGCAGGACTTTTGCCTGTAGCAGTGCAGGGCGTGGAATGCTGGCAGAGTAGAAAATCTGCCAATCTGTGATGCCAGTCACCTGTTACAATGCGCTTGAATGATTCCTTCGTTGTCCTCACCATGCGTTCAGCTTGACCATTAGAAGACAGATGAAAAGGCGCAGACGTTGCATGTCTGATGAGATTAGCTCTAAGGAAGGCCTGAAATTCAGCAGCAGTGAATTGGGCCCCATTGTCTGAAACTAAGACATCTGGCAGCCCATGTGTGGCAAAGAGTTTTCTCAGCACCTGGATGGTCCTAGCAGTAGTCATGTTAGGAACTGGAATTACTTCCAGCCATTTGGAGTGGCCATCCACTACTATAAGGAAAAGCTGTCCCTGAAAAGGCCCAGCATAGTCTATGTGAATCCTAGACCAGGGAGTGTGCGTTTCCTCCCACCTGTGAACTGGAGCCTGTGGCATTTCAGGCCTCGATTGCTGGCATGTATAACAACCATGGACTTGTGCCTCAATGTCCTTATCAAGGCCAGGCCACCAAAGGTAGCTTCTAGCTAAAGCTTTCATTCTGACAATGCCTGGATGGCCTTCATGTAATAACTGTAAAACCCTGTCTCTTAGGGAAGTGGGAATTATGATTCTATTTCCCCATAAAATGCACCCCTTATGGGCAGATAACTCATGCCTTCTGACAAAATAGTTCTGAAATTCAGAACCTGGGCTTTTGTCCAACCAGCCCATGTATACCCAAGACAATACTCTACTAAGTGTCTTATCTGTGGCAGTTTCAGCAGCAATGTCCCCCGCATGGAGGGGGAATTCAGGTAGGTCCTCTATGGACAGTATTCTAGCAGCTGGAGCCGGATCTGGTTCCATTAGTGGCAGTAGTAGTCTGCTGAGGCCATCAGCATGACCCATTTCTTTGCCTGGTTTGTGAATCAATTTAAAAGTGTATGCAGATAGAAAAATAGACCATCTCAGCATTCTTGGAGAAAGTATGTGGGGGGGGTTGTTTGTCTGTTGTGAAAAGTCCCAACAGAGGTTTGTGGTCTGTAAAGACCGTGAAGTCCCTGCCATATAAATAGTCATGGAATTTTTTTTATTCCAGCAATGATGGCTAGGGCCTCTTTGTCAATCTGAGCATAGTTGCACTCAGCAGAGGACAATGTCCTTGAGTAAAATGCTATAGGAACCTGTATTCCATTTTTTTCTATGTGACTTAAAACTGGCCCCACCCCATAGGGAGATGCATCACATGCAAGACATACTGGTTTAGACTCTTTGTAATGAGTTACAGTGGACTTTTCTGACAATAGTGCTTTCAAGTCCTGGAAACTTTTTTCATGTAAGTTAGTCCATTTCCATGGAGCTTTCTTATCTAGAAGCCTGTGGAGGGGCTCTGCTAGTTTGGCCTTATGAGGTAGAAATGTGTGATAGAAGTTTAGGAGACCCAAGAATGCTTGTAGCTCTCCTTTGGATTTAGGCCTAGGAGCCATTTTAATGGCCTTCACTTTAGAATCAGCAGGGTGAATCAATTCGGCATCAATTTGGAAACCCAGGAATTCTGTTGAAGGAACCCCAATACTACACTTGCTCTTTTTTAATTTGAGGCCTGCTTCACGAAGCCTCTGCAAAACAGCCCTGAGCCTACTGGCTAGCACTTCTGGGGATTCCCCTGCAATAAGAACATCATCAAAATAAGGGCAGACACCCTGAATACCATTAAGTGTACACTGCATGATCCCCTGGAAAATGCCAGGTGCAACACTGACTCCAAACTGTAAGTGTTTAACTTTGAAAGCCCCCCTGTGAGTCACGATCGTTTGAGCCACAGCTGTGGCCTCATCAACTGGCAATTGCTGATAGGCCTGTGCTAAATCAAGTTTAGCAAAAATAGTACCCCCTTGCAAGGAGGCTAAAATGTGGTTGACCACTGGGACCGGGTAAGCATGTTGCTTGAGGGCTTTATTTAGAGTGCATTTATAGTCAGCGCAAATGTGAATTTCCCCATTGGCTTTAAGTGGAGTGACGATAGGAGTTTCCCACTCCCCACCATCAACAGGCTGTAAAACGCCCTGTTCTACAAGCTTATCAGTTTCGGAATCAATGTTATATTTTAAGGCAAAGGGGACCCTACGAGGCTTAACCCTGATTGGAACTACGTTGGGATCTAGCTTAAATGAGATAGGCGGGCCTGTGTATGTTCCTAGGGTTGAATCAAAAACATCTGCATAGTCTTTGCATACTACGCGAGGTCTGCAGTTTGTGTCCGGTTGATACCAGTAATCTGAATACCTAAGGGATCAAACCAATCGAGTCCAATGAGACTCATTCTCTGGCCCCCTACTTAGTTTGGGCCTTAGTTTGGCCCAATTGTTACTGCAGCTACACACGAAGTTAAAAGTGTCTTGAGAAATAATGGAGACTGCACAGCCAGAGTCCAATTCCATCTTACATGGAACTCCTTGTAGCTCTACCAAAAGTCTGAGTTTAGGTTTGAGGGGACATTGGGCCCCGGTGCGGCACATGCTTCTATGGCTTCTGAAAAACCCCACACTAACCGGACCCTGGGCCCCAGTACCTATCCTAGTCGGTTCTTCCGACTGGTGTTTGGGTGGCCGGTCTCCCTGGCGGGCTCTGCAAACCACTGCCATGTGGCCTGTCCTTCCACAAGCTCTGCACGTGGCTGATCGGAATCTGCAATCGGCGCGAAAATGGTTGCCGCCGCACCCTTTACATCTAGGTAAGAGAACTGCCTTGTAAGTGTTCTCTTGCTGCTGGCTGTTGCAGTGTTGCACGTTGGGTTGCTTTTTGAGTCTGTTGATTTCAGGCTCTTCTTCCTCGGAAGATTGTTCGGTGCGTTTGGCGTCCTCATGGTGGACCGTTTCTTCATGCTTTGTCGTTTTGGCAGGCTGTACTGTTTGAACTGAGCCCCCGGCGGCTTTGTCGGCCATTACTTCATCTTGTGCTTCTGAAAATATTAAGTTTGGTCTGGCAAAGAGTCTCTGCTGAAGCGTTCGGTCCCATAGGCCACAGACAAGCTGGTATCGTAGTCGCTCTTCTAAGTTTGAAAATTTGCAAAGTCGTGAGGCCTGCCTCAGGCCTGCTATGAATTCTGAAGCTGATTCGCCAGGTTGCTGCACTCTCTGGTCAAACTGGAACCGCCAAGCCATTTCAGACAACTTGGGCTGGAAATGTCCGGTTAGCTTCTTTTTGAGGTCTGCGTAGGAGACTGCTTCTATTGATGTCGGAGCGAAAAGGTTCTCGGCCAAATCAAAGGTTGCTGGACCGCACAGACAGAGTAGTGTTGCAGCCTTCAGTCCTTCTTCCGCGATCTGGTTTGCCTGAAGGTAGTTTTCTACCTGTGACAAATAGGATGGCCATTCCTCTGGGTGCTTCACATTGAATTCTTGAAGTCTCCCAACCTTTGGCATTCTGTCTTTGCTGGCTCCTGCATTTTCTTCTGAATCCTGCTTCCCAGGCTCAGCGAATGAGTCCACTGAGCACAAGGTCAGTAGCGTAGCTTGCTAGCTGACCTTGAGGGGGGGAAAAATGCCTTTTCCTTCTGGTGTGCGCTGCCTTCCCCTCATAGACTTCAGCTCTTTTTTTAGGGAAGCAGGATCCCACCTTTGTCGCCAGTTTTGTATAGCGGGTTCTTTGGTGCAGGAATGAAGATGAGGTAAATGAGTACAGGAAAACTCATGGTTTATTTCGTACAGAATCAGAACTGGGGAATGGCTGCAACTAGCCGCAATATATAGTGTAGCCCCTAGGCGGCAGCCAATAGGTTTGAAGCAACCATTGCCGCCTAGGGATAGCCAATAGCAGCACTGGAGACTTGTAGTCTGGGTTGCTGGAGAGCCGTTAGCTGCTCCAGCAACCCACGTGGTATTACTAATGAGCCCAGTATATAACACTGATGGTGCTGTATCTCTTGAGATTTCAGTGTATCAGGAGGTGTCTGTTTGAGCCATTTCCAAATGTTATTTTATTTATTTATCTGATTATTTATATCCTGCCTTTATTGTTTTTTACAAATAACTCAAGGCAGTGAACATATCCATACATCTTCCTCCTCCTCCTCCTATTTTCCCCACAACAACAACCCTGTGAGGTGAGTTGGGCTGAGAGAGAGTCCAGATGGCTTTCATGGCAAAGGCTGGACCAGAACTGATGGTGTCCTGCTTTTAGGACTTAAAAATATTTCAGCCCCTTTTGCCTGGGTAAGAGTTCTCCCATATTCCCATCAGAATCACCATCCTAACTTTCTGCAGCCAGCCACTCTCTCTTGCTTTGGCAAACCATGTGCTCTTATTGTCCCTTCATAAGCTACCAGTACAAAGGAATGTAGCCCTTTGGGTGGCTACCGGCTGTACCCTTGAATACAGCTATGAGCAATCCAATCGAAAGCTGTGCAAATGATAGGTATACAAACTTCACTTGCATTCCACGCTGCAGAGCTTCATTAGCTTATAGGGAGTGGCTCTTCTAGTTGTGTTCCAGGAATTTGTCAAGAACCCTGATGCACACTTTCTGTTCTGGGACATTCCCTCTGAGGCTGTTATGTGTTGGAAGATGAACAACACATACAGCAATCAGAAAAGCTGGGAAATGCATCTGCTATAGCTAGGGCTGCAAAAATCATGAGAACCACCTGAAGGCAGCAAAGATGATTCTTGATAGATATAATATTTATCTAAGGAAGATAAAAATTAACAAAAAAACCCTAATATTTGGAATGAGGAAAAGAAAGAAGAAAGAAAAAAGGCAATGAAAAAAGTGCAGGGGAAAAAAAGACAATATAAAGAAGCTTCCAATTTACAGAAGTTATAAGTCTAAGCTGGCCTCTTCCTCTGTGGTTCAATTTTTACCCCTATAATTGATTTTTCACTTTCAGAAAGTTATGGGAAATCCTCTTAGTGCCCCCCAGCAAGGAAGACCATCCACAAGAAAAACTTCTCATAAGTAAACTGCACTTAGAAAACTCTCTTTTCAAAATCAGGCAGGTATATGTTTCCAATTTTTCAATCCTAGCCATGTGTCTCCATCACTCTTTGAAGGATTTTGAAGAGCTCGTTGATAGAGGACAGGCCTGTCTTTGAAAATGTGCCTTATTTGAAGGACCAGTTAGAATAGGGTTTTAAAAAAAATCTTTAAACCATGTCTTCTTAAAAGAGAAAGCATAAGGAAAAAGAGCAGGCAAATCTTAGAGGTTCCCCACCAGCTCTTAGCATCTGCACTACAGACCATACAGACATGTAGACCACCTACTTTTAATTTTTCCCATCATGTATTGCATTCCTATTTAAATTATAGGAATGTCTCTATATTTCCATCTGGATAATCGTAAGAGTAATAACACTTGGACTTGTTAAGTTCTTTTACCTAGGTAAAGGAATATAAGCAAAACAATAGCAGTACAAGTAATTCTCGACTCACAACAGCTCATTTAGCACTGGAAAAAATGACACGACCATTTTTCACACTTGGACCGTTGCAACATTCCTATGGTCACATGTTCAAAATTCAGATGCTTGGCCACTGATTCATATTTGGTTGCAGTCTCCTGGGATCATCTGATCCTCTTTTGCCGCCTTCTGACAAGGAAAGCCAATGGGGAAGCCAGATTCACTTAACAAACATGTCAATAACATAACAATGGAGGCAAGAAAGGTTGTAAAATGGGGTAGAATTCACTTAACAAATATCTCACTTAGCAACAGAAATGTTGGGCACAGTTGTGATCATAAGTCGAGGACTACCTGTATTATGTATATTGAAATCTATATGTTGGGTGGCAGGGATGGGGATAAGGTGTACATCAGGGGTCTTCAAACTTGGGCCCTTTTATGACTTGTGGACTTCAACTCCCAGAATTCCTCAGCCAGGCACGCTGGCTGAGGAATACTGGGAGCTGAAGTCCACAAGTCATAAAAGGGCCCAGGTTTGAAGACCTTTGGTGTACATGATCACCTTGGTACCTATTAACTGTTGGGGGGGGGGATTAAGGAAGTTTTCACCAAACTCTGAACACCCAACCAGAACTTTGCATACAGAGAATTCACCGGGCCATCCATAGCAGGTTCAGGTAAAAGCTGCTGGACTCTCACTAATGCCCTGTAATGTGCCACAAAATAGATATTACAAGGCAGACAAACATTCTAACTAGGTAGAAGGCTGCTCCTAATAAGGAATTCAGGTAATTGTGTCAATGGAAATAGCCATGTTAGAAAGAACTTTTTGTTCAAGAGCTGCATTAATTGGACCAATTTCTCTCAAACAACCCAAAGCAATGAGGATGGGAAAAGAAAACCTCAAAAAAAGGTAATATTCTTTTTCTCTCTTTTTTTCCAGACTAGTATATCTAAAATCATGATACTACAGCCTCCAAAAAAACATGGTTAAATAAAGTTTTGGGATTTCATTCAAAAGCAATATTGTGCAGAGAGTGTAATCTCCATTCAGATTCTAGATGTTATTCTAAAGTCCTGCAGTAAGTGAATGGAGTCCAATGGTGGAAAAAAAAGGAATAATATTCTTCTTCTTGTTGTTGTTAGTTGCAAAGTCGTGTCCGACCCATCGCGACCCCATGGACAACATTCCTCCAGGAAGTCCTTTTTGTACTGTCCATAGGGTTTTCATGGCAAAGATACTGGAGTGGGTTGCCATTTCCTTCTCCAGTGGATCACGTTTTGTCAGAACTCTCGGCTATGACCTGTCCGTCTTGGGTGGCCCTGCATGGCATAGCTCATAGCTTCATTGAATTACGCAAGCCCCTTCGCCACGACAAGGCAGTAATCCATGAAGGGGATAATATTCTTATCCTTGGTGAACTGTCTATCTTTGTCTCTGAGATAAGATTACATGATTGCAGCGTGACAACGCATCTGTTTGGTTTTGTTTGGCCTAAGAACATTCAGTGAATCCTGCCTGCCTTCCCGTGTTGCCCTCATCACACTTTCCCAGGTTGCTTGTGTTATGAGAGGCACCTATCTTGAGAAGCTTCCTCAGCAATGCTGGCTGACTCCTTGTCTCCCCGCCCCCAGACACCCCTGGCACAAACAGAAGGGCTGATGACAGCCTGCTGATTGACTTGTTGCTGTAAGAGGAAGCAATAACATCCATGAGTTCTGAGCCGTGCCTTCTTTTGTTGCAAGTTTCTCATTTGTAAGGAAGAAGCAAACATTGAAGGAAAATTCAGAGGAGGTGCTGGTTTATGAGACTGACTTAGCCCTATTATGCGTGCGGAAATGTCACCTGGCAGGCACCTTCTTCTATTAATAATAACAGGACCAATAATAAAATTCACAGTAGCTCTTTTCCTAGAGCCATCGGTTCTTAATTCACTAGAGACCCCATCCAACCACCTGTATAGCCTACAAGGGGGTCCTATTAACAGACTGGCACTTCCTTTCCTTAGGAATTTAAATGAGACCTGAGATCAGCTGTGACATTTTCAGTGCCTGTATGAGCACAGCAGAACCAAAACCATGTCAAGGAAATAGGATTGAACTTTTGAACAGGAATCGTATAAGGCCAAATTTTCTCTCTGAAGTGATCAGTGAGCTTAATGAGACACATTTCAAAAACAAAAACAAAAAAAAAGTCACAATTTCAAAGATGCTTGGATGGATTGCACCATGGCTGTCCAACCTTTTGGCTTGTCTGGACTCCATTGAGTGACAAGGGTTCTTGGACCACAAATAAAATATATAATATGGTTAAATGAGCCCTGATGGTACAGTGGTTAGAATGCACTATTGCAGGACAATTCTGCTGACTGCCGGCAGTTCGATTTTCACCGACTCAAAATTGAGTCAGACTTCTATCCTTCCAAGGTTGGTAAAATGAGGACCCAGATTGTTGGGGGGCAATAGGCTGACTCTGTAAACTGCTTAAAGTATATGTCTAAGTGCTATTGCTATATCTATATATCATGTATATAAATCACATAATAATCTTAAGTTTACAATCTTGTTGGGCCACATTACTAGATGTCCAGGGCTGCATGTGGCCCATGGGCTATGGGATGGACATGCCTGGATTACACAATTCATACCCTGGAGAAAGGGAAACTCCTGCACTGATTGGATAGCCCATGACCCATTGGGTCACAATTTCAGGGGTATTTCCTTACCAGGTGCCTCCATGCCTTCAACAATGGCAGAGTTTCTAATGTGCAGCATTCACTGGAAAAGTTCTTAAAAATTCAGGAGATATTCAGACATATATCTGCCTTGAAAATAGCCCATGTTGCACTATATAACACAGTCAAACATCAGCAGTTGACCACGAGAAATGTTTTGTGACATTTTAGATTACATCATAAAACGCATAACGATGATCTTTTTTAATGTCATAATGTTTTATAAAATTTGCAAAATTTCAGTTCTACAGCAGTTGTGCGTTCTGGACGTTGGATGCATTCTGTAAGTTAGTCCATTTGAGGTACATTGGCCGAAAAGGTTTTGCCCTACGATGCATCCTTTTGCCCAGTTAAAGGTTACAGATAGCAGTTTTAGTAGTAGATTATTCTGAGTTAGATAAATACTATTCCTAAAAAGGGATTTTTATTCATTTCAACCTCCCTGAACTGTTTGATTTCAGAACTCATTCTGAGTGAGTTCTCAAATTATTTCATCAATCCTGTAGGTTTGAGTGATTCCTGTTTAGGCAAGTAGCATATTTTGGAATAGTGTTTGTTTTGGTTTTTTTCCTTACAGAGACTGTGGGAGGGTGGAAGAAACAAGATAATGCTTGGAACCTGATTCAGCAGAGAGACAGAATCAGACTGAAGGGATTTTATTATGCTTAAGCTTGATATTAGTAATATTCAGTGCTTTTTTGGTAAAAGAAAAAGGTGTTGGAACTCACACATGTCATACCCTACAAGGTTCCATCCAATATATATATACCTAGCAAGGTAATCTAAATACTTAACAAACATTTAACATATACATATATATTTTTATTTATTTATTTATTTATTTGTTCTTATATACCGCCCTTCTCCCGAGGGACTCGGGGCGGTGTACAGAGTAAGGTAGGTATACAGATTGAACAATAGTGAAAAACAATAGTAAAAACAACTGAGACCCCAAGAGCTATCAGGCCAGGCCGGACTGCTGGAACAGGTAAGTTTTTAAATCGCGCCGGAAGGTGCGGAGGTCGGGGGCCATCCGGATTTCGGTAGGCAAGCAGTTCCAGAGGGCTGGCGCACCCACTGAGAATGCCCTCCCCCTGGGGGCCACCAGCCGACATTCCTTGAGCGGTGGCACCCTGAGGAGGCCCTCTCTGTGGGAGTGCACAGGACGGAGGGGTGTTGACGTTGGCAGAAGGTGCTCCCGTAGGTAGTCCGGACCCATGCCATGTAGGGCTTTGTATGTCATTGTTAGCACCTTGAATTTCACTCGGAAGGCAACCGGAAGCTCACGGAGGAGAGGTGTGATATGGGAGTATCGGGAGGCCCCAAAAAGTGTCCGTGCAGCTGCACTCTGCACCAGCTGAAGCTTCCGAGTGGCTCTCAAGGGCAGCCCCATGTAGAGAGTGTTGCAGTAGTCAAGTAGTCAATATATAATTAAATGTTTGTTAAGTATTTAGATTACCTTTCTAGGCCCCAAACATGGGACAAATCTTATTTCCTGTTTCAGCCTAACCCAAGGCCATCCACAGGCAGTGGTCACAGTAGTGACAGCTCATATTTGTGTAATTTTTTTTTGAATTGCTAACAAAGAATTAAAGGGAGACTGATATGCATTTCAAACTTATTTGTTCTCATCAGTCAGCCATACCCTTCTGAGATTTGAACCTGGGCTGATTGCACATTAGGCAGTTGTTTTAACCTCTAGGCCACAGAGGTTAAAGCTTATATTTGTTTGTGTGCAAGCAGCTTTGTAGGTGCTTTATATTGGGAAATCAGTTATATAAAAGCAAATGTTTCGTGCTTTAGGTACAGGTGATTGCTTACATGAAAAGAGCATGGTAAGGGGAGGGGAAAAGGAGTTAAGAATGGAGTTGCTGTGTATGAGATCATCTAGGAATTATTTTTGGGAGCTATCTTATGCCTGGTACCTGAACTTTTTGTTCTGGAAAAGTATAAAAGGTGGAAGACATCTTTCCTGGTTGTTGCCTTCATCTCTCTACCAGCCACAAAGAGAGATGGGGTCACCCAACTCTATTTTGATCAAAATAAAAGTTGTTTGCTTGCTGAAACCTCGGCACAGGAGTTTCTTTGGCTCTTTTAAATTCCTGAGTAATGCTGGGGCAATTGTGAGTCTAAGTGGAAAACCTTATGAGACTATTAAATATTTGGATCTATACATTAGTGAATGAACGGTCATTGAATCTTGATTTTGCA
Organism: Vipera berus; assembly: GCF_964194415.1. Lineage (NCBI taxonomy): Eukaryota > Metazoa > Chordata > Lepidosauria > Squamata > Viperidae > Vipera > Vipera berus. The sequence continues at coordinate 139,335,071 of NC_138203.1, read as the reverse complement.
ACTAAGTAGTATCTGTTGCAGTTTTTCTTAACTCTGGGACTTCTATTCTCCACAATGGTGGTTCTTAAACTGGGGGTAATTACCCACAAGGGGGTAATTTGGATATATATCCTAGGGGGTAATGGAGCAATTTGTAACTGCTTGTTTGTAAGTGGAAGATTCAGATTGGGATTGCAGCTGCTGAGATGCTGGTGTAAAACAACTGGAGTCGTGGGTATTTTTTTAAATGAGGGTAAAGAGATTATTCAAGGCCAGGAAAAAGGTTAATTGAGTCAAATAGGTTAGGAACCGCACTGCCCAACAGATACTAGAAACAGAAATGGGAGTTGTAAGGACCCAAGGATGACATACAGTGGAAAATAGAAAATGCAGCATACTCTCTGAAAATCCTTACATTTGCAATATTTTGCCTATTCTTAAACATTTATAAAGTTTATCATCAGTAAACACGTGGTATTCAAAGGTCTGTGCAATAAGGATGAAATTATTACTGTACAGTAGTTTGGTTATTTATGTTTTGTTTTATATTTATATGCCTGTGGTTATTTTAGTTTAGTTTGGTGTTTATAAAGTTAATGGCTTTGCAAGTAAGGATTTAACCAAGAAAAAATGTCAGCTGACTTTGATTTTAGTGTTTAGTGTTTACACAGAGGGAATATAGAGATCACCCCTGTATATACCAATAGCACTTGGACTTATATACCACTTCATAGTGCTTTTACAGCCCTCTCTAAGCCATTTACAGATTCAGCCTATTGCCCCCAACAATCTGGCTCCTGATTTTATTGACCTTGAAGGGATGGAAGGCTGGATGTACTCTAAGCTGGTCAGGATCAAACTCCTGACAGTGGAATGCAGAGTTAGCCTGCAATACTGCATTCTAACCACTGTGCCACCATGGCTGGTGTATATGGTGAACACCTCTAGTAACCACTATAAATAGGTACCATATTTACCTTCTATATATTTGTATACAAGTTGTTGTTGTTGTTAGTTGCGAAGTCATGTCTAACCCATCGCGACCTCATGGACAACGTTCCTCCAGGCCTTCCTGTCCTCTACCATCTTCTGGAATCCATTTAAGCTCATGCCTACTGCTTCAGTGACTCCATCCAGCCACCTCATTCTCTGTCGTCCCCTTCTTCTCTTGTCCTCAGTCTTTCCCAGCATTAGGCTCTTCTCCAGTGAGTCCTTCCTTCTCATTGGGTGGCCAAAGTATTTGAGTTTTAGCTTCAGGATCTGGCCTTCTAAAGGGCAGTCAGGGATGATCTCTTCTAGAACTGACTGGTTTGATCACCTTGCAGTCCAAGGGACTCGCAGGAGTCTTCTCCAGCACCATAGTTCAAAGGCCTCAAATCTTTGGCACTCAGCCTTTCTTATGGTCCAATTTTCACAGCCATACATTGCAACTGGGAAGACCATAGCCTTGACTATACGCACTTTTGTTGACAGGGTGATGTCTTTGCTTTTTAGTGTGCTGTCTAAATTTGCCATGGCTTTCCTCCCCAGGAGCAAGCGTCTTTTAATTTCTTGGCTGCAGTCCCCATCTGCGGTGATCTTGGAGCCCAGGAAAATAAAATCTGTCACTACCTCCATTTTTTCCCCATCTATTTGCCAGGAATTGAGAGGGCCGGATGCCATGATCTTGGTTTTCTTAATGTTAAGTTACAACCCAACTTTGCACTCTCCTTCTTCACCCGCAACAAGAGGCTCTTTAGTTCCTCTTCACTTTTGGCCATTAGGGTGGTATCATCTACATATCTTAGGTTGTTGATATTTCTCCTGGCAATCTTAATTCCAACTTTTGATTTATCTAGACCTGCCTTTCTCATGATGTGCTCTGCATATAAGTTAAATAGGCAGGGCGATAGTATACAGCCTTGCCAGACTCCTTTCCCAATTTTGAACCAATCAGTGGTTTCGTGTCCAGTTCTCGCTGTTGCTTCTTGACCCGCATATAGGTTTCTCAAGAGACAAATAAGATGATCTGGTACTCCCATCTCTTTAAGAACTTGCCTTAGTTTGTTGTGATCCACACAATCAAATGCTTTAGCATAGTCAATGAAGCAGAAGTAGATGTTTTTCTGGAACTCCCTAGCTTTCTCCATGATCCAGCGTATGTTGGCAATTTGATCTCTAGTTCCTCTGCCTCTTTGAAATCCTCCCTGTTCTTCTAGTAGTTCTCGATCCACATACTGCTGGAGTCTAGCTTGTAGGATTTTAAGCATAACTTTACTAGCATGTGAAATGAGTTCAATGGTGCGCTAGTTTGAACATTCTTTGGCACTGCCTTTCTTTGGAATTGGAATGTAAACTGATCTTTTCCAATCCTGTGGCCACTGTTGAGTTTTCCAAATTTGCTGGCAAATTGAGTGTAGCACTTTTACTGCATCGTCTTTTAAGATTTTGAATAGCTCAGCTGGAATACTGTCACCTCCACTAGCTTTGTTGTTGCTCAGCTTTTCTAAGGCCCACTTCACTTCACATTCTAGGATGTCTGGCTCGAGGTCAGTGACCACCTCATCGTGGTTATCAGGGACGTTAAGCTCGTTCTTGTATAGTTCTTCTGTGTAATTTTGCCACCTCTTCTTAATCTCTTCTGCCTCTGTTAGGTCCCTACCATTTTGGTCCTTTATCATGCCCATTTTTGCATGAAACGTTCCCTTCATCTCTTCAATTTTCTTGAAGAGATCTCTGGTCCTCCCTAGTCTATTGTTTTCTTCTATTTCTTTGCACTGTTCATTTAAGAAGGCATTCTTATCTCTTCTAGCTATTCTCTGGAATTCTGCATTCAATTGGGTGTATCTTTCTTTTTCTCCCTTGCCTTTCACTTCCCTCCTTTCCTCAGCTATTTGCAAAGCTTCCTCAGACACCTATTTTGCTTTCTTGTATTTCTTTTTCTTTGGGATGGTTTTAGTTGCTACCTCTTGTACAATGTTGCTAGCCTTTGTCCATAGTTCTTCAGGCACTCTGTCTATCAGACCTAATTCCTTAAATCTATTTGTCACCTCTACTGTATATTCGTCAGGGATATGATTTAGTTCATACCTGAGTGGCCTAGTGCTTTTCCTTACTTTCTTCAGTTTAAGCCTAAATTTGGCAACGAGCTCTGGTCTGAGCCACAGTCAGCTCCTGGTCTTGTTTTTACTGACTGTATAGAAATTCTCCATCTTTGGCTGCAGAGCACATAGTTAATCTGATTTTTGTGTTGACCGTCTGGTGATGTCCATGTGTAGAGCCGTCTCTTGGGTTGTTGGAAAAGAGTGTTTGCTGTGACCATGGTATTCTCTTGACAAAATTCTATCAGCCTGTGCCCTGCTTCATTTTGTACTCCAAGGCCAAACTTGCCTGTTATTCCGGTTATCTTTTGGCTTTCTACTTTAGCATTCCAATCCCCCATGATGATAAGGACATCATTTTTTGGTGTTAGTTCTATAATGTGCTGTAGGGCTTCATAGAACTGGTCAATTTCATCCTCTTCAGAACTGGTGGTTGGGGCACAGACTTGGACTACTGTGATATTGAATGGTTTGCCTTGGATTCGAACTGAGATCATTCTGTCATTTTGGGGACTGTATCCCAGTATTGCTTTTCCTACTCTTTTATTGACTATGAAGGCTACTCCATTTCTTCTGAGGGATTCTTGCCCACAGTAGTATACCTGATGGTCATCTGAATTAAATTCACTCATTCCTGTCCATTTTAGTTCACTGATTCCTAAGATGTCGATGTTCAGTCTTGTCATCTCTGGTTTGACCATGTCCAGCTTTCCTTGATTCATGGATCTTACATTCCAGGTTCCTATGGAGAAAAAATCTTTACAGCATTGGACTTTCCAATGCTGTAAAAAAATATAAAAAAAATATAAAAATCTCAATAAATCTTAAATCTTAAATCTTTCACCACCAGATACATCCACAGCTGAGCGTCCTTTCAGCTTTGGCCCAGTCACTTCATTCTTTCTGGCGCTATTAGTACTAGCCCTCTGCTCTTCCCCAGTAGCATATTGGATGCCTTCTGACCTGAGAGGCTCATCTTCCAGTGTCATATCATTTTGCCTTTTGTTACTGTCCATGGGGTTTTCGTGGCAAAGATACTGGAGTGGGTTGCCATTTCCTTCTCCAGTGGATCACGTTTTGTCAGAACTCTCTGCTATGACCTGTCCATCTTGGGTGGCCCTGCACGGCATAGCTAATAGCTTCATTGAATTATGCAAGCCCCTTCGCCACGACAAGGCAGTAATCCATGAAAGGGTCTATACAAGTAGTCCTCACTTAATGACCAATCACTTAGCAACTATTTGAAGTTATGATGGACTTCCCTAGAGCTACTTCAGACCTGTTTTCAAAGTTCTACAGCCACACACACACAATCACAGAATAGCGTAGTGGGTGTTCGGCAACTGGCCCATATTTAATCAACAAGGTTGACTCAGCCTTCCATCCTTCCGAGGTCGGTAAAATGAGGACCCAGATTGTTGGGGGTAATAGGCCGACTTTGTAAACCGCTTAGAGAGGGCTTTAAAGCAGTGTGAAGCAGTATATAAGTCTAAATGCTATTGCTATTTACAGCCGTTTGCAGCATCTCATGATCACATGACCGCGATTTTCAGAGTTTTTTTTTGTTGGCTTCCATTATTTAGTTCCAGTTTCTGGCAAAACAAAAAACAAAAAAACCAAGAACAACCTTCCCAATGGATAAAACAGACTCATTTAACTATTACTACATTTGCTTAACAACTGGTGTGTTTGTTTAACAACTACGGCATTTGGTAAATGACCGCTGGAAAAAGAGATTGTAAAATCAGGCGTGGTCACATGATAACCTAGTTAATGACCGCCGTGACTTACAACTCTAATGCTGGACTCAGTTATGGTTTTGTAAGTTGAGGAGTACCTGTAAATCCCCCCTCCCCTTCTAAATGTGGGTGCCTACCAGACATGGAGAGTGGGCCACTTGGAAACCAAAAGCTGCCTGCATAGCTGCCTCTCTGGAGCTGAGAACAGGTGGAACAGCTGCCCTTTGACCCTTGGTATATACATGCGTGACCTGGATGGCATAGCGATAAAGCCAGCCCATGGAATGAAGCCTTCTGCCATTGCCATTTCCCACTGTCTGCTACAGCAGGAACTCAAACACTCACTCCCTCGCCTCTCTTCATTTATATTAACAGGATTATAATATTAATAAGTCTGTTTATTTCACCCCATAATTAATAAGAAAAAAAAGGCAGACGAACAACTCGCCTGCCTACTGCTAATTAAGGTGGTATTATAAGGATGGCATTGACACTGTGGGGAGCCCAGATGCCCGTGATGTTTAATGAATGCTATACAACCCGTAGTGTTATTTAATTTAATAGGAGAATTAATATCAGGATGAAAAGAAATTGCCTCCGCTCTGCAGATGGGAGCGGGATGCAACATTCATCTTGCTTTATTCCATGCATCAACCCACCAAGTGAGCCTCTTAAAGGCTATTTGATTACGCAGTAATGGGCATATTGGCCTTGGTGGCAGGAAGCAGGAGCAAAGGCCTGTGCACCTTTGATAGCAGAACAAATGAAATACACACGTAACCCTTCACCCAGTGCAATCCACTGATAAAGTTCCCCAGTCTTAATTCGATCTGTAAAGATTAGCCCAGCAGTAAAAAGTATTACAAGGCTGACGTCCATGGAGTCTCCCAGGGCATTTGACAAATGGCTTTATGACAGTAATAGGAGAATTAGAATGCAACATTAAAATCTGCACTGTTTAGTTGAGCTAAACTTCACAAAAGAGCATCCCAGGCTCTGGGCAGCTCTTCAGATTCTGCAGAGAAGCACTACAGCCTTTTCTCAAGAGTCACATCAGGTGGAAGTGAGAGCAGTATGCCAATAAATAACAAGGTCTGATAAAAAACCTGGGCTGCCTTTTTATTTATTTAGTATGTCTGTTATCACTGTGTGCTGAGCTGCCCTGGTCTGGTATGGAAGATGCTACATCTTGGCACAAAGCAAAGAGATTTTAGAGTAGTTTTACGGCATGCTTGATAGGTGGTCCCTTGGGCTGGGGACCATCTTAAGTGCTGCTAATTTTTAGATGAATATCATTTTCAGAGCCTAACCTGACATCAGAGCGTTTATAAAGTAATGGTTTGATGATTCTCACATGATATGATCCACCAAATGACTCTATTTATGCCTTTGGTATTCAGTGGCTACATTAGATGTCCTGGGGTAGATAATAATAATAATAAGTTGGAAGGGACCTTGGAGGTCATCTAGTCCAACCCCCTGCTCAGGCAGGAAACCCTATACCATTTCAGACAAATGGCTGGCCAGTCTCTTCTTAAAAACTCCCAGTGTTGGAGCATTCACCACTTCTGGAGGCAGGTTGTTCCACTGGTTAATTGTTCTAACTGTCAGGAAGTTTCTCCTTAGTTCTAGGTTGCTTCTCTCCTTGACTAGTTTCCATCCGTTGCTTCTTGTCCTGCCTTCAGGTGCTTTGGAGAATAGCGTGACTCCCTCCTTCTTTGTGGCGGCCCCTGAGATATTGGAACACTGCTATCATGTCACCCCTCGTCCTTCTCTTCATTAAACTAGACATACCCAATTCCAGCAACTGTTCCCTACAGTATATATTTTAGCCTCCAGTTCCCCAATCATCTTTGTTGCTCTTCTCTGTACTCTTTCTAGAATCTCAACATCTTTTTTACATTGTGGTGACCAAAACTGGATGCAGTATTCCAGGTGTGTCACGGGTTAAATTGCTGTATTTGGGAAACAGCACCTGAATTAGTGTTTGTATAATAAAAGTGTGGCTATGTTGAAGAGGGGCAAAAAGCACAAAAAGGAATTGAAAGTTACTTCCTATCACACCATCATCCTTTAACATTCCTATTAAGCGTCACTGGCCCAGCGCTTACATGCAGGTCTCTGGCCAGTTTCTTATCATTCATATACAGGTAGTCTCAGTGGTGGGATTCAAAGTCTTCAAGTTATGGCCATAATGGAGCCTGCCCATTTTGGTTATAAGTTGTAACAATTATAAAATGATTTTATGGGGTGGGGGTGGGGGGTTGCGACAGTTATCAATTGAATATGGTAGTTGTAAGTTTGAACGCTATGAAAACTTCGGTCGTTAAACGAACACTGCATTTGTTAAGCAACTCCGCTATTCGCTGTGGTGTGGTTTTGTCGAAAACTGGTCATGCTGGTTTTCAGCAAAATTGTCCTAAAAGGTGGTCAGATGACCGCTGGACTCTGCAAATGGCCATAAATATGGCCACCTTGCTGAGTGCCCTAAGTGTGGTCACATTAGGGGGAAGCGAGTGTCAGAATTTTGGAACTGCGTCAATACTACCCTTTTCAGAGAGGTGGGATCTTCAAACAGTCACTAAATAACTGGTTGTAAGTCAAGGACTATCTAAGCTGATTCCACTAAAACCCAGTGGATGGAAAAGACAACATTCTGCCAGCCATGGCAAGTCCTTTGATGTCTTTTCATTTACAATGACTTCTTCATACATGATGGGAGAGGTTTCAGATGATGTGAATCGACTTGCAATATGAGCACAGTGTTCAGAAGCATAGCGACATCAGTCAACAAAAATGCAAAGAACACACTCTGTTCACCCATTTTGAAGAGTTTCCCTTATAAGAAATATATAAGCTGAAAAGTACAAAAGCAAGAAAAAAAAGTTGTGGTTAAGAATGGTCCCCAGAATGCTTATTCTATATAAAGGGAAGTGGGGTGTTTTTTTTTCTGTAGTAGAACCATCCAGAACTTTGCCACCATAGAATTCTGATATCACATTCCCAGAAGCTTCTGTTACAGGCAAAGAAAGAAATCTAATATAGAAAGATAAAGCACAACTTGCTGAAGGAAAAACAATAGAACTAAACAATAGACAGAAAAAATGGGAGGAGGGGAGAGAGACAGCCAGTTTATTTTAAAATTATATTTTTTTTTATTCCAGAAGAAATGTATGGCCCGATGCTCAAAATAACCACCAGGAATATACAGATAAAATGCAAAATTATAAAAACACTGTACATAATCAGATTAAAACATAGCTAAAGCATGTGGATTAAAACATGCTAATAAGAGAAAAATTAAGGAGCAACTATGAAAATCAAACTTTCTTTAGAAACAAGGCAGCTCAAAATTAGAATTCCAATTATATTGTAGTTTCTCTTCAGACCGTACCACTCTTTCCCCGTTCCCTGATCTAAAATTCTGATTTAGAATTCCTGTCAGAAACATAAATACTTTGGGTCTAGCTAATCTGGCTTTTTTTTCCCCCCGCACCTGGTGTCTCATGTTGCAGGAAGATTCCAGCTGAATATTAGGAAAAGCTGGAAAAGTCAAAAGGCGTTTGATGTGGAACCAATTACTCAGAAAAGTGATAGGCTCTCGTTTTCTGGATGTATTTAAATGCAGGCTGGACAACCATCTGTTGCTTTAATTTGGATTTCTACACTAAACAGTGGTTGGACTCAACCATCTAAATGGCCTCCTTCCAACTCTGTGATTTTGTGCAATTGAGAGAAGGTTCTTCTTGCCTGAAGATACACTACCTACAGCAGGGGTGCTAAACTCGCAACGTCACATGACGTGTTGCGACGTATCACGACTTTTTTTCCATTGCCGGCAATGGGGTGGGCACGGTTTCGGTATGACGCATCCGGCAGTTTGACACCCCTGAGCTACAGCTTCTAGCTGTTAGCACTGAGGAGCTTGGAAACAATCTGTGATCATCTTTCTTGCCTCCAATCTTGCATGCTGAGAGCAAAGAGCTAGAAGCATTGATGCTGTTATCTAGCTGATTGAATGAAACAACAAAGCTCAGAAAACACCAAGGGCCCCACAGTTCAACCCTACAGAAATAGAGATATTCTCTTCTATCCGACCGGTGTTCTATCCTGAACTGCTACACAGGTCTGAGACTCCCTTTAACTCCATTCCCTACAGAGAAGGATGGAGAAAAATGACATCAAAACCCCAAAACATAAGGCAGCTTTTCTTCCAGTTAATGCCCCGGCCTCCCAACATATGTAAAGTGTATAGATCAGACACATGTAAGAGAACTGAGGTTGTTCAATATATCTGGAGAACCCCAGTAGAAGAAGGCTATGGAAGGCTGTGGAAGGTCAATACTACCACTTGAAGTCGTGTCCAGTTCCAGAGTAGCCAGTGAATGTATGGCTGCAATGATCAGTGGTTTGAACTGTAGCAGACCAGACCATTTGAATATTCTAAAACTTTCTGAAAGCCAAAGGCCACAAAGAACACATTACAACTGACCAAGAGAGAATTCTATGCTTTCTACTCCAAAATTGATATCTGGAAGAGTGATTTTTTTCCCCTCTGATCTAAACAAAGGTATAAAACAGAGGTGGGCAAATGTAGATTCCCCTTTACGCTCAATCAATCAGTCTGCTTACAATATCTACAGGCAGTCCTTGACTTACAACAGTTCATTTAGTGACCATTCAAATTTACATCATTGAAAAAAATGACCTGTGGCCGTTTTTCACACTTACGACCGTTGCTGCATCCTTATGGTCGTGTGATCAAAATTAAGATGTCCCGGGGTCGTGTGACCACGTTTTATAACCTTCTGACAAGCAAAGTCAATGGGGAAGCCAGATTCACTTAACAATCCTGCTACTAATTTAAGAACTGCAGTGATTCACTTAACAGCTGCGGCAAGAATGGTCATAAAATGGGGCAAAACTGACTTAAGAAATATCTTACTTAGCAACATAAATTTGGGGCTCAGTTGTGATCATAGGTCAAGGACTATGATCTATATTTAAGAAGGCTCTCAGTTTAAAGATTCCCCCGTATGCTTGGAATCCTAAGGGAAAAAAATTCTTACCTATGATTTTTTTAAAAATCTGGACAGCAGCAGCATCACCTACACATAGTCTTCTCCTCTCTAAAGAAATGCTTTGCATTTGTAGTTTAATTTTAATAACTGTCTAAATTTGTATTTATAAACTACAGATTTCACTATGTGTATTTTATTCAAATTGGTATCCCCTGATTTTGGCAATGGATCAGTGAGAGACATTGCCAAAAATGTCTCATCAGATCATCATGGTAATTATAAAATACAGAGAAATTTAATCCTTTTGCTGTTGCTATAGTTTTAGAAAAGAGTTGCTTCTCTGATTGTACCCAGTAGGAGAATTAACATTTAACCAACTAGCTGTAGCCCAAGATGCTTTGGGACCTGGAATGGAAGTAAATGGTATCTTAAATGCCACAGTTGATATTTCTCAAAGCCTTGATAATATATTCGGAGAATAATTTCTCCCTTCCTCTACCATTCATTGCTGTGTCCAGAATTGTTATTTTCAAAAGAACTAAAACAGTATTCCACATTCTAATGGAGGTAAATTCTATTAAATCTTGAACTCATCCATTGAATATTCAAATTCAATTGAATTTTCTTTTATATACTGCTCAGGAGTATTATGCTAATAGGTAATTGGATTAGACTCTCAGACGTTGCTTCCAACTTTGATTCTATGAAGTCATAGATGGAATAAGTAATGTATATCAGTTGTATCTTTTAGATGTAGAAATTATTTGTTTGTTTATTTAATACTGCCTTTATTATTTTTTATAATAACTCAAGGTTACATTCTTTCCTCTTTCTTTTTTTCCCATTACAACAACAAGCCTGTGAGGTAGGCTGGGCTGAGAGAATGACTGGCCCAAAGTCACCCAGCTGGGTTTTATGTCTAAAGTGGTACTAAAACTCACTGTCTCCTAGTTACAATTACTCAGCACATATTGGAATACTTTGGTTTTCTAAAAGTCATGGAGAAAATATCTATATCTATATATCTATATCTATATCTATATCTATATCTATCTATCTATCTATCTATCTATCTATCTACCTACCTATCTATCTATCATCTATCTATCTATCTATCTATCTATCTATCTATCTATCTATCTATCTATATATATATATATATGTTAAATGCTTGTTAACTATTTTAGATTACCTTGCTAGGCCCCAAACATGGGACAAATCTTTATTTCCTGTTTCAGCCTAACCGAAGGCCATAGACAGGCAGTAGTCACAACAGTGACAGCTCATATTTGTGTAAAAATTTTTTTTTACATATATATATATATATATATATATATATATATATATATATATATATATATATATATATATATATGTATGTATAAAAAAAATTTAAAAAAAATTTACACAAATATGAGCTGTCACTGTTGTGACCACTGCCTGTGGATGGCCTTGGGTTAGGCTGAAACAGGAAATAAAGATTTGTCCCATGTTTGGGGCCTAGCAAGGTAATCTAAATAGTTAACAAGCATTTAACATATATATATATATGTGTGTGTGTGTGTGTGTATGTATTTATGTGTATGTGTGTGTGTGTGTGTGTGTGTGTATCATATAAACATATAAACAAACTGACAGCTTTAATAAGGGGGAAAAAACATCTAATAGTGATTGGAAGCCCCTTCTGGACTTTTTGCATGAAAGGGAAAAAATGAAATTATGATACGTGGATCTGATGAATGAAAAAGTACAAAATAGAAAAATAAAAGTTATGTTATAAACTTAGAGTAAGACTTTAATGTAAATTTATACTTATATCTGTTATAAAAGAAAATCAGAAGTCATTTCTTCATAGGCTATTTCTTTTTCTTTCTGCATTTTTGGCTTTGCTTTCTTTTTCATTCTTTTCTTCTTTATATTTCACTTATTAGTAGTTGTTAGTTTTTAATCTGTGTTAAAAATTCAATCTCTGTGTGTGTGTGTGTGTGTGTGTGTCTGTGTTTGTGTGTTGTCTTGTCTCTGCACTCATCCAGAAGCATGCAGTACTAGGAACAGCTAAAATCCTGCACAGAACCCTTAACTTCCCAGGCATCTGGTAGAGCAGAGGTCCCCAACTTTTTGGGCACCAGGGACCACTTTTTCCGTGGACCGGAGGGCGCATGATTTTGTGTGCTGCCTGGATCCTGTAGATGGGGCTTTCCTTGTTTGTGCGGACCGGATGCTGGCATGCTATGGCCCGGTACTGGTCCATGGACCAGGGGTTGGGGACCCCTGTGGTAGAGGACCTAAGACTGAGGAAGACACAGACCACCCATAATGATGAGAACGGAATTAGTCCATATAGCAGACTTATAGACCAGTCACAAGTACCTTGGTATCCCACAGTCACATAGGAACTATTGTAAGGGAACAAGGAAGATAGCAACATGCCCCAAAATAAGAAAGGTCCTGAAGAGCCAGCTCAGGAGAAAAACAAGGAGAAGAACAAGATCCATGACATCAACACATATATCCTGTCAATCATCAAATACCCTACTGGTATAGTGGGCTGGCCAAAGAAGGATATGGAAGCTGCCAATGTGAAGACCTGGAAGTTCCTCACAGTGTAAAGAGTCCATCCCAAGTCCAACATCCAGAGACTATACCCAAACCAGAAAGTGGGCAGGTGGGATCTGGTGAGTGTCAAAGCCATTGTCTTGGATGAAATCCAAAGCAGACAGGAATATATCACTAAGATGGCCCCCAAATAGAAAATGCTAAGAAAATGCCTGAGGCAGTAGAAGACAAAGGAGGAGGATCAAGCAAAGGAAGTATCATGGCACAAGACAAGATTCTGCCTGAGAGGTACCACCTGGATGTTCCACATAGCTGAGGTGGCAGACATTGAGAAATCCCACCAATAGCTGGAAAGGGCTGGACCAAAAGACAGCACTGAGGGACTAATCATAACAGCACAGGGACATGCACTAAGCACCAGATACATAGAAGCAGGGGTCTTCCACACTAGATAGGACTCAAGGTGCAAAGTATGCAGAGAGTCCACAGAGACAGACCAACACATAGTGGCAGGATGTAAGATGCTGTCAGGAATAGCATACACGGAACGGCACAACCAAGCGGCTGGCACTGTGCAGAGGAACACCATTACAAAATATGCTAGAGCCTCTCATGTCCAGATAAGAGATCCCACAGAAAGCCATGGATAATAAGAAAGCTAAGATCCTGTGGGACTTCCACATTCAGACAGATAGACCAATCAACCAATCAACCAGGCATTGTATTAGCAGGCAAGGACCAGGTGACAGCAATGACTATAGATGTAACTGTGCCAAATGACAGAAACATGACAAAGAAGGAGTATGAGAAGCTAGAGAATGTACAATGAATAGAGGTTTCCATCTCAAATCCAGAGCCTGAAGGAGGAACTAGAGAGTAAAGGCCAAAGTGGTCCAAACGTAAAGGCCAAAGTGGTCCCAGTGGTAGCAGTAGCACTTGGGGCTGTGAGTCCTAAATTGGAAGGTTGGCTCCAACAGATCCCAGGAACAACATCAGAGGACTCTGTCCAGAAGGCTGCTGTTCTAGGAACAGTTAAGATACTGTGTACACAACCCTCAAACTTCCAGGTCTCTGATAAGGGGACCAACATTGAGGAAGACACATATACACCCATAGGGGTGAAAAGGGATTTTTTTCCCCAGTCTTATGAACAAATAACATCACAGTAAGGCTACCTGAAAAGACATTTCTTTTTCTTTCTTCAGACATGGAACATCAGATGTGGGCGGGCGAATGGAAGTAACAGGAGTTTTCCACGCATGGCCTACTGCAGCACCGTACAAAGGATTGGTGATTGTGTTTGATGTTCAGAGTCAGATCTGACTGTGCTTAAACTTAGTCTACTCCCTGGACCAAATCACTCAACTCTATCTAGCTCAGGGGTCTGTTTGTTAATGCCCCTGAGAAGATGATGAGGGGAGCAGAGATTGGTAGTTTCCTCCTGTAATAGATCTCGAGTGCGTGGCATTCAGAGCTAAGAGGTGTCATGTTGATATCCTTGCCAGAGGTGATAAGAGCTTAGCAGGGGGAGCTTTAAGAGGCTAGAACTGCAACTGATTTTGTAGCAGCCTTCTTTTGTGAAGGCCTGATAGCTGTTGCTTGAAACAGAGCAGTCAGTTTTGGACACCGAGCAGTTACAAGAGCATACCTAGACAAAATAGGTCAATTCCCATTAGTATACTGGAAGTGGATAATTTCAGTCCGAATAAGAGGGCTACTTTGGAGCTGGATGACTTGAGACCAGTTGGGTTCACAGCACTACATACAGTCTGATGGAGACAGGAGAAGATGTATGGAATAGGAAGTAACATTACTGCTCTCATGCACCAGGGGAGGCCTCTGTAGTAAGCCATTTGCAAGCTGTGGTTATAGGTTTGTCCATGAATGGAAGTGTCTGTCAAGCTAGATACAACTGAGTTTTGATTTAATTCCAAGAATAGAGTTATAATTTGCTTATAGGAGATGTCTGCAGTGCTTGCAACTTATGAGACTTCTAGACCAAGACATTTGGCTGGTTTAGAATCCAAGTTAGAAAATGCCTGCATTAGAAGTCTGCAGGAGGGTAAGGATGAATGCTCACTGCTACAAAGCTGAGAAAGAAAGACCTTTGGCATTAGGGTAGGCAACCTTGGCTCTTTTATGACTCATGGACTTCAACTCGCTCCCTCCTTAATCAGGAGGTGAGGGGGGAGCCCTTGCAGGGTCGTGCTGAGGAGTTTAGTCAACATCTGTCGGACAAAATCGCTCGGATTCGGACCGGTTTGGACTCCGACTGGGCAGAGTCTGACGATGAGGATGAGGGCAGTCTTGTCGATATTATCTGGGAGGAGTTTGATCCTGTGACTCCTGAAGATGTGGACAGGATCATGGGGAAGCTGAGCTCCACCACGTGTTTGTTGGACCCGTGCCCCTCCTGGCTGGTTTATGCAGCCCGGGATGGGACACGAGGCTGGCTCCAGGCAGTGATAACTGCTTCTCTGAGGGAGGGTAGTTTTCCCGCCGCCTTGAAGGAGGCGGTTGTGAGACCCCTCCTCAAGAAGCCTACCCTGGACCCAGCTGTATTAAATAACTTTCGTCCGGTCTCCAACCTTCGCTTTCTTGCGAAGGTTGTTGAGAGCGTGGTGGCGCATCAGCTCCCCCTGTTCTTGGAGGAAGCTGATTATCTAGACCTGTACCAATCGGGCTTCAGGCCCGGGTACAGCACGGAGACGGCATTGGTCGCGCTGGTGAATGATCTCTGGCGGGCTCGGGACAGGGGCTGTTCCTCTGTCCTCGTCCTATTAGACCTCTCAGCAGCTTTCGATACCATCGACCATGGTATCCTGCTGCGGCGCCTCAGGGGAGTGGGAGGCACAGTTCTTCAGTGGTTCTCCTCCTACCTTCTGGGGCGTTCACAGTCGGTGTTGGCAGGAGGGCAGAGGTCGACCTTGAGGCCCCTTGTTTGTGGAGTTCCTCAGGGATCGGTCCTCTCGCCTCTCCTGTTCAACATCTACATGAAGCCTCTGGGTGAGATCATTCGTGGTTTTGGAGTTGGTTATCATCAGTACGCTGATGATACCCAGCTTTTTATTTCAACCCCAAACCACCCCAGTGATGCCCTCGACGTTATGTCCCATTGCCTGGAGGCGGTTCGGGTCTGGATGGGGAGGAACAGGCTTTGACTCAACCCTGACAAGACTGAGTGGCTGTACGTGCCGGCATCTCAGGATATTCAGAATATTCCATCTCTTTCTATGGGGGGTGAGCTATTACCCCCCGTAGATAGGGCTCGTAACTTGGGGGTCCTTCTAGATTCACGGCTCTCCTTAGAAGATCATATAGGAGCTGTGACTAGGGGGGGCTTCGCCCAGGTTCGCCTGGTGCGCCAGTTGCGGCCCTATCTAGACCGGGATGCCTTGCGTACAGTCACTCATGCACTCATGACCTCTCGTTTGGACTACTGCAACGCTCTCTACATGGGGCTGCCCTTGAGGACCACCCGGAGGCTTCAACTGGTGCAGAGTGCAGCCGCGCGGGTTGTGTTGGGGGTCTCCCGATACTCCCATGTTACACCTCTGCTCCGGGAGCTGCATTGGCTGCCAGTTGCCCTCCGGGTGAGATTCAAGGTGCTGGTTATGACCTACAAAGCCCTACATGGCATGGGTCCGGATTACCTACGGCAGCACCTGCTGCCGGCATCAACTTCCCTCCGTCCAGTGCGCTCCCACAGAGTGGGCCTCCTCAGGGTGCCTCCGATCAGAGAATGTCGATTGGTGGCCCCCAGGGGGAGGGCATTCTCTGTGGGTGCGCCAGACCTGTGGAACCGCTTGCCGGTTGAGCTCCGGATGGCTCCTGACCTTCGCTCCTTCCGGCGCGATTTAAAAACTTATTTATTTGAACAATCTGGCCTGGTCTGATGGGTTTGGGGTTGGATTTAGTTTTAACACACTTTTATTATTGTATTATATTGGGCATAATTATTTAATTCTTTTTAACTCTTTTTAACTTTTGTATTTACATTTTGATATTTATTGCCTTGTACACCACCCTGAGTCCTTCGGGAAAAGGGCGGTATAAAAATTTAATAAATAAATAAATAAATAAATAAATAAATAAATAAATAAATAAATAAATAAATAAATAAATAAATAAACTCCCAGAATTCCTGAGCCAGCTATGCTGGGAGTTGAAGTCCATGAGTCATAAAAGAGCGAAGGTTGCCTACCTACCCTTGCGCCTAGTCCAACTTTAGAGGACTCACCCTACAAAAAGAGCCTTGGTGGAGCAGTGGGCTAATGCCTCCTTAAGTAACACCAGCTGCCTGCAATTAGTGCAGGTTCGCATCCCACCAGGCTCAAGGTTGACTCAGCCTTCGATCCTTCTGAGGTAGGTAAAATGAGGACCCAGATTGTTGGGGGCAATTAAGCTGACTTTGTAATAATGCTGCTTGGTGGGTGTGTGAAAGCCCTAATAAGCAGGCATATACATAGAATGAAGGCTACTGCTAAGCTTGTAAGCCGCCCTGAGTCATCGGAGAAGGGCGGGATATAAATGGAATTAAAATAAAATAAAATAAAAAACTGCTGTTTGCCCCTTATTGGGCTTCTCAAAGGCAGTGAAGGCCTGGCTCTTCCCTCAGGCACCAGGGCCAGGATGTTCATCATCTAAGGATGCTGATGGTATATGGTTCATGGGTATGATTTTTTTAAAAAAATTGGGGGCTCAACTTCCTTTCTTTTTCATTTTAGTTCATTTAATAACAGTATTAGAGCCCTGGTGGTGCAGTGGTTAGAATGCAATACTGCAGGCCAATTCTGCTAACTCCCGGCTGCCATCAGTTCAATGCTGACTGGCTCATGGTTGACTCAGCCTTTCCATCCTTCCGAGGTCAGTAAAATGAGGGCCCGGATTGTTGGGGAGCAATATGCTGACTCTGTAAACTGCCTAGAGAGGGCTGTAAAGCACTGTGAAGCAGTATATAAGTGCAATTGCTATTATATTTTTATTCTTGTTCTCCACCCAACGTTTCCCTGGGGAGATGAGCAGCCACACAAATTTGTTTAATAAATGAACAAGCAAATAAAATATTTATGCTACATAAAGATTTAGCTTAGTCCGTTTGCTACATATCTGTAGCATGTGTTTTTAGATAGCTTATTAACTCTCAAACTGTAGAAAACCAACAAATCTAAACAGAGCCAAGAGCTGTTTGAAAACAGTCTTACTTTGTCTCTTGGATGCCAATCAAATGTCTGCAGTGGTTGCAACTTATGAGACTTCTAGACCAAGACATTTGGTTGGTTTAGAATCCAAGTTAGTCAAAGCTGTTGTGCGTGCACATTTATTCTCTCCATGATCAATTCCTGCCTGCAGACTAAGATGTCATGAAGAAGCCATGTTCCCTTTCATCCAGTGGACTGAATATCTGCCTGTACTAGCCACCTCTGAGTGGATTGCCTATAGATGTAGACTTTG
Source organism: Vipera berus (assembly GCF_964194415.1). Classification (NCBI taxonomy): domain Eukaryota; kingdom Metazoa; phylum Chordata; class Lepidosauria; order Squamata; family Viperidae; genus Vipera; species Vipera berus. The sequence continues at coordinate 139,317,242 of NC_138203.1, read as the reverse complement.
CTTAGACAAATATAATGACATTTGGTACTCATTTATACAAAACACAGTAGCTTTAAAAATATGACAGTTATAAATATGTACATGTAGAGTGGTACTTCAGTACTCATTGTTAATTGATTCAGGGAGGTGTGATGCGTATCAAAAATGATGAGTATCAAACAAATGTTTACATAAAGAATAATGTGGTGAGTCACAAGGCAGATGACACCGACACATTCTAGTTTGTGCTTTGTGTACCAAACAAACAATGAGTACCAGGACAAAATGTTTGCGTCAAAATGCATTGAGTACCAAATTCAATGAGTTTCAAAACAGTTGAGTACCAAGGTATCCCTGTACTTGATTAATTGCATTAGATAATTTAGTTGCAACTACAATTAAAATAATATATTCAAGCTTTTTACTTTTACTTTTGTTGCATTTTCTCACTTTTTTAAAAACACTTTCTATGTGTGCGTGTTCATGGCAGAAACCTGCCCTGCAACTTCTGTTTTGAATAATCAATAATAGTATTGAATAATAGTATATCCAATTAAGCATAGTTTTGTACCATATAATATCAATCTTATTAACTCTCAAGACTCTTTTTTCCACTATGTATTCAAAATGGACTGTGATTTAATACAGAGATCTATGTATATGCATGTGTGTGTATCTATTTGTGTGTGTGTATAAATATGTGTGTGTGTATACATATATATATGGGTATGGGTGTATATATACAAACACACAAACTTTTGAGAGCAGGCAACACAATTTAATTTTTAATGTGTGCCAATGTGTACATAGAAAAAGTGACAATAAAGGTTATGCTATCATATTCATCTGAATGATAGGGAAAAGAAAGGAAAAATTGTATTCTGGTATTCACAATGGGAAGGCCCTAGGTGATAAAAATAATTTCTCAACAGGTGCTTAAAAGAGGTATGTAGTAGGTGGGAGCATTCCAGAGTGCAGACGCCACAATAGGGAAGTCCCAACTCAACAAAATAACATCAACAGAAATAGAGGATGTGACGTGAGACGGTACACAACAACTGTTCCAGCCTTTTTAGAAATAAAATATAATAGTCCCAGACAGTTTAGCGCTGACAACAAGATGCCCACGCATAAGTAAATTATCTTGAGGTTAGTTTACTGCAATTCACTTTATTTTATTTTATTTTATTATTTATTTATTTTATTTATATCCCACTTTTATTATGTTTACAAATAACTCAAATTGGCCAACACATCCAGTGCACCTCCTCCTCCTCCTATTGTCTCCATAACAACAAACCTGTGAGGTGGGTTGCATTGAGACAGAGAATGACTGGCCTAAGGTTACCCAGCTGTCTTTCATGGCTAAAGTGAGGCTAGAACTCATGATCTCCTGCTTTGTAGAAGCTGTGGTGGCACAGTGGTAAGAATGCAGTATTGCAGGCTAATTCAGCTCACTGCCTGGAGTTCGATCCTCACCAGCTCAAGGTTGACTCAGCCTTCCATCCTTCCGAGGTCGATAGAATGAGGACCCAGATTGTTGGGGGGGGCAATATGCTGACTCTGTAAACATCTTAGAGAGGGTTGTAAAGCACTGTGAAGTAGTATATAAGTCTAAGTGCTTTTGCTATTGCTATTATAGCCTGGTGCCTTAACCACTAGACCAAACTGGCTCTCTACATGGAACCTTACATGGAACAAACAACCTTCGAAGTTGCAACTGGAGCAAACTGCAATTTAGGACAACTCATCCATGCAAAATGACACTCATTCTGAGGTTGCTTGCTAGCTACCAATAGGCTTTTGGGCCCAAATCAAAGACCTAGGTATTGTATCTACCTTATCAAGCATGAATCTCCCTGTCCAATTGGAACATTGAGTGAAGGTCTACTAAACATCTCATCATCACTTAAGGAGAAAGGGGCTTGTACTAGGAAGTAGATCTTCTTAGTAGTAGCCCCCACATTGTAGAACATTCTGCCCCCAGACATGCAGTTTGCTCCTACAAGTCTCATTTTAGGAAAGCTCTTAACACCATCCTATTTTGGCAGGTCTTTGGATCCCAGATAATTTTGTTTATTTACTAAGGCTAATTTGCCAGTTCAACTAAAACCAACGCTGAGCAGTTTACATTCCTAATTCCATAATAAAATTACAAGACCAATTAATACTTTCAAACCACAAGACCCAACAATAAGTCATTCTTCTTGTGCCGTCATATCCATCCACAGTGATCAAGTAACATTATTCCATCAATAATCACTCAACGTCTGTCTGTCCCCAGAGGTCCTCCAGAAAAGCAAAGTCTTAATTGGTTTTCAGAATAGCACCATCTGAGGACATCCATCTATTACTTCCATTCAACTAAAAGTATGTGTCGAGTGGATTCCTATTCTAATATTTCTTATTTTACATACACTGCATGGTTTTGGCATTGCTCAGGTACCCATCCAGTTCAGTCAGATTTGGCTTGCTCATCAAAGTTGTAAAATAAATAAGCCAATAAAATATTCTTTGGGCATTCCTAAGAATCAGACTTATAAGCAGCCAATTAGGTTTATCAGATCCGAGAGTTGAAATATTTTTAATGAGATGATATATAATTGCAATTTGAGCCAGGTAGAGTACAGCACAATATAGCATGCAAATTACATTACATTATATATTACATTATATTATGTAAATCCTGCCTGTACACCAGAGAGTTTGTTTGTTTGTTTGTTTGTTTGTTCATTAAATTTATTGGCAGCCCATTTTGTTTCAAAGGAGCAGGGCTTCCATCCCACAGTCATGGTTGTCATTTTGACATTTTAACACTTCTACCAAAATAAGGAGCATTTAAAAACATTCACAGAAAAGCATTCATTACATTATACCATAGTGGAATGCATTTAATTATTTAACATATGCGTACTGTTTTGCCTTTCTATGGCTGTTTTTCATTTTAGTTATAACTAATTGCCTCAGCGAATTCAGTGCTACATCTCACGAGTAACTTAGCCAACAAACCCAAAGAACAATTTTGGAATAGCCTCTTTTTTTAAAAAAAAAAGATGTGAATCACATCTCAAGCAATTTAAAGTTAGAGCTAAAGCTGCTTTAATTAAATGTAATTAAAATTTGAATTAAAGTTTCTTTCTGCAGTTATTCTGCTGCTCTAAGGAACCAAAAGAAAATGGAAAAGTTGAGCAGAGGAAGAAGAGAATATTTTTCCTTATTAACTTTGAGAGGGAGGGTACATTTACTCTCTGAAGGAACAAGCTCTTGAAGTAGGGAACTGCCAACAGCAGAGATTCCAGATGAAATCCTCTTAGGCAAGGAATTGTGACCTCACTTAGCAGTTGTAGGAGAAGATCTTGCTCTCTTAGCCTTAAGGGCATTCTAGGAAAGACAGTCTTGACATGCTTTAGAGCAGTGGTTTTCAAACTTGACAACTTTAAGATGTATAAACTTCAACTCCCAGAATTCCATAGCCAGTCCTGCTGGGGAAATCCACACATCTAAAGGTTGCCAAGTTGAAAAGCATTGCTTTAGAGGACTGTCAAAAAAAAAAATCATCAGAGATAACGCAAACAAAGTGGACTATTATTCCCATAACAATTTGCAACCAAAATATTTAAAAAGCTATTTTGTAATTCCAATGCTGAATTTGCTGTGTTTCCATTAGAATTTTACAGCACCCACAATACTGGATATATATTGGTCATATCTGTATTTAAGATTGGCAGCTGTCCATTTTTTCCCCACATGCGCGCGCACACACAATTCTTATTCAGACAAGTACTGTCAGCTGCCACCTTATGCTTGCTTGTGCTTTGCTTGCTGTGCAATGACAGACTGCCATGAACTATGGGGAGGGGGAGTGAAGGGGGGATGCTTGGGGAAATGAAAGTAAGTGCTATATCTCCTCGAGATGCTGCCTCAAGATCACCCAGCTGGAAGAAGGAAGCATATACCAAATTGCACTTGCTCTGACTGTTATGAAAACATCTTGCCTGAATCTGGTGGGGGATGTTAGGGTGGGCAAAAAGAGATAGTTAAGGGAGGGAAAAGTAGAACCTAGGGATTTTGGTGCATGACTCTCTGTTCTGCCTTGGCAATACTGCAATATACTTGATCTCTAATAAAACTATACCTTTCTGAACAAATGGAGCCAAGGATTGTTTCTAGGCCAGCATCTGAGCCATTAGATCAAACTGGCTCTATAGATATCAGAGATAAATTCCTTATTCCTGTTTAAGTTCACAGTTAGCCCAAGTATCATTTTGATACAGATAGTTGCTCCAGTCTAGTGACTTCCCATAGCTAGGGAACGCCTGTGCACAGCAAAGCATCCCAGCAAAGCATCCCAAGCTCAGAGAGAGTGGCGTAGTGAAGAACTGGTTGATGCAAACTAATCGCATAAAGTTAGAATTCTGTTTTCTCCCTCTCATCTCCTGCTTTGAATTTATTTGGCCCTCTGCCCACTCCTTTACTATGTTTGGCACAATGCTACTTACCCTAAAAGCCAATAATGTAATGGCCATGTCCATATCTAAGACCAGACTGATCGTTCACTGATGAATGGATTTCCACGGACCAATCCCTTTTATTGGAAATGCTATAAGGTTAATAGTCTATAGCAGGGGTGTCAAACTCAATTTCATTGAGGGCCACATCAGCATTGTGGTTGCCCTCGGGGGGGGGGACGGGTAGGTATGGCCAGGGTGGGCGCGGCCTACTGGGTGGGTGCAGCTGGAGTGCGTATGGCCTACTGGGTGGGCATGGCCAGCTCTACATCATTGGCATCAAGGGTGCCTATGGGGGCCTGGGCAGGAGTGGGACAGATCGGGGGTTCTCTGGCAGAAGGAGGGTCTCTGGGCCAGGGCCAAGGCAGCGGGGACCGTTCCCTCACTGTTTCCAGGATGGCTTCGGGGGCCACATGAAACCACTTTGCGGGCCAGATCTGCCCCCCCCCCCGGGCCTTGTGTTTGACATGTCTGGTCTATAGGGATATAGGAGAAAAGAGGCTGTGTGTGGCTCACAAAATACACACCAATAGTTATACTGCTAAAGTTAGTAGCATAACTTTAATGATTAGGGAACTGAGCCTATCAAGTGAATGGGCATCAACCACAATAAGACACAAGAATCCAGGCATTGTTCCCTTCATCCCACCAAGTACTTACAGAATGACGGTTAACCCAACTGGAGATGATATATGGCTTGCTGCTATTTTATCACCTTCCATCAGTCCATATTCCCCAATTGTTGCTCCTTAGCTAAGTCTCAGAATTCTCATTCAACCTCTTTTTTCCAAGCACACTGGGAATTTAGGGACTAAGATTCTCCTAATACATCCAGGCATGCATGAGTAGGAGTTTAGCTTCCTGCTGTTGCCTTGGTTTTATGGGCTGGGGAGACCAAATTGCAGTGTTGCTATGGATTAATAGTCCATTCCTAATTTGGGGGAAATTCTCTTTCTCTTCATGAAATAACACAGCAGGGTAAGTTTTTTTTGCCACGGGGAATCAATTTGCCTGCAACCAGCAGCATTATTTCCAGATAGTGAGGTAAGAGTCCTGTGTAGGAACAGCTCAAATTAATAACCAGGTGGCTGAAACTGGATTACAGGTACTCCTGAGACTTACAACCCCCAACTGAGCCCAGAATTTAAGTGGCTATGTGAGAAATTCGTGAAATGAGTTTTGCCCCATTTTGCCCCATTTTTCTTGCTACGTTTCTTAAGTGAATCACTGCAGTTGTTAAATTGATAACACAGCTGTTAAGTGAAACTGGCTTCCCCATTGACTTGGCTTGTCAGAAGGTTGCAAAAGATGATCACGTGACCCCGGGGACACTGCAACCGTTATACATATTAACCAGCTGTCAAGCTTTGGAATGTAAATCACATGACCATGGGGATGCAGCAATAGTACAAGTTTGAAAAATGGTCATAAGTCACTTTTTTTTCCACTGCCTTCGTAACTTCGAACTGTTGTAAATTGAGGATTATCTGTACAGTTTTAATCCCAGGCTAAGTTAAGATCATTCAATGTTCAGGAAGTGGCTCTCTCTTAACCTTGAAACCTGATCTTTAAAATATGCTATTGCACGTAATATAATATAATGCCCATAGTGGGCAATGCTAGTGGGAGGCCTTTAAGTTTCAGGGTCATATTTCCTTGGAAAAATCCATCTGCCAGGGTTAATTAGAAGCTATTCATTTAGGTTTAAAGTACAGGGGATTTGGATTATTTTAAAGTTTGTTTTATGAATTTCATTTGTGGGGATTCTGCATTAGGGAGTTACTTTGCTTGAACAGTCATCTTACGTGTGAATTTAGCTGATAATGCAGCTGGATCGTTACATTTGCAATGCCTTCGGTTTCTTCTATAAAACAGGATCTCCATTTCTTAGTGGGTAAACAACTGGGGCGTTCAATAAGGGGCAGAAGAAATTGCAATTCCTAAATGTGGGGGGGAGGAGGAAGGAGGGGATCAAAGAATTTTGAATATTAAGGATACATTGCTATTTGTCTGGATATGATCAGAACCAAAAGAAAATTTCCTTATTGATGACCTTGCAGTGATTTGTGTTAGATCAGTGCTGATGTCGTTTAGTCTGTTTGCAGATTGTAGAGTCCATCACAGGCATGTCAAACTCACGATGTCACGTGACCTCACGTGACGTATCACGACTTTTTCCCCCCGTTGCCCGGAATGGGGTGGGCGTAGTTTCGGCATGACGCATCCGGCCCGTGGGCCGGCAGTTTGATATGCCTGGTCTATCACATGTGATTAAAACTGTAGATTATAAAGTGTATTATTAAGCTTGTGATAAAAGAACAAAGAAAAGCCAGTGTGGATAGGGGTTATGGCATTAACTCTTGAGTTCTGGTCCCGCCTTAAGGCACAAAGCCAGCTGGCTGATTTGGGGCCAGTCGCTCTCTCTCAGCTCTAGGAATGAAGCAAGGGCTTCTGAAATCTCATCAAGAAAACTGCAAGGACTTATCCAGGCAGTCAGCAGGAATCAAAAACAGACTCAAAGGCACCAATAAATAAATAAATAAGAAAGATAATTATTTTGCCATATTTTAAATGTAAGACTGTCAATTCCAGTTATTCTTAGGTTGGGTGGACGTGGTTGATACTTAGAGGGGAACCCCAGAGCCCTATGTTAGACTGAGAATCTGATAACAAGCAGAAAGTAATGGTAAGATATTTCCGTCCTGTTGGCAAGCAAACATTGGATATATCTGGGAGATCCCCAGGAGCCCAGCTCCACTCATAGAAGACTTTACCTGTCATCATAAATAATGGACTTATAAGATTTGTTTGCTAGTTTCCTAAGGCTTATATACCACTCAGATCCAGAGGGGACTCTGAAAGGCTTACATTCCTTTCTTTCGGTGAGAAAATATAATGGCAAAACAATATTACTAAATTACAGTGCAATAAGGTGCCACAACTATATTAATTATATTATTAATATAGGGTTTTTTTTAAAAAAATACACGATAATTTAAAAATTTTTATTAATGATAATTTTAAACATTTTAAAAAAACTATAAATACCAAGGCACAAGAAGCCTCCAAACACAAACCAAAGTGAGGGCTCCCAATTTATTTCTGCTCCCTTCTCTCATAAAAGTCCAATTTTAATGGATTTCCAAAAGCTCAGCCAAGTTGTTGGGGCTAATCTAATTTTGAGAGAAAATGGGCTGCAACTGAGACAGCTTAGCTCTTGAGAAGGCCATGTAGGTGGCAGTTCTTGAAAAGAAGGGTCAAAAGTGAGCCTGCCCTACCCGGTCTTATTTTTTTTGGTCAGAAACCACTGGGTCCTGAAGATATCCAGGCCCTGAGCCACAAAGGGCTTTAGAGGTAAGAACCAGAATCTTGAATTATTCCACAGAAAACAACGGGCAAACTAGTGAGGTTCTTGAAATAGGGGTGTTACATGGAAGAACTTGGAGATTCCCATTGCTGCTTCAGAGCCTTATTGTAGACCATTTGAAGCTTCCTGATGGTCCTCAAGCATAGTCTCATGTATAATCCAGGTACATGAAATAGAGCAATGTTATCTCATATAAGGAAGGGATATCACATGCATGGCTGACTCACATTTTTACTGGGAGGGGAGTATCTTTTGTTTAATAAACCTGTACATAATATTGCCAAATCCAGCAGAGCCCTTTTTTTTAAGCCTGAAGCTACAAATTGAAATTATGGAAACAGATGGCAATTTCATTGTCACATCAGTCAGTGCCAATTTTTTGTTTCTCCATTACTAATAAACAATTGTTCAAAGGAATATTTACTTAAAGGTAGCTGACAAAATTTCATTATGATGTGTTGCTAATTTAAAAGTCGCTTTGGGAATGTCACACCAACATTCATAGTGTGGATTTATTATTGTTGTTGTTGTTGTTGTTGTTCAGTTACTTGAAGCACTAGTCTTAACACCTTGCTTTATGATCAGATTCTTGGTCTCATTGGCTTAGTACCATACATTCTGAGTGAGTCTGGTTTGTACATTACGCTGATAAGCCACAGTAGCCTGGTTCACACATGAAACTAAATCATATACCAAAACTAACCCTCAAATTATATTAAAGATTAGCCAGAATTAAACAAATCATATTGCAGTTTAACATCATGTAGACGCTCATCCCTCCTTTTTTAATTGTTTGATCAAATAATTCCTTTCTGGTCATCCAGCACACGCTGATCCACTATTTTATATAAGTAGCTCTGCTTAAAGGTAAAGGTAAAGGTTCCCCCGCACATGCGTGCCAGTCATTTCCGACTCTAGGGGCCGGTGCTCATCTCTGTTTCAAAGCCGAAGAGCCAGCGTTTGACCGAGGACGTCTTCGTGGTCATGTGGCCGACATGACTAAACGCCAAAGGCGCAGGGAACGCTGTTACCTTCCCACCGTAGTGGTCCCTATTTTTCTACTTGCATTTTTACGTGCTTTCGAACAGAAGCTGGGACGAGTAACAGGCGCTCACTCTGTTACACGGCACTCACGATTCGACCTGCCAAACTGCTGACCTTCTGATCAACAAGCTCAGCGTCCTAACCCATTGAGCCACCGTGTCCCTAGAGCTCTGCTTACTATCACCTATTAAAATCGTTAACTAATTTTCTGCCTCCCTTGAACAGAATTTCACATAAGTGTCTGCTGCTGGAACTGAATGACCAAGCAACAATTCCTTTTGAAATGAGAGAACAGAATAACAAAGTTGGAGATCTTCCAGTCCAACCCCCTGCTCAAGCAGGAGACCCTTTACCATTCTGGAGAAATGGTTGCCCAGCCTTTTCTTAACAACCTCCAGTGTTGGAGCAGCCACAATATTCTGGAGGCAAGTCGTTCCACTGATTAATTGTCCACTGATTAATTGACGCCCACCGCTGAGCAAGGCCATCTTTAAGTGAGTTGCACCTGATTTTATGACCCTTTTTGCTGCAGTTGTTAAGCGAATCTCTGTGGACATTAAGTGAATCATATATTCATTAAGCAAATCCAGCTGGGAAGATCGTGAATGGCGATCACCTGACCCTGGGATGCTGTAAATACATAATGATTACCAAGCATCCGAATTTTGCTCCTGTGACCCCAGGGACACTGCAACAGTCATAAGCGCTAGTTGCAAGTCTTTTTTTCCCCAGTACCATTGTAACTTTGAAAGAGTTGCTGAATGAATGGTCATAAGTTGAGGAGTTCCTCTATTGGAGCTACATCGCTCTTTTACAGAGATAAGCAAATAAAATTAAGCTATATTTAATTTGCAGCAGCAGTACAAATTGATATAGTCTTGCCCTCCTTCATCTGAAATTCATAATTAATAGTCCATTTGCATTCAGCTGAAACTGAACCAGATCTCCGTTCTTTCCACTAATACTTCTTGTTCTTAGGAAAATATTTTTTAAATCCAAGATCATTTTTTTCTGCTGTCCAAACTCCTATTACTTTATTTCAGATTATAATCTGGATGCATGCTTATGTCAGCAATTGTACCTTCCCCCAACAACCTTTCCGATTAATTTTCCCTTCCACATTGCCTTTGCAGATTGTGCTCCGGCTTTCTTCCTTTTAAAGCAAGAGCCGAAAACATACCAATAAATTCAAGCTCTTGAACAATGAAGAAAAATAATATTGAAAAAAGCTGTGCTTTTAAAACAACAACAACAACAACAACAACAACAAAAACCTGTTTACCAACTCTCAATTTTTTTGGTAGACCAGAAAAGATAAAGTTCTTGCCCTTATTAAATATTTATCAGTTAATTACAATATGTAGATTGCATGGGTGGGTCATTCATCTTTTAAGGGGGGAGACAATAAAATACAGGGGAAAGTTGTGTTATCATAATTGCCTGCTGCCACTGGAAGCAGCCAAAGCTGCTGCAATGTATTTTATGTTTATCTGCACCGCCGCATTCCCATTTTGTGCACACAAAGCTGCCTCCCCGTTATTATTTCACAGATACTTAATGACTGCAACCTCTGCATTTTCTTAGGAGGGTTCTTTGCCAAGAGAGAGTTGTTATCGCAACAACCTCAGGGTGATCTGTCTCTTCTTATCCTCCAACCAAAGAAAATAAAAGAAAGGGTGATTAGGACCACAGATTCTCTACCTTCTTCCTGCTTTAGATCCAGTCCAGTGACTTTGGGGCTCTGCAGGTCAAAAATTCAGAAAATGCCTAACTTGACTCTGCTCTCTCTCTCTCTCTCTCTCTCTCTCTCTCTCTCTCTCTCTCTCTCTCTCTCTCTCTCTCTCTCTCTCTCTCTCTCACACACACACACACACACACACACACAGAATCAATTCTCTATCTCCCACCTACATCTAGGCCACCTAGATGTGCTGGTGAACAGTGGCATGTTGCCCAAAGTGTCATAGTCACAGGTCACACTGGTCTAGTCTGAGATTGCCGACAGGGTTACAGAATTCCAAATGCCAAGGTAGGCTTTCTGTTCGCAGGGCCCTCTTCAGTAATTGTGAAAAACTGGGAGCCACAGCAGCATGTGCTCAAATAGCTCTTGAGAAATTTGCATAAGGCTCCCACAGGAGGCCCCTATTGAATCGACACTTCTGCTGGATAATCAGTACGCAGCAAAGTACCTCTAAGTCCTTTCCTTGCTTCGCATGGTGTCACCTGCTGCTATAATTTACTTGTTTTGCTTTCTTTTAACTCCAGATAATAAATACATTGGAACCTACATCTTCCAGCCGTAATGCATCATCTAATTTTTACAAGGATGCCTCTCATTTCCACGGGCTATTTTTTTTTGGTAGAACATAAACAATGAATAGCTGATGCTTAGGGTTTTGTCATAATGGTGGTCCACCTGTCCAGAAAAAAAGGGAGAAAGATAAGCTACGGTAGAGAGATTGGAGGTGGGCTAGATGGAGGGGAGCATGTTTATAGGGGTTTTTTTTATTAATGGCTCTATCATAACCATTCCCATCACCCTGGAGCCATTTGGTCAGCTCCAACGTGCTTCTAAATTCCAAATGTGGTCCCAGTGTGGAGAAGCTTTTCAATGGTTAATAATGAAAGCTCTGCCCTGTACCCAGTTCTGGAGGCTGTAAACCTGCCTTTACCCCCTATTCCTTTATCCTGTGGGCTTTCCATTGGCCTCTGATAGATCAGTAAAATTTGAGCTGATCCATGGATATACTTTAAATATTTTCTAGTAGAAAATGGAATAGAAACATTTAAAGAGATTTAGTTTTTCTTTAAATCAATGTACACGTTCAAAATGGTAATGTAGAATGAGGGTGAGCAAATACAATAAATAGAAGAACTGAAAAGCTACGGTAAACTGCTTATGCCCTAATTCTAAAATTCAGCTTCAGAGTATTTCTTAATTAATCCATAATTCAGGAGGAGCAGAACCTAGGGTGCAGTGGACCAGAGAAACAATAAATGAATAGAATAAGTGAATTCCTGCTATCTCTGCTCACGTTTAGTTCTTATCCCTAAATAGTACTGAGAAGCCCTAGCAATTTTGGCAGCTCTCTTTCAAATTGTGGCCCATTAAAACCCCATGGACCACAATTTCACAAATGACTTATCATGCATTGCAAGAATGGGTTGTCATGGGAAATTCAGAAAGACAGAGCACAACACCGAAGAGAAACAACCAACCAATTATTCAATAATGGTTGGGTACCTGCTTTACAAGAAAGATGAATCCCAAACAATGGGAAAGCAAAGATTCTTATAGATTGTAGAACATGTGAGTAGCAGGCAGGAAATCCTAGGGATTTGATTTGTTGCCAGCCTTTGCTGAAGCCAAGCAGCTCATTGTCTGTGTACCTATGTACCTGGGATGACTTCTACTTTTAGGCAAAATAGGCCTTTCAGGAGAGCAGCCCATTGTTAAGGCCATGAAATGTTGAGACCATCAGCTGATCAGGAGTTAGAAGGCCCGGTTTCTCTAGGTTGCAACTCCCTTGACATTGTGCTGTGAGCTGGTGAGGAGCCTCTACTCTTTGGTTTAGAAGTGGTTGCAGGCGCTTTATCGGGGGCATGGAAAGTCAACCCGGGTTTCATGGGGTTAGTCAAAGAGGTGAACTGGGTTTGATCCTAGTCCTATCTAAAAGAGGGAGATGGTATAGTCTCTGTTTTCCTTGTTAAGTTTATTTTCTCTGTCACATGAGTGAAACAAAGAATAAGCAAATTAAGTCAACCCAGAGAAGGTCTCATAAAACCATGTGTTCATGTTGCCCTACCCCAATCTGTAAGAGCTGACTCTAAATCCAGGCAGATCTTTTTTTCTAATATTGCTGTCTGGCCACATAAAAGCAGAGTTGGAAGGACTGTCAGGGACCATATCACCAAATCTCCTGTAGTGCCCAGTATAACTATTGTACCCTACTGGACATCCAGCTTCTGCTTTAAATCTAATAAAAGTTAATGTTTTTCTTCTTCATTTTCTGGAGGCTCAACATAATTAGTTTTTTACAACAGCTTCTTACAGCATTTGGATTCCTGATTCATCACCTTTGTCATTATCACGTCTTAAGTGGATCTGTCATGAACAGGATACAGGTGCAGTTACTTCACTGTCTGGAGACAAGATTCTTAGTCTGCGTGTACTTTTAGATTGACAAAGTAGGAAACAAAACATTTACAAATGTTTAGGTAGAGAGATATTGCTTAATGAGCTATCCTTAATATTTTTGCCTTTCAAACTTAATTAATAGCAGTAAAAAAAACTATGTGAGGGAACTGATCCCATCAAATTGATGAGAAGTTCTTTTGTTTTCATTGGGAATATTTTTCCTATTGGAATCAATACCACTCAGAAGTATTAAGCTTTGGCTGGTGTTCATAATGGAAAACTAAAACTCAGCCGTTCAGTTTAATTTCTCACTCGTTTTTTTTACTCCTCAATATAAAATAAAATGTTCAGCATCAGCAGCAAATGTAGCTAACTTTGATAACAGCAGCAGGTGCCAGACCTTTAACCTCAACTATCTTTACGATAACGTTTCACATTTTCAGTGTTTATGCTATTGTAGTAAAGGAAATCAATAGTTAGCAAATAAGAAATAATAACTGTTTTGAAAGAGTGAAGCTTGAAGCTGGACTCTCTTACTTTTAATACTCCTCAGAATTTCCTAGTAGTCTTCTTTCCACAGAAAAAAGGCTTCTATTTCTCTAATTAATTTGTAGGTATTGTAGAATTAAAGGTAGCCACTTCTATATTATTGTGAAGACAGGGAGTGCTGTACTTTCTTTATTCAACTAGGCATCTCTCCATCATTGTGTATCTTCTCTGGATATCCAGTTTGAAGAAAGTGCCATGGGAGTATTTCCTTTTAATTTTATGAAAATGTAGGAAGCCAGAGAGGTTACAGACCTCCAGAGAAATGATTAGAAGTGAAAGACCAGAGATAAGAAGAGATTGGACACTATTTGTCTGAAATGGTATAGGGCAGGGGTAGGCAACCTTGGCTCTTTTATGACTCGTGGACTTCAACTCCCAGAATTCCTGAGCCAGCATGGCTGGCTCAGGAATTCTGGGAGTTGAAGTCCACGAGTCATAAAAGAGCCAAGGTTGCCTACCTTTGTTAGGGTCTCCTGTTTGAGCAGGGGGTTGAACTAGAAAACCTCCTGGCCTTCTTATACAGATAGTCCTCAACTGACTACAGTTCGTTTAGTGACCCTTCAAAGTTACAATGCCTCTGAAAAAAGCCATTTTTTCATGTATGACACCATACCACCATTTTTCCCATGTATGACAGTCGCAGCATCCCCATGGTCATGTGATCAATATTCAGATGCTTGGCAACTGATTCATATTTATGACGGTTGCAGTGTCCCCAGGGGTTGTGTGATCCCCTTTTGAGACCTTCTGACAAGCAAAGTCAATGGGGGAAGCCGGATTCACTTAACAGCCGTGTTACTAATTTAACAACTCCAGTGATTCCCTTAACCCCTGTGGCAAGAAAGGTCGTAAAACGGGGGCAAGCCTCACTGAAAAACTGTCTCGCTGAGCAACCAAAACGCTGGGCTCAGTTGTAAGACGAGGACTACCTGTAACTAGGAGGAATACAACTCCACAACCGAACCCTAACAACAATAATGCCACCTTTTCACACTTCTTCCTTGAGGAAACAAAATCGAAAGCTGTTACTTTTACATCAGTTGGAGTTAGAACAGTTGGGGGAGGGGGGGAAGATTTTTTTTCTGACGCACAAGGACTTGTGTTACTGCCCTCCATTTCCCCACACACCCGTAAAAGATGGCTCTTTTTCCCACATAGGCCTTCCATCCTTGTGCCGAAGCCCAACACCTAACACTCCTCGCCACTTCAAGGGAGACTGGAAAGTCTAACTTACCCTGTTGTCTCCGGAAATGGAAGCCGGTTAATGGAAGGCAGGGGCCAGTTGTGGAGAGATTGTGTGTGTGTGGGGGGGGGGGAACCGTACAAGCCAACTAAGCTTCAGAGCTGCATACTAACTGGGAGATGAAAGAGCTAGAGGCCTTCTGAAGTATGTGCTGTCTCAATGATTAATGGGGGTGAGGGAAGGGTGAGGCCCAGCCCTCCGTATACTACAAGATGGCAAAGTGATTCTAAGAACAACAGAGCAGTGTTCATGGAGGAGAGGTAGGCTGCCTTCGCCAAGAAAGTCTCCTGGTGCGGTTTTTAAAAGTCTCTTTATTTCCAGTATCAAAACATTACATTAAAATAGATGCCGAGAGCCAAGCGGTCGTTAAAAATAAACCAACAGTGATGTGTAACATGCAGTGAAAGTGTGCCTCGCAGCAGCCAGTGAGTTCTCCTTCTATCTAATGCATTCTTTTCAATTCTGCTTCTGAGAGGGAGACAATGACACACACACACCCCGGCTTGCAGCCATTTGCTCAGCCAAGAATACCAGGATGCAGGTAAAGATTCTACAGCATCCCTGTTTCACAAGAGATGGTCTGCCTGCGTTTCTTTTAAGGTGTTTAAAATACAGAGTTGTACTTTCAGATTTTACCAGGTGCTCTAGAAAGGCCTTGTCCTCCACAGAAATCGAATACCCTCTCCTCCAAAAATGGACCTTTAAGGCTAAGTTGGTTTAGAACAGAGTTGGCTGCTTACGTCCTAGGCACTTAAGGTCAGCTAGGCTTGGGGAGAAAAGTGGGGGCCGGAGGTAGGAAAATAAACAACCAGCTATCTCTGCTGCAGAAGCATTAGTCTGGTCTGAAGATGTTTATAGGAGGCAGATAATAACAAAATGGGAGAGTGGGGTTTAAGAGGATATTCTAAACTGTGTTGGTTTTTTTTAAATTTTATCTGGGGGGGTGTTCTCAGTAAAAAGAATTTAGACATAGTATAGCTTGCTAACTATCCCTGCAGATGTTCCTTTGCAGTGACCAAATTTAGGGAAGGCTTCAGGTGAAATTTCATTTCAACTGAACTCCAGTAGTTCCTCATGAATGGACAAGGCCATTTCCTAGCATCTTCTGTGGCCTGGGACTATTTCTCGGTGAAAGACACCAGAAGGAAGGATTAAGAGTTTGAAAAGGGGGGTGGGGAGAAGACATGTAAGTCTACATTTCTACTGAGGTTTCTGGGTGAACACTCTGAAGCTCCCTCAGCCCTAAACAACTTGCCAAGAGAAGAGAACTTCCATCATATCTTCACTCTTGTCAGACTTTTAAGAAATAGAGGAAAGAGTTAATCCTCCTGCCTGCTGCTGCTACCGCTTCAATTCCTGGGGACCAGTTTTTGCTAAAGGGCCCCCAGTTGCTTATTCTGCCCTTGGTTACATGCATGTTGTGGTGAACAATTAGTTAATAAAGGGTTGTCTGCAGTGGCGGGTTCAAATATGTGAACAACCGGTTCTCTGTGTGGTTCTGTGTGTGGATGCCGCTTCCAGAAGTCCATTCTGGGTCTGAGCAACAAAAAATTAGCTACTGGTTCTGCTGAATTGGTGCAAACTGGCTGAATCCCACCACTGGTTGTCTGTGCTTGCCCATTGAACTTGTAAAGATCCCTGCCATTAGGGCAAGATGACTGTAGTGGCAAAGGGAGGTTCCACCCTGTAGATAAAGGGAATAAAAAGGAAGGCCCTGAGCTTCTCAAATAGGCTAGGTAAAAAAGAGTGAGGCTTGGAAGTATCCAATTTTAATTACTTTCTTTAATTTTAGGCAAAGTAATGCCTGGAAAATGAAAGTAACTCAGATGAGACTTCCTTCTCCCACCTGGGGACAAATGGCTGCTTCTGCTACTGAATGGCTGAGATCCAGTTTCACATCTTTCATAAAAGTATATTAGAAAATGTGTTTCACGCAAGAAACAGATCAGATTATTATTATTATTACTATTATGGTCGGTTGCACAGTCAGCCAGATGTTTAGACTGGATTTGGCATTTTTTATCCACCCATTGAGCCCTTCCCAAGGATAGGCAGATGTTGAGTTTTGATTGTTTTATTATTATTACTATTATCAAAAATCAAAGTGGTCTTTCCTTGAGTAAACAATCCAACAGTGGCTTCTACTTTTCCCCACCAATAAATTTTTCTTCAATACAATTAAATAAATAGGAAATAATGGGTGGGCAGGTGGGGGGGGGAGGGAGGAATATTGTTGGTTTCACTTAGAGGTATTTGTTTTAATGAGATAATAGGACTGTAGCAATTTCCCCTGCTCTGCTTCCGTCCAAGCAGCTCTCACAGATGCTTAAGATTTACAGGTCCCTGAGAATCTCCCTGAGGCACAGGATGTGTGGTTAAATCTGTGTAAATGGGATACGAATTGGATGGCCCAAGCTGGGGATGGCTTGGGATTTCAGCAGCACAGCTGTACTCCAGGTTTCCAGAGGAGTAATCAGGGTAGCTGATGAAAGAGTCAGCCCTGGGCATATTTCCCAGGTAATTTTCTCCCATTGCTCTTGGGCTCCCTTGCAGAACTGGAGGTCCATAAGGATGGCTTTCTCCCGGTCCAAAGAAAGGGCCGTAGTCCAAAGAGACTGAAGTTACAGGGCTGTTACAGAGAGGGCCTGTGTACCCTGATGAATTGTCAAGGTCTTCTAAGGATTTGCTGCACGAAGCCAAAGGGGCCATCTCGTAATCAGCCTCCCCACGCCCATAATAGTCACCCACTTCAGGGCTGTTATTGGGCGATGCCAAGATGGTGCCCTTGACTCTGCTGTCTTTCTTGTACTTCATTCGTCTGTTCTGAAACCAGATTTTGATTTGTCTCTCGGAGAGCCTCAGAAGCTGGGCCATTTCCAGTCGGCGGGGCCGGCAGAGGTACCTGTTAAAATGAAACTCCTTTTCCAGTTCCACCAGCTGCGTTTGGGTGTAGGCTGTGCGAATTCTCTTGGAAGAGGAGAAACTTGATGGAGAGCTGCTGTCTAAATAAATGGAATGAACATTCAGTTCAGCTGGAGCCCTAACCATTCTGCATTCTGAACCAATTCATCACCTTGCAGAATATTCATCCTACAGGAATCAACACAGAAACGGGGCATGTCATGTAACAACTACACAACGTTGTTCGCACCCATGTATGTGTATTCACTCTACACATAACTGAACGATGAATGCGTTTGTGTGGTGTGTTAAGCCAAACTAATGGCTTAGCATGAAAGCTACCAGCAGATGCTGTTCACTCTTGGACTAAAAAGCTAGGAAAGAAGCTGTGACCATTATTTCATATACATTTACTGGGCCAGCTAGGTGCTGCTAGCTAAAAGTAATAAATAGTATAGCTAAAGTTTTCCCTGTACAGAATTTGTTTAGACTTCGACTTACAACCACAACTGCAATCAGAATTTCCATTGCTATGAAGGTGGTCATTAAGTGAGTCATACCTGATGAGCTGATGGCTCATGGTTAAACACTGGCAAGCTGACAGCCCAGGTTCAAGACCTGAGCACTGCACAATAGTGTGAGCTCTCATTACGTGCCCCAGCTTCTGCCCACCGGGCAGTTCGAAAGCATGCAAATGCGAGTAGATAAATAGTTATCCCTTCATCTCAGTGGGAGGAGAACAGCATTCCATGCGCCTTGGCATATAGTCATGCTGGCCACAGGACCGTGGAAAGTGACTTCGGACAACTTAGCTGGCTTCCTCAGCTAAGAAATGGAGATGGACACCGCCTCCTAGAGATGAATACAACTGGACAGGAGAAACCTTTGCCTGACCTGATTTTAATCCACAGTTGGGCTTTTCTGACCCAAGCAAATTGTGTTTTGTTAAGCAAATCACTATAGTTGTTCAGTGAATCTGGCCTCCTCCGTTGACTTTGCTTGTCGGAGGCCAGTTGGGAAGGTTGCAAATGGCAACCACATGACCCCAGGATGCTGCAATCATTGTAAATGAATGACAGTTTGCCAAGTGCCTGAATTTTGCTCATCTGGAACCAAAGGGATGGTGCCATGGTCAAAAGTGTGAGGACTGGCCTTAAGTAACTTTTTCAGTGCTGTTGTGCTAAACTAATTGGTCGTAAGTGGAGGACTGACTGTAGATGGTCTAGAAAGTCTCAGCCAAAAGTTCCTGAGGTATTCAGATGACTGGATAATTTGAAAACAAGGTTGAATCGTAGCCACATCACTGGAGGTAGTCCTCAACTTTGTTTAGCGACTGTTTGAAGTAACAACGGCACTGAAAAAAAATGACTTATGACCGTTTTTTGGAGTTATGACCATTGCAGCACACCGATGGTCATGTGATCAAAATTCAGATGCTTGGCAACTGACTTGTCGAGCCCCGTGGGCCCGACACTACAAGGGGGGTAGCCACGTTCGCCGGCCCTTCTGCTTCACCTTATCCGGCATCCAGTCTCTGTCCCCTCACGCCCCACAAAGCCTCGGAGGACGTTAACCCATATTTATGATGGTTGCAGTGTCCCGTGGTGATGTGATCATCTTTTTTCAACCTTCTGACAAGAAAGCCCATGAAGAAGCCAGTTTCATTTAACAACCGTGTGGCTAACTTAACAACTGCAGTGATTCACCTAACAACTGTGGCAAGAAAGGTCATAAAATGGGGCAAAACTCACTTAACAACCGTCTCACTTAGCAACAGAAATTTGGGGGTCAATTGTGGTCGTAAGTCAAGGGCTACCTGTACTTTCCATTTTACCTTTTGAGCCCAACAAGGTATCATTAGAAGGTATAGTACAGTATGTCTAGAATGTATGCCTGGATGTATGTATACGTATTTTGTAAGAACTGAACCAGAATTCAAAATAACCTTTTTTGCAAATATTTCCAGTGATACCAAAGGATCTCCCCTCTTCTGAAGATATCTTGGCCCAGGACACTGCAAAGAATGGTTGTTTGTTCATTTTCATTGTACTTCAGAGAAATCATGAAAAAGAGCTCTCTAGCTGAATTAGCCCTTATTTAGTCATATTCAGACTTTTGCTGCCTCTGGTCCTACTACAGTAGTAGCATAGAACCACCATAGGCAATGGCCACTGGTCATTTCATTTTTCATAAATTTGTCTAGCCCTGACACTCTTTAAAGTCATCAAAATTATTGCCCATAAATACATATTCATTTCGCTAAACCAGAATAACTGTATATCACTAATGTCACACCTGGCGTGTAATCTATGATCGGATGGGATTAATATAACTTGTTTTAAGAGAAGAAAAAAATAGCCAAGGACAAGGTTGTAAGCTGGTGCCAAAGAGCCAGGAGCAATCATAGACAACCAGCACCGGAGAAAAATGCTTTTCAGGATTCATTTGTGTTTTATTAAAACGGCAAGTTTCTAATAAAAGATTGAAACTGAAAACTCTTCAGTACCATAAAGGAACTTTCTGGGTTCTTATGAATATCATTTTTTTAAAAAAAACTTTTTTCTGTTTAACCTTAACAGAAAATGGAAATGTTCTATCTATTTATTTATACTTTCAGCGTTCTATCTTGCTGTGTATCTAGATCGTGTTATTTGTCCCTACACTCTTAATGAGCAGCTAATCACAAAGATTTTTCACAATGTAATACAGATAGCCCTCAAGTTACGACTAATTGGGCCTGGAATTAAGATCTTCAGTTATGACAGTCATTAAGCAGGTAATCACTAGAGGGCACCCAATTTTATGACCCGTCATTATACAAACGTGGTACTCATAAAGTGTACACCGCAATCATTAAGTGAATGGTCACTGAGTGAACCATTCTTCACAATGGGCATGTTTTGCAGAAAAAAAAGAAGTAAATGCTGGTTACCAGCAAAACTGCTATAAATTACAATCACCTGACTGTGGAATGCTACAAACAGCTGTAAATGTGGGCCAGTTCTGAGCATCCAAAATGTGATCATGTCTCTACAGAGGTTGGGGTGGCCATGTTCAACTCCGGGTCATAAGTAACTTTTGGGGCTCTGTCGGAACGTCAAATGGTTGCTAAGCAACCGGTTATAAGTTGAAGACAGCCTGTGTTTACTATATATCTATATCTATAGATATATAGATATAGATAGATAGATTAGATAGATAGATAGATAGATAGATAGATAGATAGATAGATAGATAGATAGATAGATAGATAGATAGATAGATAGATATAGATAGATATCTATATAGATAGATATATTATATAGATATAGATAGATATGAGATATAAAAAAATATTTCATCCATAGGAGTATTACTTTACTTTTTTTTCTGTGAAAAATTAAAAGGAATGTCTTTTTTTTAAAATCCCATTTATATCCCGCCCTTCTCCGAAGACTCAGGGAGGCTTACAATTTAAGCACAAACCAATGTGCTTAGCAATAGCCTTCATTCTATGTATATGCCTGTTTAATTCCTCCCAAGTGGCCTCAATTCTAGATTCAAGTCAACCTAGAATTGTGCGATTTTAGGTGCAAGTAAATAAAAACATGGAAGGACTTTCCAAGAAATTTGCCAGACACTCATCTAGAAGCATGCATCTTAATAAGAAGCTATGCCCAATATCGCCGCTGCCATAAATCTGGATGGGCCAGCACCAAGAAACAGTATATTAAGGTTTGCTTAGCTCTTTTGAAAACCAACGAGAGCAAACAGGTGAAAGAGATGCGTAGAGTGCAGCATAGGAACAGTTACTTAGAAAGTTATTGTCTATGCCAACCTCCCCCAACCTGCTACCCTCCAAATATATTGGACTACAGCTCCCAGAATTCCCAGGGAGGAGGAGGAGGAGGTGACAGTGAAAAGAAAGTACCTGAAAAAGGAAGGTTGCTTTTCTGCTTGGCACTGTGTCTTGTTTCTTTCATCCAAGGAAAGACTTGTTTTGGTACGTGGCTGCTACACGATCTGCTACTGCCGCCATTGGTGGTGGTGACATCACAAGGACTGGAAGAGGTAACCAATGACAGCTGCCGTAGCCTAGCGGTCTGGTCATGACCGTTCCCTAGAGGTCTCAGGGATGCAAGTCGGGAAACTTTGGAGCCCTCTGAAGACCCCGTGGGTGTTTCTGGCTCCAAGGATATCGACGGGGCTGGAAAGTGCTGCTGGCTAAAGGAGTGCCTTCTACTGCGATCTTGGCACCAGCTCTCTTCTGAGGCCTGTTGGTCATCTTCCTGCAGAGCCTTGTGCATGTCCCGTTCTTGTCAGATGGAAGGGGTGGACTGAAGGGGTGGGGAAGGAGACGGAGACCTTGCAATGGGTGTGAAAGGAATCCAGAGAGACTTCCAGTTCTTACTGCTGAAAAAAAGACCCTCCTCAACCACGTGCTCCAATAGCTAAGAGCAAGCCCCCTAAGTAGGCAGGAAGGACGCTCCTCAGCCTTCCTTAGGCAACGCTGCTAAAAAAGGAACAGGAACCTTAAACAGAGACAGCCCCATTTGGGTTTCAGTGTTTCTGAGTGGAAACAAACGCATGCGGTCTCCCAGAATGATGATCTGCAAAGGTGGTGCTGAAGATGCACTAAAGAGTTGACATCAGTAACTGCCTGGTGATGATGAGTTTATTTTATTATTTAGCGTTTGACTGGGCAGGGTTCAATACCAGCAAGCAAAATGCCCGTACTTTTGGGCTCTGAACGCTGACTTGCAGTTATATTCAAAAAGTGATTTAGGGGTGGGGGGGGTCAGTTAGAATAATGCTCACTTATTTGTCATAATAAGTAACAATAATTGATTCCATATCCTCTCCTCTGAGATCTCCTGCCATTTGATCAGATCTTAGTTGCTATTTTTTAAAAAGGAAAAGAAATCCTTCCTACCACACAGGGTGTTTCTCTCTCTCTCTCTCTCTCTCTCTCTCTCTCTCTCTCTCTTTCTCTGATTTTTGGAAGTGGTAAAAACTGATTAAATGTGTGTGTGTGTGTGTGTGTGTGTGTGTGGTCTGTATATATTTGATAAAGTTTTACTGTTGATAGGGTCCTATTTATTCTGTATTCCTGCCAGGATCATAAGGACTCAGTGATCTATTAAGTTCTCAAATTCTGTGAGAAACGTTGCGCATGCTGCACCTGAATAACAAAATATGGTCCTGGCATTTCAACCCCTTTGGAATATTCATTCCAGTGCCCATCTTATCTTTGTTGATAAAGGTGCAGATAATGGCTGCTAAAAGATGCTGCCTGAAGCTAAAGAATCTGTAATATGGAGAACTCATGTTGCACCAATAATTCTTTTCTATCCAGCAAAAAAAAAGCACATAGCTGTGTGTGTGTATCTTCCTCATTTAGGGTCAACCACATCTTTAAAGTATGAAGGAAATGATAGATACAATGCTAAGCCTAGTTGCTTGCAAGAGGATAGCTTATTTTTCCTAAATCCACCAGCCAGCAATGTGTTGTGCTGGGGTACGGTGAGAAGCTGCGTACTGATTGGCACAGACAAATTGCAAATATTTGTGGAAAGGAAAAAAAAGTAACTGGAACTTTACTAGTGATGCCCTTATAAGACTTGTCCTATAAAATAAGCCTTGTAGAGCAGAGCAACTGTAATATGCCTTTGGAAATTTGGTGGGAATTTCTCTCCATTATTCTCAATGATCTTTCTGCAAACTGCTTGCCTTGCAGGGGAAGGGGTGTGGGTAGGGCACGGTGGGGGAGAGGAAAGGAAAGGTAGAATAAATTGTAGCGATCACAGAGGAACCCAGCCATCAATTCCATTATTCCCTAACCAGGGGAAAAAAATCTGCATTTTATTTCAGCAAAGGGGTGGTCTCTGGGGCCAAGAAACCTGTAGCTATTTCAGTCTTGCTTGAACTTCATTCAGCTCCAGTCTTGCTGAACTTCAGCTACAGACTGCATGATTACAAGTATGGGGGGGAGGGGGGTAAGTGTACTTCAGTGACATGTTTGCAAACCTGCTTTTTACATTCACCGTTTACATTTTTTAAGTGTGTAAATTTAAACGTTAAAATTATAAATTGTAATTGGTGGTCCCTGCTCACCGGCAAAGTAATGCACAAAGCAGACTTTAAGAGGCACATTTCCTGAGTTCATGATCAGGAAAGACTTTTCTCTCTCTCCCTTTTTTTTTTTTTTTTTTTGGTTTTGGGGGATGAGAAGTGGACCATGGAGGTGTCAAAAGAAGAACTGTGCAAAAGCAGACAGTCTGTATATACCCCGCAGCCAGGAGTTGAGCTCCTGTCTAGCCAACACAACAGGGAGAGTGCAATGGGGGGGGCGGGAATCAGTATTTCATAACTACTATTGATGCCTGTGTTAGAAGTAATGGCTTGTTTCATGTAAATATTGAAATCATTTGTGGAATAAAAGCCTTGCTGTCAATACAGCATGTGTAGTAAACTGGCTGGCTTTGAATGGAGGAAAATAAGCAGGAGGTATTTTCCAACACTGTTCCTCCACCTATCACCCATCCAGGATAAACACTGGTAGAAATTATTTAGTGGGAAAGGGATGGCGATACGGGCGGTGTTGATATTTAAAATAAAACAATATTCTCAAAGGGGCAACTGACCCTATTGGGGAAATCATTGGTTTCTACAAACATTGACAGGCATACGAAGAATCTCATAAAGAACACATTAGGAGCTAAAAATATTAGGCTGGTGGCTGAGCTATATAAGAAGTTCTGACTGTACCGATAGAAACGGATTTGGTCAGGATTTCCTGAGGCAAATTTATAGGCAAAATAGCTGAGTGTGCTGCATACGTGGGGTAAAGCTTTTTCCAAGCTACCATACAACTTGAAACATAACGTATTCATTTATTTACTCTGCTGATTAAAACAAAACAAAAAATTAGCCAAGTAACTTTGTACCCCTGATGCTCATTCACTCGGAATTTGATTCACCACTTTCATCAGACAAAGCCCATTCATTTTTAAAACTGTTTGCTACAGTTGTAAGGATTAAAACTTTTTTTTTAAGTTAGCAGGCAGTATTTTCACTCCTTTAATATTACATCCTGGCAAACAGGTTTTCTTACCCACATGACTAGAATGGTGTAAAAGACTGAAATATAAAACAACATCTGAATGTATTCAGTGCATAGGCACTTACTCTTCCAGCAGCATGTGACAATTTAAACTTTGAAAAACGCACAGACTCAACTAATAGGTGGCTGGTTAACGCGCCTCTAACTGCTAACCCTGCATTTGAGATACAAAACTCAGAATGTAAGGCAGCTGATTGATGGGAGCAGATGGCTAATGTATGTTGGGCACAAATCAGCAACTTTTCATCATCATGAATGTTATGTTGAAAAAGCAACAGCAAACTTGCTTTGCATTGATTTCAATAGCAGCTAACTTTTTTGCATTGCACAATGGCTGCAATTTGTATATGTTTGTGTATCTGTGTGCATGTGTGCATGTGTGTGCATAGTGTGGTTATTCACTCAGTCTGATAAAATATCAAGAGTGTGTGTGAGAGAGAGATATTCTATCAATTCAGGTGAATAACCACATTGTGTACACAGACAATTCTTATTGTCTGTGTACACAATTCTAATTCTATAGGTTGAACAATAGCATCTCAGAGAAGAACAGTTAAGAAAAACTCATGCAGTGTAATAGTTATGAGGAGGATAATGATGAGGACAGCAACAATGGATGTCTATGGGTTTCACACATTAAGTATAAGAGTTTAGTTGTACTGCCATTCAATGTAAATTATTACAAGTAATTAAAATTGCAATCTTGAGTCCACTTTTCTAGGAGTAAATGTCACTAACACCAAAGGGACTTACTTTAGAGTAGGTATAGATAGGATTCGCTATTAATTTGCCTAATGCAACCTTTTAAAAAAGCAGAAGGGGGGGAGGGGGAGAGATGTATCCTGCATCTTATTTTCCACACCTGCACAGGTAGCCAGAGATTTTGGAAATTCCAAGCAGGAGAGCCTGTGGGAAAGACCTGCCTTTTCTGGGCTGAGCCTGGGCCACGGAGAGTCATAGAATGCCCCTGTAGATGGATGTTGTTATTCAATCAAGCCAATAACTCTATACTACAGGCAGGAATTTTCCTAGGCCTTTCTAAAGCTTTTCTGGATTATCCTACACCAGACAGTTAGAGAATACTTTGCTTAACCTTGTGGTGAAGAGGACTTACGTCCATTTACCTACCGCCTTTTAGCTCACTCTTTACTTCCCCCAATGAACTTTTCTAGAAATGATCAGAAACCCCTTGGAATCAGAACGGAGGGAGGGAGGGAAACTTTGGTGACACATTTACAGATCTGCTTAGGGGTGGTGATTTATAGCAGATTAACGGAGGTAGACCACTGATTTAAAAAGATTGCTTCTTTAGTTCTCCCAAGGAAACCGTTTCAGCAGAGGGACGCCGGTTTTGTGCAAACGCTTCAAGGCAGTTTTTACTGAGTATTTGTAGGCCACCCTACACCGGCCAGGGGGGACGTGACAATTGAAAACAACCCACCCCCCCAAAAAAAATGTATTTTCAAGAGGACGCTCCCAGGGGACAGCACAATATAAGACAAAAATATTTTCAAGAGGAGGTCTCGTCGCCCGTCAGCCAAGCAACCCCAAACCAGTTTTCGTCCATATTTTTATTTTTTAAAACTTCTTCACTTCACCCCACCACCACCACCACCCTCCCTTGGACTTTTTTTTTAATCGACCTGGAATTCATCCCATCTCGCTCGCGCGGTTTCCTCTTGCACTAACCCCCCCCCCACCTGAGCTAATTGTAACCGGCGAGAATCCATCGTTCGCTTTCAACGGAAGATTTGTTTTTTTTCCCTCCACCACCCACGGCTTCTTTTGCTTTTACTTTTCTTTCTTTTTTTTAACATTTCGTTCTAGAATTTTGCCAGCGACCTGACAGGCATTTGGGGAGGACGATGGATAGCTTTGAATTGCATTAACAGAACCTCTCCGCGGTTCCCTTGTTATTTTATATGGATTTATGCATTCCCGGCCGCAAATAGGCTTCCGAGAGGCCGTCTGCGTGTCCGCAACACACGGGGGCAGCTGAAACTTGCGTGGAAAGGCAGACCAATTTTCAGGGCAAAATACTTTCCGTAACCCAGGGCTTTGGTTACGGGGTGGGGGGGTGGGGGGGGAGGAGAAGAGATGGGGCGCGCCTGGGTTTCTCCTTATTTCAGGCCAAGCAAACCCCGAGCGACCCAGCCTGGCCGCCTTTCCAAAGGCGAGAAAACTCCGCCGGTGCGACCCGATCCTCTGAAGCGCGCTGAATCAGATCCACTAACTCTGGAAGGCCTTGGGGCTTCTGAGCCGGACTGGGGTGTGTGTGGGGGGGTTGAAGGGTAGAGGGGAGGGCTGTTTATCCTAAGAGTTCGTTTTGCGGCCGAAGGAACCGAAACTACGGCTGGCCGACTCGTCTGCAAGGGAGCCCAGTTGAGGATGGCGCAGACCCAGATCCGGGAAGCGATCCGGGAAGCAGGCTCCAACTTAACGGAGCGTCGTTTTTTTTTTTGGGGGGGGGAGGCCCGTGGCCGGGAAATCGCGGCTGCCAGGCCTCCGCCCACAGAGTTCCCTGGGAATCGGGGCGTCCGTTCCCCTTGCAAACTAAAGTGCTTTGGAGCAGGACAAAAGCCTCGCTCAACTCCGGCTTAATATGGCAGGCACCAGGGCGGCTTTCTGGACGACTAGCCCGCCCCGAACAAGCCAGGCGACCTGCGACTGGCCTAAAATCCAGCCCCACCAAAATCGAATCAACCTGGCTGAGCATCCTAACCTGGGTCGGCCAGTGAAAGGATCTTGGCGGGCCCCCCCCCCCCAACTGTTGGGTTGCAAGGATTAGGATGGATGGGATAAGCGTTAAGGGCTGATTCCGCCTAAAAACGAATTGGGTCGGCCAAAGGGAAGAGGCGGCTGGATTGCGAAGTTGAATCTCTCCGTGTACTTCGGGTACCGTCGCTAGAAGGGCAGTAAATCCAGCTTCCCGGGTTTTCTGAAATATAAACTAGACGCCGGAGAAATCCCTTTGATCTCTGAGACCTCTGCGCGGTGCTCTCCGTCCCAAGTCTCATACCCCATCTACGCTAGTGATACGGGCGTTTTAAATCAACCTAACGAAATTTCTCACCCGTTTTTTTTCTTCCCCCCCCCTTTTTTTCCCTTCAATATTTCGAGTTGTTCAATTCCAGCAAAAAGCCCTGGGGCTAACTTTTGGAAGGCAGGTCGCGTTATGCAAACTTGGGCTTCGCGATGTTGTAGCATCCTCTTTTTTAAAAAAAAAATAAATAAAAAAAAATCCCCAACTGCTTATATTTTTAACAAACGTCTTGCGGGGAAAGCTTGTTTTAATAACACTTAAAGGTGGCAATACCAGACCGGGGTGCGGGGGGGGGGGGAGGGAACAAAAGCAAGGAATAATGCACGCTCGCTCTCTGCTCCTCTCCCTCTCTTTCTCTTTCTCTTTCTCTCTCTCTCTCTCTTTCTCTCCCCCTCCAAGCGAGAAGCATCCCCATTTCTCTGAGCTTTAACAGGAGGCCAGCTTCTAATGGCTCCCTTCCTCCCATCCTCCTCCCCTCGCAATTCTCCTTCCCCCTCCCCAAGCAAGAGTGGCAACAAAGAAATGGGGAGAAAAAAGAGCGGGGGGGGGGTGTTTAGAAAAGGCTGGCTGGGATCCGACCCAGTCCCCGCTAGACCCTCACTTCATTTGGCCTAAAAAAATTTCTGTGTCACTCTCTTGTGTTGTATTATGTTATTGTATTGTATATATATTCTAAGGCACCTACCATGCATTATCACTCATGCCCCTTGTATATTTGTGCGCACACCCTTACATGCACCCCACCCCCACCCCTTATCCCCTACCCCCTAAAAGGGATCTGCTATAAAATGTCTTTATGTAATCGGTTGGATCCCTAAGACTGGATGGCTGCCCCTTTTTAAAAAAAAAACAAATCCGAGGCTTTAGGTTCAAATTTTAAACGAGTTTGCACTAGAGAGAAGGGGGAGGGGAGAGGGTGGGGGGAGAAGAGAGAGAGGGAGGCATTTCGAATAGTCACACTTGTCAAGTGAGACCATCTTTTAGCTCTCAGAAGCAGCAAATCCATGTGAACTCTGGGTGAACCAAGATTGAAGCCATAAATCACCGCTACAAAAGCCGGCTGCTGCCTACGAGTTCCAGACCCTTACCTTTAACGCTTTCGCGGGCGAAGACGGAAAAGCAGAGCTACAAAAGTTCACTTATCTTTGCCAGCCCAAACAAGGAGGAGGGAGGGGGAGGGGGAGGGGAGAGGGATGCAGCTCGGGGGGAGGGGGGGAAGGGTGGAGTGCCCAGCGCCTTCCTACCAGCGAGCGGGCTCGGCTCCTGGCGTGGTGGTGGTGCTTAGGAGTGGTGGGCTAGGGCTAGGAGGGAGGGCTGATGCCGGGGAGGGAGACGCGGGACACGTAAGCCAACGTCATTCAACAAAGACCAGGGACAAGAAAGAGCCGGCCGGGGACGGGGGGGGGGACGGGGGGACCGGCGAGAATGGAAGAAGAGAACCCATTAAGGGAAAAAGAAGCCAGACAGCAGACGTTAATCTTGGGGCGGGGGTGGGGGTGGGGGGAAATCCCTTGTTACCCCTGGCCCTTTAAGTAAAATCAAACCAAATACGGAACCGCCTGGCAACCAGAGCGGGGCGACGGGTCTGAAAAAGGCTGCAATCCCTTCCAGCGCCCTTGACTTGGAGTAAGACCGGTGACTTCCCAAGGAGTGGAGGGGGGGGGCAAGCGGGCACCCGGCCGCCCCTGTGCAGCTGGATTCCCCCTCTGACTTTCCCAATCGACCCCCACACACAAGACACTCATTTGCAGGCGTTGCTTGGGTTGGTTTGCCTTCTCTCCACCACCCCACCACACACACACACACACACACCCCTCTCTCGCTCTGGGCTTCATCTGAGGAACTGCCTCCATTCCTCTTCCCTACGCTCGCTCTTGGAAGCGACCTGCCGCAGGCGCGCAATTGATGCTCGCTCTTCCCCTCTCTCTCTCTCTCTCTCTCTCTCTCTCTCTCTCTCTCTCTCTCTCTCTCTGTGAAGCATCCGAGCCTTGGGTGCGTGGGAGGGGCGGGCCGAAATATCGCGGGTCCTTGTTGGAAAATTAGCCCGGCACCAAGGATGGGAAGAAAAAAAAAGGGAAGAAAAGAGAAAGTTTCACGCACGCACATCCATCGTTGACTAATCTATTATGACAAACAATATGATGGATACAGCTTATGTTAATCGTCCTGGCCTTTCCTCTAGAATTTAACTGTCAGTTAATGGACACCGGAAACTGGAATTCTACATGGCTCGCTAATGGGTTTAGGTATTAGCTAGTTCTAACGATGCATACAAATGCACTTGTCTCTGTGGGCTGCCTTAAGATTTATGGGCTCTCTTTTGCCTTCGGTAGCTGTAAACAAGGAGAGGAAAAGAGAGGAAAGATGTCCCCAGCTTTGCTGCCCCTTTCTGCCGCTTAAGGAGCCCTTTCGCCAGGTTTATTCTCCCCGCCTCCCTTCCCCCCCCCCTTGGAGAGAGAGCGGGCGGAGAAGAAATTCTCCAAGATGTAGGAAAGAGTTTTGACGAAGTCCTAACTCTCCCTAAAGCACCGTTCTGTGGACACGCTTCCCACGCGGCTTAGAGGGGAGAAGAAAAAAAAAGGCCTAACGGACAGATAATAGAAGCTCGGGGCCGAGGCGTTTCGCTTCCTCGGGGACTGGGGGAACCGGGGCGGTGAGTGAGGGTGGGAAACCCAGAGAAGAGCCTCCTCCCCGTAGAAAACACGCGCTCCGACCACAGCACCCCGGCTGTGCCAGCTCCTTCAGAAAGGAACAATTAACGTTTCGGGGCAGGGGAGAAAAGAAGAGAGAGCGCCGCTGCGAGCGTTTCGCTTTGTGCCATTTCTCTTTCTAATCTCTCTCTCTCTCTCTCTCTCTCTCTCTCTCTCCTCCCTCCCTCGCTCCCACCTTTCCTTATAGATTCGATTGCTCCGGAGTTCTTGGACAAGATCCAAAGCCGTCCGGAGTTTTCGGACAACCCGGCCGTTGGGCTTGGTCAAAGGAGACGGAGGAAGTCGTACCGCCCGAGGAAGAATACGTGGATGGGTTGGTTGTTGTTGTTGTTGTTTAAAACAAACAAACAAACAAACAAACAAACCCTGACCTGGCAAACTGGATAGAACGATTCACAATTGGATACTCGCGCGCGGAGGTGTGGCGTTTGTATTTCTGTTTCTAGGTAGGGTTGTCTGAAGGAGGGAAGGCCAGAGGAAGGTGGGGTGGGGTGGGGGGAAAGACAGGGGATGAGGTGGGCTCTTAAGGGAGCCTCCCAAAAAAGGAGGGCTGGGGCTGCTCGCCTTCTTGAGCAGCACCCCTTCTCCGCAGCCAGAGGTGGCCTTGAGCGCGGCCGTTCGGCTGCAGAGCTCCCGGACGGCCGCAGCCTTTGCAAAGCGCGGGGACCAACGCCGTGCAGGTTTCGCTGGCTGGCGGCAGAAGAGCGCGGGGGGGGGGCTTTAATCCCAGATTTATTTGTACCTTCCCTTTGGGGTTCGGAGGGGGAGGGGTTGACTCTCCCTTCCTTCCCTCTGTCCCTGACCCACTGAAGATGGGGTGGGGGGTGGGGGGGCAGAGAGATCAGCCAAGAACCGCGCATCTCCTCAAGCATTTACCGTCGGGAGGCACTTCAATAGCACCTTTTCAGCCCTCAGTCAACCTGGTTGTGCTCATTTGGCTGTGGGATCTTTATCGCTATAATCGTTCTAGGTGGGAAAAATCTAAATCTGAATCTATATGTCTATATAGCCATAGAGCTAGATATCTGTATCTTACCCTATCATCTATATATCGTCTATCTCTATATCACCTATATCTATGCCATCTATATCATTTCTATCATCTATAACTATATATTTCTATATCTATGTTTTCTTAAGGAATCGAAAGAGAGCAGAGCTTCATTTACAGAGGAGTTTCTCGGCCTCAAGCTTAGTTTACAAGGATTCGGCTTTAGGCATTGAAGTTTGTGTGGCACCTTGGATGAGCAAAACTGCAGTTTTAAAGGAAGCATAATTACTGGGGGAGCAAGTACCCCAGCATATAATACCCCCAGCCTACGCATCTTTACTTGGGAGGAAGTCCTCATGATTTCAATAGCGCTTACGCCTAAGAGCCTGTGCCTCTATTGTTACTGGCACTTTTGCTTCTACACTTCATTTGGTACCATTTTCAAAATAAAGCACAACTTTCTTTAAAATGCAGCGCCCTGGGTGGATCTCAGCTAAACCAAACTAAACTAAACTAAAATACATTCGGGTGTGCTTTGTTTTCAAGGAATTTGCTAAACACAGTCTACCTTGATTGGAAGAAAAAAAAAATGAAACAGAGAGTAAGATTTACAACAACAACAACAACAAGACCCCGTTCCTGAAAGTCCTGCTTGCTAATTTCTCAGGGCCTCCTAGCATTTCCTTCACAAAGATGTGTGATCCTAAGTACACAGAGAGGGGGGGGGGAGGGAGTGCCAAGGTGTTTTAAGCTGACTTAGCAGGTATGTGTGTACTTTGGATCTCTCAGGGCAGATTAGATATGCTTTAGCATTTTAACTCTCCAGCCCAAACACTCTTCTTCTGTAAATCTAAAATGCTTCATTGGGCAGGGGAAAACAAAGAGGCTTTTACAACCGTAGGATATTCCAGTAACTAATTTTGTTTACTCTCTCTCTCTCTCTCTCTCTCTCTCTCTCTCTCTCTCTCTCTCTCTCTCTCTCTCTCTCTCTCTCTCTCTCTCTCTCTCTCTCTCTCTCTCTCTCTTTAGCATTTGATCAGGGCAAACCAGCCCACGAATATCCTCTTCCTTGGAAAGTGGAAAAAACGTATCAAGAATAGCAGAATGGAACATTCCTGGGGGGAGTGGGGATAGGGAACAAGGTGAAACAGAATGGGAAGGGTATAAAATGCTTTGGAAGATGTGCCACTCATTCCGAGGGAGTCTTGCTGCTTTGCAATGTTCACTTGGAGATCCATAACATACTTAAAACTCCAAGTCAACCTTTTTCCTATTTATTACTGTGCATAATTCAACATTATTGCAGATTAATAAGCCAATAATGATCATCTCAATAGGGAAAGTATACTAGCCAGGCTGCTTTTATGGCCACCCTTATCTTTTCTAATGACCTTTGAAGTAATAACTCATTACAAAATGAGCAATTGTCTGGAGTGCCTTTAATTTTTCTTTCTTTTTCTCTTTCTCCCTTACTTTCTTTGCTCTTCCTCCCTCCCGTTTACACACTCTGCTTTCAAGATCTGCCCAGTATAGATTTAACTTAGTCTCCAAAAAAAAGAAAGAAAAACAAGAAAGAAAAAAAGAATGATAATTCAAAGGAGATCTTCTCCAGCTCTGTTTGCAACAGTGGTTAGAAGGACAATTTTTCAAGGTTTCTTGACTGAGCCAGTCATTTTATGTGTCTCTCTAACAGCAACAACAATGCTTTACTGTGATGAAAGATCCTTGTAACGTCTCTCTTCAGAAAACTTTTAATTGCTGTTTTAGACCATAAGGGAGATCAGAGATGTTAAGAATTGGATTATTGATTTGGAACTCAGGGAGACCCAAGGACAAGATCCTACTCAGCCACGGAACTTAGTGGGTGAGGTGAAGCTAACCACGAATGATTTAGCAAGGATGAATTGGGGAAAGGTGTTTGAACTGACATAAAGAGTTATTGAGCCCTTAATGCCAGGATACAGAAGTATTACGTAAATAAAGAAATGTTTTGTTGCAAAAAATTATGTGCCAAATTTAAATAATGTGCATTTTTAGTAGGAAATAAATCTCTTGGTACGGAGACATTTCTTCAGGTGGGCTTGTTTATAGCTGAAATTGTAAAACTGCTTTCTAAGATTTGCAAACTGAATGGTTTCTTGGCAAATGCTGTCATATCTCAATGGAAATTGCAACTAGGAGTGGGCATGAATTTCTTTAACCTCCTAGGTACTATGTCTCTTTAATGAATTGCTTCCAACTCTATTACTGGCAGCTTTTAAAGTAAAACATAGCCATCCTGCTTTAGAACTTTAGATTTCAATTGCTGTATACATACACACTGACTGGAAATCAGGCTAATGTGTTTCTTGTACATGTTTTGAATGAAAGCAAGCTTTGATTTTACTAGATACAGCCATGAGGTTTGCTTCTGAACAGATATTTCAGAATAGAGAGTAATAAATAGGAAGGGAAGAGATCACTTTAGGCCTTCCCTATCAGTATAATTTGTAGGTTACCCAATTGCAAAACACAAACTAGATTCATTCAATAGGCTATATCGGTATGGAAACCATCCATTATTATATCCTTGCACCATTCTCTATAACCAAATAATTTTTTAAAAAAAAACATAAGGAACTCAGAATATGGCAACTGTTCCCATATTTTGCTTAGCATTGGTTTCCCAAATTGGGGTTAAACAGGTAAATTTGGGACCATTGCAGTATGCAAGACAATAGAAAAATTCTTACTAATGATATCATCCAGAGATTAAAAACAAGTACTTTATCTTAAAAGGTCTATGATGTTTCAGCATCTGCAAAGGCAGACTTTTGCTACACTGAATTGCTTTGCTAACTTAATTTGTGATGCAAAGGAAAATCAGATGCATACAATCTGTAGTTAGGAGGGTTAAACTTCCAGTTTGAAATGGTTGGATGGGAGCAGGTGAAGAATATCTTTCAGTGGATGATCCTTTCCCACTTCCGTGTGAATTTGCTGCTACCCTCTCCTGTGATGTGTGGAGTAAAATATTAATCATGAGAGGATGATCTAATGTGCAGAGATCGCTGTCCCATAGACTGTGGCTGAAATTGGCTGCCTAATTCCAAGCACCCTGTCATGAAATCCTTTGTTGTTGTTGTTCGAAATAGGTATAATAAAGTGAATCCAAGAAAGGCAAAGATCTTGTGGCTGCTTTTTAAAGGAGGAGCACTTTCTGCTGGGGTGTATATGGTTACATAGCACGTTCATGCAGCCAAGGTTTCAACTAATGGATAACTCACCAAAGCAGCAGAAATACTATTAAAGAGGAGCAATCTTAGAAAGCGCTCCAGAGTCTTTAAAAATAACTCAAAGGTTGCCTTTGTGGATTTCAGCTGGATGCGACTAAAGATCAAGTCGCCGGGCAGAAAACTCATAGAGAACTGCAACCATATTTAAAATGCAGAGGAGCTTTCACACCTACAGTAGGTGGAAGACTTATTCTGTCACATAAGCACTTCAGGGCAATCATTCTCATTCAGGAGAATGAATTTCACTCGCCAGCCCCCAAACCATTCAGCCCAGGGTATCTTCTTTTCCTGTGGTGGGCTGATGAGGTTGAGGCAAGTCAATATGAATGAATACTTGCGGGTGGAGTTCTGCATACTCTGCACATAGCAGTGGCCTTAGCTATTTCTACAACTAAAGCAAAGAGCCAAATGAATATCCCCTCCCACATGCACAGGGTGTGTGTGTGTGTGTGTGTGTGTGTGTGAGAGAGAGAGAGAGAGAGAGAGAGAGAGAGAGAGAGAGAGAGAGAGAGAGAGAGAGAGAGAGAGAGAGAGAGAGAGAGAGAGAGAGAGAGAGAGAGAGAGAGAGAGAGAGAGAGAGAGAGAGAGAGAAAGGGAATCAAAAAATGATCACACCTCCCACAGATGAACATCAATGATGTTAATGGCAAGGGGGCATAGTTAAGACACCACATGCAGAAGGCAGTTGTTTAGTTGTTCCAAAATGCATAGCCACCCATTGCCCAAATCCTGCCACCCGTGGAAGTGCTCATGCAGACTGGTGCTGAGATCTTGCTGTTTAGCCTATAGTTTTTCAAGTCCAACAAGGTGATAAATTTGATGCCAAGTTTATTACAAGTTTATTATCTTAGCTGTTGCCATAACAACAACATAACCCAAGGAACACTGGAATAACAGGGGGGGGGGGAAAGAGGCAGGAGAGAGGGAAAGAAATTGAACACTTTATTGTTCAAATGCAACTAGGGTTCTGTCCATTGGGCAGAGAATGAAACCAGCTTTTACAAAATCCTCTGGAACGTAGGAAGTGAGCATGTTAACCATTGCGTAGAAACATGAGTTTCAAATGGGTGGACTGATACTGGATCTGGAAACTTCTGCTTCATTTCCTAGCACAATAACTAGAACGTATCATATGAAAGATAGCCAACATCTTCATCCCCATTTCATCCTATACTGGAGGTCAGTTCTGAAGTTCCCTGGGCAGTCTTCAGAGCAACAAGTACTCTTTATAATCCCAATCCTCTTTTATTTAGGCCAAGGATCCAGGGACGTAAGCCATGGAATGCCTTTTCAGGAGGTGCTCTCCTACCCTGGATGTATTTCTGTGAAAGGTATAAACAGAGACAGCATTCAGTTTCACCAACACAATTGCTAGCGGGACATAACACAACATTGACTTTATGCTTTCACATTATTTTGTCTTAGATTTATGGATGATGGACAGTTCCATGCCGGATTCCCATTATTCCTTATGAAATGTGAACTCTTCTCTAGTTGTTAGCCATGTGTTGGCACCGAAAAAGGCAGAGGAGGAGAGAATGATAGGCTTGCGCAAAAAGGGTCCGATCCAGTTCTCATCGCTGATTTGGAAAATTAAACCCCATATGGATTGTTGATTTAACTCAATAAAAAGCAAAAACCCATCTAATCAATTTGAAACCATCCAATTCTGCTCAATGACTTGATTCAGAAAGCTGACTCGATTCAGAGATGTGACTGAAGTGCCTTCACACTGATCAAGTAATCATACACTGAAGAGCATTTGTTAATTCTTAAACAGAAAAAAAAGCTGAGTTTAAGTGTGATGGGAGATATCTAAATCTACCATGTCTGAAATGGTATAGGGTTTCCTGCCTGAGCAGGGGGTTGGACTAGATGACCTCCAAGGTCCCTTCCATATTATTATTATTATTATTATTATTATTATTATTATTATTATTATTATTATTATTATTATTATTATTATTATTATTATTATTATTATTTATATGGGGGAAGAGCCTCAATTTCAAACCATTACCATCACTATATATATACCTGCTCTCTACAGGTAAAAGCAACCTTGACACTAATTTCTACCTGCAGATAAACCAGACAAGCTAACCCAGATGCCCCTGTATCTTTGACATCCTAGGCATTTAGAAAATGTATGGTGGACATCCGTGTGAAAAACTACAGAACTGGTAATACATAACTGTATTGATCACATTCCACTGAGGCTAGAAAATGTCATGAACCAATTTCTAAGGATCAACATATTCTGTTCAACTGAAGTTACTTTTAATCAAAGGGCACTGAGGCTTTCTTGTATCACACCCAAGGGTAAAATACTACTTCCTAGGGTAGCAGCTTTTAAAGAATTGCAAGGAGAGTAAATATTTTCCAGGGTGGATAAAGCCAACCAAGGGCATTTAACACATCCAGGGTCATCTATAATCTACTACCCCTTTGCAAGGAGCCTACACCTGGCAACTTTATAAAGGGCAGCACTTGCTTAAGAGCAGGATGTTTATTGGCCAACTTAGTAGAACTATACATTAGTCTCTCCTCCAGCACTGGTAGGAGAAAAAAGGGAAAGTCCTGGGAGAGATTGGGGAGGGGAAGCAATGGGAAATTGCTCATACTAATTCTGATTTATTGATGGCAAAACAAATTCATTAAGGGCCGATATTGGGAAAGAGCTTACCTCTTAAAAAGCCAGCCAAGGTGTGGAGCTTTTAAAGGCCTGCTCCGTTACCGAAAAGTGAAAGGAAATTGGCAGGAAAGTGAATCAGCCATTCATCCTGAGATGAATGTATCTCTGCCCTTCCCATCCTTTGCATTTTAAGATCATAGCTACTGGATCGGGGACCGTACACAAAGAAGTCAACAGCCCTGCTGCATTGATAAAGTTCTCCTTTCCCTCCTTAGGCGATAAGATTTCAAGCAACTGCGATGATTCTGATTATTTCAAATCATCAGGAATGCTAACTTCTGAGGAGGAGAGAGTTCCATTTTACTCCGTATCTCACCACAGGCTTTGATTATATCTTACTCTGCCTTGGATCAACCCGAAGGCTGTTTATGCTTCAGCTGTGTGCCTGTGTTTGGCTGACACATGGGCTCGGCGTGATACCCACAGGTCAATTAGACCTCATGTGTGTACAACAGATGCTCAGCTAAAGTGCATGATCTGTAGTACTAAACTTTGCAACTGATTAGCATGCTGGTATTTCTTGACATCAGAAGCATAGCTGATGCCCACTAGTGATGAAGGGTAAAGTCCTACTTGAATGCTGACCTTGTCTGGATTAGAAATATAAAATAGTGCTATATAAGGGGGCGGTGGGGGGAAATATGTATTTATGATTGTAAGATGCCCGAGTCTACCTTGAGGTAAAAGATGGGTGGCCTATGATGTTATAAACAAATAGAATTTCCCCTGCCACTTCCCATTTAATTTGGGGATAGGAAAAAAAACATTTTTCCATGTTATTTCTCAGAAGGAGAACTTATCTTCAGCCCTCAGGGCAGAGTATGAGGTTATTACATTTATTTAATAAGGAGACGGTCACTGCTGTTCAGGTCTGATGGTAGTGCCCAATTTCTCATCCTTCCATCATTTCTACCAGCTCTCTTCAGACTTCCTGGCTTTCCCCGAAAACCTTCCATTCGCTTCCAACAGAAGGAAGACTTCTTCCAGTTTCTTTAGATCAGAAAGCAGGAGGAGTGAGGGAGGTTTCCAAATGAGATGGAGAGAAGACTACACAGGTGTAGGATTCAGAGACCAGTCAAAGCAGGGTGTCCCAAATATGCCTGTCTGCCTACGCAGAGTTTATTGTATTTATACAGTTTTAACAAGCAGGAAACTACGCACAGCAAAAGCATTGTTTATTGGTGTACTCCCTAGTCAATCTTAGAGAACATCCGAACATCCCATGCCAAGGGAGAGTCTTCCTTATCTAGCTGGTTCCTTGCAGTCCTTAGCAGTGCCAATTGGAATGAGCTCATGACACGTGAATAACAAGATACTAGAGCAGGCAGTTTTCTGCGCAGGGTTCCTTCATATCCTTGACCTCCCATATCAACAACAGGTAGTCCTCAACTTACAACAGTTCGTTTAGTGACTATTCAAAGTTACAACGGCATTGAAAAAAGTGACTTATGACCGTTTTTCAAACTTAGAGGACTGTTTCAGCAACCCATAGTCACATGAATTGCATTCCGACGCTAGACAACTGATTCATATTTATGACGGTTGCAGTGTCGGGGGGGTCACGTGATCCCCTTTTGTGACCTTCTGAGAAGCAAAGTCAACGGGGGAAGCCAGATTCACTTAAGGACCTGGGTTACTAATTTAACCAGGGCAGTGATTCACTTCACAAGAAAAGTCGTAAAAATGGGACCAAGCTCACTAAACAAATTCCGGGCTTCGATGTGGTCATAAGTCAAAGACTACCTGTCACAGAAAGTATATCGGGCTCCTAACGTGTTTAAATTCAAAAATGCCACCTAAGAAATACAACGTTAATTTTTCAAGCACCCTGCAAATAAAGTGGAGAAGCAGGAAATTCTTCAGGTGGGCAGGAAATCATTAAGCCAACTTTGGCACCGCATTGCGTGAAACTTAAAAAGTTGTTTCTGGAGTACTGTTGATATCAGAAATATTGTCAGGACCATATTGATCTTATCATATTCTGCACAACCCAACGAAATCAGCTTTGTTGTGGGGCTAGTTTCCATCAACCAACCTTAATCCTACAGTCCTGTGTGCTCTTAGTAACAACCTGTTCTTGAAAATCCATTGTGTCAGAGCATGTAAGCATTAGAGGAGGGGTGTCAAACTGCCAGCCCACGGGCCTGGTTGCATCATACGGAGGCCACCCCCACCCCAGCTCCGGCCATGCAAAAAAGCTCATGATATGTCTCAACACATCACGTGACATGGGGAGTTTGACACACACCCCCGTGCATTAGAAGATACATGCTGTACGCAAATGGCTCTAATTTACAGAGTCACATATGCTATGTTTTAAATGTTGTCAACCCATAGTAATATATGGGAAGGCAGAATACTTGGCAGGACTCTTCAGCTAATCCATTCTGCATCAATACAGTGCGTTTTTCTGGTGAATATCTGTGGAGACTCTTTGTATATTTGTTCTATGGCAGAATATAGTCTCTCCAATTACCCTAGACCAGGGGTAGGCTACCTTGGCTCTTTTATGACTCGTGGACTTCAACTCCCAGAATTCCTGAACCAGCATGGCTCAGCTTAGAAAACTCTCCCTTTCCCCTCAGAATGGCTGGCTCAGGAATTCTGGGAGTTGAAGTCCACGAGTCATAAAAGAGCCAAGGTTGCCTACCCCTGCCCTAGAGAGTAGGTTAAACTGGAGTGGGGGGGGGAGAAGAGAGATTATTCAAGGTCACACAGTAACAGCTTCAAAATTAGCAGAGATTTTAATCTAGGATTTTCTAATGTTATGCTAACTTTCTGTCCATGACACCAAACTGGTACACAACTAACTATGCTAGCTCAGTGAAAGTTTATATTGCGCCCATGAAACCATAGTCCTGTCATTCATAATTGCTCTTCTAATCAAGTGCCTTCCAGATGTTTGGAAACAAATTTCAATCATCACTGTCTGTGGTAGTTGGAATATAATGAGAACTGCCAAATGTACACAGCTGGAAGAATCCTTACCTATAACCATTTAAAACAGTTTGCACTTGTTATCCTATGTATTCCCCTTCCCAGTAAATCCTTTCTGAGTACACCAATATTACGGAGTCATTTCACCTTTATTTTCTTTTCAGGTGGAAGTTTATAACTATCTTCAGTAGAATCTATCAGAAAGGTGGGGACTAATGATCCATAAGAAAAGCCTCAACATTTCATGGAGCTGCCTTGGTCAATATATGAAGATAAAATTACATATTTTTACTCACTTAACTGCCTTGTTTAGCCATGGAAATTTTGGGCTCCATTGTGGTCACAAGTCGAGGACTACCTGTATTAGTGCAATCCATCATCTGATTATCTGTTTATTCAAACTAGGATTAGGAAAACTGAAGCCCTCCAGATGTTGCAGACTTCAGGTCCTGACAGCATTCGCAGTGATAGGGTATCATTGACCAAAACAACTATAGTCTATTTGCTTCACATGGAGAGGACTGAATGAATGAGGATGGGTATTCCGTCTATTACCTGGATTCCAGATTTTTTCTTT
Organism: Vipera berus; assembly: GCF_964194415.1. Taxonomy (NCBI): domain Eukaryota; kingdom Metazoa; phylum Chordata; class Lepidosauria; order Squamata; family Viperidae; genus Vipera; species Vipera berus. The sequence goes on along the minus strand of NC_138203.1, from coordinate 139,276,182 downwards.
CTTTCTTTCTTTCGCTTTCTTTCTTTCTTTCTTTCTTTCTTTCTTTCTTTCTTTCTTTCTTTCTTTCTTTCTTTCTATTGTATAGGTAAAGGTAAAGGTTCCCCCGCACATACGTGCTAGTCGTTTCCGACTCTAGAGGCCGGTGCTCATCTCCGTTTCAAAGCCGAAGAGCCAGCACTTGTCCGAGGACGTCTCCGTGGTCATGTGGCTGGCATGACTAGACGCCAAAGGCGCACGGAACGCTGTTACCTTCCCACCGTAGTGGTCCCTATTTTTCTACTTGCATTTTTTACGTGCTTTCGAACTGCTAGGTTGGCAGAAGCTGGGACAAGTAACAGGCGCTCACTCTGTTACGTGGCACTTGGGATTTGACCCGCCAAACTGCCGAACTTCTGATCGACAAGCTCAGCGTCCTAACCCACTGAGCCACCGCGTCCCTTCTATTGTATACAGTATTTTAAAAACAGAAAGTGTCTATGGAGATTCTCGGTCACTCAGGTCCTGCTTATCCAAAAGGCAACTGGACTTTCTTGGGGTTTTCCCCTCCCCCTTGAAAACATTTTGCTTCTCATCAGCTTCTTGAAAGTCCCGTTGCCTTTTGAACAGCACCTTAAAAACAGAAACCTTAAGTCTTCTGGGAGAGGTCTCAGGTGGTTAAAACTCTCATGCCAGAAAGTGACTTCCTCACCACTCTCTTCTCTCCCACTTCCCTCCTCCTCTTCCCCAATTATATTCCACTCTGGCTCATCACCAAGAGGGTGGTCTTTAAGCACCTGCTTAAACTCACCTCGCTCTCTTCCCCCCCCCCAAATGCATTCTTAATCACGTGCTTAACTTTGATCAAGTGATTAAATGTCACTGGGAGCCAGTGGGACTTAAGCAGGTGCTCCTAATCTTTTGATGACTTTAGATAGGATTTCCTATTTCCACCTATGGACGTCAAAGTACTTTTCCTGAGCTGAAGGCAATAAAGCTACTTGATCGAGGATCTGAGAGAATTGCTTTGTACTAATGTCAGAAGAGAGTCATCCTCAATTGATTTCTCTGGAGTCTCTCCTTCCCTCTCATCTCTTGCCTGATTAAACTTCATATTCTGACTTGCTCTAGGAAAATCCTGCCTGCCTGTTAGAGAACACTGAGTTCCAGGAAAACTAACCTTAATGCAAGATTGCATTCCTCCGTCCCTGTGGACCATTTTGTACATTATGTGGCAGCGTATGTGGGCCTGCCACTGAGCGCACCCCTAGCAGACAGCTGCAGTCATTACCAACTCCATGGCTAGGATGTCTGCACAATATCCAAGGTATTTGTATTTTCTACTTTACATTGTCGCCAGCTGCCCAGAGTTGCTTAGGATGGGTGGCCATATAAATCTTTTAAATAAATAAATATAAGTATTAAACTCTACACTTTGCATAACTCTACACTACGTGTGAATTGCTCTGGCACATTTCACTTGTTTGCCTTAAGATTTAGGTAAATCTTTTTCGCTTGTAATTTCTGACTACTTGTTTGAATCTCGTCCTGAAGCAACAGAAGATAAATTGTGTACATCATCCAATATTTGAAAGGCTGTGACATCAGTGGCACAGAGGAAGTTTGCCATTGCTTCAGAGTTCTTTTTTTTCCTGCTTTTGAATCAGGGCTGACTCCTGGCAACTGCTCTGCAGTTTTCCTGACAAGGTTTTTCAGAAGTGGTTTGCCGTTACTGGTTCCTAGGGTTGCAAAAGGGTGACTGGCCAAGGTCACCCAGCCGGCTTTGTGCCTAAGGTGGAACTAGAACTCACAATCTCCCAGTTTCTAGCCTAGTGCCTTAACCTCTACACTAAATTGGTTCCGGTTTTCTCCCATGATCACCTATGATTTCATTTATCCATGTATCACATCCCCACTCAATAGGAAGATTCCTTCATTCATAGCAAATCAAATATTTAAGCTGTTATGTGCACATCTTCAGTTAATTTTGCAGTGATGAGATAATACAATAAATATTCACAACACTCAAACAAGCCCACGGAGAGATCAATCAATAAGAAAGATAGGTTTGCCCTGCTAAATGTTTCTTTTTTTAACAGACCTGCTAACATAGGTGGAACTTCTTTGTCACAAAGATGATTCACTTTAAAACTCTATGTGGTTTCCATCATCACACAGAGTTGGTTTGCAACTTCTAATGTCCTTACTCTATATCACTGAATCGAATTCCTGTTTTCTACCAACTAGTTCATACAGCCCCAGTTTTAGGACTTCTGGAATGGGCTAAAAAACCTACAATTATTTCTCAAAATTATAATTCCTGGACATAGAATTGCAATTTTTAGAAATACTATAATATTAGAAATTTAGAACTATTGTAATACAAAGAAATACTGTACTAGCTTTTTTCAATTAAACATATCACCCAAGAACACTGAATTCTGAGTAAGTATGTTGAGGATCACTGTATAAACGATTCAATTTCTATGAGCCCTAACTTATTGTGGTAATTACAAGCTGCAGAACTGGCATATAAACAGTGGTGGGATTCAGCCAGTTCGCACCAGTTTGGTAGAACTGGTAGCTAATTTTTTGTTGCCCAGGCCTAGATTGGACTTCCAGAAGCAGCATCCACACAGAGAACTGGTTGTTCACATATTTCAATCCCACCACTGCATATAAGTCAGTTTCAAAATCTACTATCTCAGGAGTTGTTCCCTTAGACCAGGGGTAGGCAACCTTAGCTCTTTTATGACTCGTGGACTTCAACTCCCAGAATTCCTGAGCCAGCCATGCTGAGGGGAAAGGGAGAGGTTTCTAAGCTGAGCCATGCTGGCTCAGGAATTCTGGGAGTTGAAGTCCACCAGTCATAAAAGAGCCAAGGTTACCTACCCCTGCCTTAGACCATATTAACCCCTCCCCCCATATTTTAGATACAGGGAGTTGAGGTAGTGCATTTTATCTAGGGCCAAACATAGCAAGGTTAACATATAAACTGAGGTTTTCTTCATTCTTCATTGTAAGCTGGTGTAATGTATTGTGGTTTTGCATTTTTGTTAGTTTTTTTTTCTTTTGTAAGTCATTCAGAGCCCCCTTGTTGAGTTGGGCAGCCATATAAACATAGTAAATCAATATTTAGTTTCATATTATCTACACCAGCTTGGTAACTAATTAGTCAGATCAAGATTAGGAGATTATTGTTTGGCTTGGAAGGGGTTGGGGGAGGATTCTTATATTTTCCTGTCTTGTTTCGAATTCTGTCAAGGAGCCACCAAATCCCCCTCCCAAGATGATACAATGGACTACAAAGACAACTGGTGGAGATCCCTGCTTCTTCTAGTTAGATGTACTCGCTGTTTCTTGGTGACATCTGTGAACAGGAGGGACTTTTTCATTCATAGAATACTCTGGCTCCAGCCCAATAGCTCATGTTTTACTATTAAATTATTTATTGAAAAGATTTATATGGCATGTTTGAAGGAAAACTCTTACATGATTTACCATGCCTTCTTCTGGGGTGTTTTTTCAGCTTCCCAGTCTAATTTATAACCCTAGCCTTTCCTGTGGTGTCCCACGGAAACATTAACCAGATCTAACCTAGCTTAGTTTAATCAAGATTAGCTAAAAGCAGACAGTTACTGCCAATTCTATTATAAAGATAATATTAGGGTGATACATTTTATTAACAACAGCAAAGAGATGACTTGCCATTGCCTTCTTCCAAGATAGGCTAAGGTAAATAAATATGTCTCTGGGCCCCACTTCAAACTGTCTAGCAATGGGAGTTAGTAGGAATCAGGTCAGAGTCTATAAACAATAGTTGCTATAGATATCCCTCTATCTTTCATACTGGCTCATGAAACTACTCCTACAGCCAGGCACATACATACACATACTGACTTCAGAGTGTTGGAAAGTTAGAATGAGTGAAGGTACTCCTTCAAGTGATCTAGATTCCAAATATTTAAAGCTTTTAAAGTCCAATCCCATTACTTTCATTTTGATCTGGAAATGCACTGGCAACCAGTGCAGCTGGTTGAAGTATCTGACAGCCCAACACTCTCTATGGCTTCATATTATATACAATAGTTTAATCTGATTATTGACATGACCAATATTTGAGGTTCACGCAATACAGTGAGCCATAAATGAACTAAATGGGTTAGGTCTACACCAGGGGTAGGCAACCTTGGCTCTTTTATGACTGGCTGGCTCAGGAATTCTGGGAGCTGAAGTCCACGAGTCATAAAAGTGCCAAAGTTGCCTACCCCTGCTCTACACAAATGCTAAGCTACAAAAGAACTAAAACGTCTGATGATAACATAGTTGGGAGTAACAGCCCAAGCAACTAAGGAAGCATGCTAATGCTACTTGAATATCCCATTTTGGACCAAGTTGAGGTGAATTCCCTGATTGCATACAAGTAGCTTGCAACCATTCATTTAGTGACCATTCAAACTTACGATGGCACTGAAAAAAGTGACTTATGACCATTTTTCATACGTACAATAGTTGCAGCACCCCATGGTCATGAAGTTCAAGGAGTTGGCAATTTAACTCATACTTATGACGGTTGCAGTGTCCCAGAATCATATGAACACCTTTTGCAATCTTCTGACGAGCAAAGTCACTGGGGAAACCAGATTCACTTTACAACCATGTTACTAATTTAACAACGGCAGTGATTCACTTAACAACTGTGGCAAGAAAGATCATAAAATGGGGCAAAGCTCACTTAACGTCTCGGTTAGCAACAGAAATTTGGGGCTCATTCGTGGTCGTATGTCCAGGGCTACTATACATGGTGATTTTAAGCAAAACACAACTAGTTCATCCAAAGTGGTTGTTTTCCCTGCTCACGGTACCTATTTCGGGTACAGATTAAATTTTAGCATGCTTTCCTTTACCTAACCCCATTCTGCTTCAGATCACCAGTTCAAAAGTCCCATAGCCTCCCTTGATAGGCCCACGGAGATAGAAGTTAGACCTGGAAGTAATCAGTACGTGAAAGTAAATCTACAGATGATTTATCTAGTGGTTCCATGTAGGTATTAAAAACCATAGGAGATAACATTGTGACATCCATTAATCTATTAGCACAACTAGACTTCTAATTCAGAAAGAGGGTGATGACATCAAAAAGCCCTCTGAAAATCTAAGAGAACTGTCTTGTTTCCCTCATTCAACATTTTATCCACCGACGCAACCCAACCTGTTTTTTATCCTCAAACCAAATATGACACCAGATTGGATTGTATCCAGATCACATCATCCTCACATCATCGTGTTTCCTGAAGACTTCCAAATGATATTCCCGGTTACTTATACCAAACTACAGTATATGAATCCCCTAAGATCAAAGATGTTTCATCCTTGAAACATGAAAATATAACTTTCCCAGATCCCACAGGCACAACCAAATAAAACAATTCAGTCATTTGGTCCACACACCTAGGCTCTTTCATATAATTCAAGACAAAAGCAAGACGAGTGATTTTTGATACGAGCTGTGATACAGAGTAGTATTATGGTATGGAAAGCCACCGTTTATCCAGGGAATGTCATCATCATATTTTATTTTAATATAATCAGTTCTGACTGGGAGAATGCTTACACATTTCCTTGCCTTACTTAACTCTGGAATTGAAGCTAAACTTTCCACACCGAATGTTCAGCCATCACACTATAGTGCTATCCCATTTTGTGACTTGCGAATAATAACTGCTGTATAACCTACTGAAAAAGTTTATCCTAGCTTAACCATTAGGTGAATTGATGAGGTTCATTCTGTTATGGGAATTCAGTGGTCCATTCTGTTTATGTGAACAATTCATACAGCACATTAAACTCCGATGCTGTTTTCAGGGTACTAGATCCCAAACTGCAGCTATGGAAACACTCAAAACATTTGTAGCTCTGTCAGAAGATAATATCCAGAAGCAGATTCTGTGCTTCAGCCAAAAAAAGGACAAAAGAATTAGAAAGACTTATTAAAATGATTAGGTGGCTTAGTTTTAGTACTCCATTAATATAAGTTATCATCGTTTGGGTTGTGGTAATCATTTGCAGAAGAGAAAATGGATATTATCCCAACTCTCTCATCCAAAATAAGCAGTGTAACATAATAAGGCATATTTCATATTTATCTAGTGTTTCAGACTTCTAAGTGTGAAAACTCTTCACAAACGTACTCCCAGTAATCATATAACAAAGCTGTATAAAGCTGCTTGCTCATCCTATTCAAAAGCTGTATTCAGGACTGCGGTTCGGGAAACGTAATACCTGAACTTAAAGAACCCTCTTCCATGTAGCCAGGAATTCAGGACTGTGGGTGGTGAAGAGATTGTCCCTGCAGTCATTCACTACGACTAGGAGAAAAACCACATATTTTCATCTGCTTTTCGCTTTTGTGTACTTGCCACTTCCTGACACCTGATACTGCCCAGGTTCCCACTCATGCCACACTTGTATCACATCTCAGATTTTTGCCAGTGGGCAGATCTCCTCTCTTCTGTTCTTGCTTGTTTTGCTGACCTGGGTTTAAGATTCTGCAGTCCAAGTGGCTCTGAGTCTTCCCTCTTTCACTCACATTTCTGTATCCCACAGAGCCCTAACCTCGCTCCCATCTTATAGCGGTACAAAATCTTAATTATGGACAGTGTGTATTGTGGTGTGGAGCTACTCCTTAGTCATCCTCATTATTGTTTGTTCATTTTCCTTGGCATTTTGTTGCTACTTGAACGGCAAATTCAAACTTAGTACTTTTCGAGAGTTGGTTCCATTGCTTTGGAGTCAGCTGTCCTTGGTCTTCAGAAAATTCATGATTTGTTTTGTCTGTAAGTATGTATATAAATCTATTTTTGTTTAATTTTGAGAAATAGGGAAGAAATTAAAGACTGGTAGTTTCTGGACTGGTCTTAGTAACATCTTTCCTGGTCTTATGTTAGATATGGTTCAATTTTACTTATATGCTGTATACAGTTAACAGGTTTTATATGGTCTTTTTTATTTACTTTTTTATTGCAAATACCTGCTTGGTATTCTGCTCTGTTTCTTTAGAACTTGGCTGCCTGGTTTTGGAATACATTCATGTTCATATTAAGTTGACATTCCATTATTACTGTCCTGTGCTTCTTTTTTTACAAGAGCAATGTGGGAGAGCAATACAGTTACTATTGTTGTTGTTTCAACATGTAGTAAACCAATTCTAACATATTTTCAAATGAATTGAGTCTTAACTTCTGCCTCAGTGTGTCCTGCCTTGAGGTACCACTGGATACAAATTAGGGTGCTTGAATCGGAGCAATAATGGGTTTTCTAGAAAACCGTCAAGGGAACCTAAGTACTCCACAAGGCTTCTTGGTTCATAACTTGCAGCACAATCCTACGTATTTTTGGGAAAAAGTTAAAATTACACTGCATTCAATATTATTGAGAACGATTGCGTTTAACTGCAGCCTATGCACTATTGTATTAAGGAAAGATCTTGTCTTCAACCATTCATTTGAAGTTACAACGGCAATGACTAATGACTCGTCTTCGCACTTATGACCATCACATCCTCCCCACAGACACATGCTCAGAATTTGAGTACTTGGCAACCGGCATCCATTTAGGACAGTTGCAGTGTCCCAGGTTTACACGATTGCCATTTGCAATCTTCCCAGCTGGCTTCCAACAAGCAAAGGCAATGGGGGAAGCCGAATTTATGTGATGACTGCAATGAATCGCTTAACAACCATGGCAAAAAAAGGTCACAACATTTGGGCCTGACTCACTTAACAGCTACCTAGCTTAGCAACAGAAATTCTGATCCTAATGCAGTCATAAATTCAGGACTACCTATATATTTGAATGGCATTTTCAGCTCTGTAATTAAGACAGTGGAATATATATATATATATATATTATATAATAAAGTTCACCTACTTTGTGAAACTACTCAATATTTTGCCATAATATTTTTTTTGTTGGTTTGTTTCTAGTCCCTGCCTCAAAAATACAGTATGGAAGACCGTACTCTCAAAACTACATGTAACACAGATTCAGTACTTTCAGGGTAGGTTGTCTGAAGTGCTTCGAATATTTTGGATTATGAAGTCCCAGAGTGCCTGGCCATCATCCATGCTGACTAGAACATACAGCATAGATTGCTAGTCCAAACATTTGTATGATACTAAATTGCTTGTCTCTGTACTATACACAAATACAGACAAATCCAAACAAATTTCCTCCACCGGTTTGGTAAGAATGGATGATTAGAGTTGTATCCAACGTATACTATGCAGTGCAGGGGGGGGGAGAGATGGGAGAAAATGTTGGGTAAAGCTGTTCTTAACTTGGACAAATCAGCCTCTCCAGTGAGTGGCGATGATTTTTTTTTTCATTGATCATATACCTAAAGCAGGCTTTTCTGACCTAGTACAGTCCAGATCTTGAGAACTGAAACTCCCTTAATTTTTAATCTGCATGAAAAATGGCTGTGGGGATTTTGGAAGTTGTATTCCTGATGTATCGAGGGGATATTAAATTGGGGAGAGATGACCTTAAGCCTACAGGAAAGACAGCTGTCTAATGTTCTGAAAATTCCACATCCCCTTGAGGTTTGATCAAAAACTACTGTTTCAGTGATCTTTGGGGAAATGTGGGCAGATCGCTAAATCAAACCAATGTCTGCTCTTTTGCATCTGTTTTTCCAGTTTTTGACAGAAAAGATCAAACCATTGCGTGCTCTTTTTCCTTTGCCACCTTGTTTCTCAGATGCACCTTCCCAAGGCCAGACGTTGTCCAACCAAGGTTCCTCGTGTCTTCATTCAGAATTTCTATCTGTACAATTGAGCGAGGAGAAGAAAGAGGCACCAGGACTGCTGCAAACCAGCCAGTTTGAGGAAAAGGTGGGTATGGGTGCACTATCAGATCATACGTGGCAATGCTTCTGTTTGTGCAAACTGGGTGTGTACTCACAGCCTTCTGCTAGCTGGTAGGTGGTGGCTCATAGGAAAACTAAAAAGGAGCACAAGAACGTACAAAATAAAAACGGATCGCCGCAATCACTATTTGATGAGCATTCACGTAGCTTTTGATGGCGAATGCTTTCGTACAGAAGCCTGCAAACCGTACACAAATCAAGCAAACATCTTCTCAGTTCTGCACAGGCTTCCTTCGGAGCCACTATTCATCTGAATTGGAACAGCTTGGTTGACCCTCACCTGAACCACACTATATGGTAACTCATGACTGTATTCCACATGCCACACCCTTGACTCTGCCCTAGACTCACAGAAGCACAAAGAAGCCAGCTATGCAAATGTTATGCCAAAGTTAGAAGCTTTCTCCAGTCTGTCATAATTTTTTTTTAAAGGAATGCATCAAATTCTGAACTATAAGTTATTTCTGGCATCTCTAGCCATTGTTTACCTGTCGTATGGGACAGGCTAATTGTCCTTTTAAAAAGAATCTAGACAATAGAGATCGTTCTGATCTAAAGAGTAGAAGATTGCAACAGGGTCCCTGTCTGCTATCTCTCTATCTCAGGAATCTTTAATTTAATGCTGACTCTTTTGCTGCTGTCTTCACAAAGGTCACGCTCTTTTGAAGTATCCTACTCCACTGACACCAGCTTCTTGTACAAGTTAATACATGGGCTTCATGCTTATGTAAACAGAAGGATGCAGATGCAAACAATCCTCTGTTTGACAGGCTGTCAGTCCTGTGAAGGCATTTTCAGTTTGGCAGGCTGGTTTCCCACGTCTACTTTAAACATAAGGAAAGACAGAGGGAGGGGCCATCAAGGACAATATAATGAGCAATCACACAAGTCCCGTAGCCCCCCCCCTTTTTTTGAATTTACAAATATGCCTTTAGATTAACATATGCACAATTTATGGAAATCTATAACACTTTAAAAATTGCAATGGTGGGGCAGACTATGCAGGTGTCCACTTCAGAGTTTAGATTTGAGGGAATTCCACCCAGATTTCCAAATCATACTGGTTTTTTGAACTAAATCACAGTGTCTATTTGAATACAGTGTTAGATACTCCCCAACTGATTTCAGCAATTCACAGTGTTGTTCATATCTAGAAGCTTGGTTTTCTTCCCTCCCAAATCAATTTAGAAACCCGACTCAGATAGACCAATCTGATTATTTGCCTTGGACATCTGAACTGAATGGCATCAATTTTCTAAATCGAGTCAATGTTTGAGTGGTATTTTACTGACGTACACTCTTTACTATTAAGTAATGAAAATGTTTCCCTATTAGGGCTCAAAACAAACTCACTCCAAGCAAAAATTAGGCCAATTGCACCATTGTCAAACTTCTCCTTGTTAACATATTTCAGTATTGCATCTGCTGCCACCGAAGGCACTCAACATTGCTAGAAATGTACTGGCAGTGACAATAAACACAATGAACATTAGAAGCACACAGGCATGATGTCCAAATGCAACAGCAGCACAGCAGCCAGTCTTTATAACAAGGGGTGAACAAACCAACGGACAAACCTCTGGTATGATAAACACATGTGATACATGACCTATCTCATCTTCATGCTACAGCCACTCCTTAGAATCCTCATCTATGAAGAATACACATGCAATTACAGAGCAGCCCCTGAAGAATAAGCCGAGCAATTCCCCAAAGCACCTCCTTAAGGTGGGAGAAGCAGCAACGGAGAGAAACTGACTGGGGAGAGAAGCAGCCAGGAACTAAGGAGGAGTGAGTTTCCTGACAGTGAGAACTCTTAACCAGTGGAACTACCTGCCTCTAGAAGCTGTGGATGCTCCAACACTGGAGGTTTTAAAGAAGAGACTGGACAACCATTTGTCTGAAATGATCTAGGCCCAGGTCTCCTGCCTGAGCACGTGGATGTACTAGTTGACCTCCAAGGTCCCTTCCAACTCTATTACTATTAATATCTTATTTGCCAGGCAGCTATACGCTGCTTTATGTTTGCATCTGAACACCCAAGAAATCTCCGCCCTTGCATACACCAGACACAAACTGTTAAACTCATATTTGAACCCAACACTGTTAGGCAACCTGTGCATTTGAGCTGAAATTCACTCTCACACATCATCCTAGTAATAGAGGAGTGGCTGAATTATGTACAAACTGCAGCTTTTGTAACTACTGTATATTCTGAGTGATCCTACAGAAAATGTGATGGGAGTTTAGAAGGAATTAAAGACATAGCAACAGTAAGCTATTCCAAGTAAACCTGCCTTTTGCAATTGACTGATGGTAATTTTGTCAATGCCAATGGTGTTCAAGTGGTGCGTAATAGTTGGGGGCAGAGTCACCCAGATATTTACACTAGATTTGGCACTTTTGCCTACCTATCAAATCCTTCCCAAGGAGCTGAGATAGACTGATGTTATTTATTTATTTATTTATTTATTTATTTATTTATTTATTTATTTATTTATTTAATTGGATTTATATACCGCCCTTTCCCGCAGGACTCAGGGCGGTTTACAGGGTATTTAAAACAAGAAATACAAAAGTTAAAAACAATTAAAAATAATTACAACAGTCCCTGAAAAAGTAAAAAAAAACAATTAAAATTAAAATTAAAATTCTCAGCCTGGGCCAGAGAGCTCGAAGAGCCAGGTCTTCAGGCCCCGGCGGAATGAACGGAGGTCAGGGGGCAGTCCTAAGCTCCACGGGCAGCTGGTTCCAGAGGGCAGGCGCACCCACTGAGAAGGCCCTCCCCCTGGGTGTTACCCGCCGGCAATCTTTTACCGCCGGCACCCTGAGAAGACCCTCCCTGTGGGAGCGCACTGGACGAAGGGAGCTTGATGCCGGCAGCAGGTGTTCCCTCAGATATCCCGGACCCTCGCCATTTAGGGCTTTATAGGTCATCACCAGCACCTTGAATCTCACCCGGAGGGCAACCGGAAGCCAATGCAGCTCGCGGAGTAGAGGTGTTACATGGGAGTATCGGGAAACCCCCATCACAACCCGCGCGGCCGCATTCTGCACCAGCTGATTTAATTTAATAACATTAATAGCATTCAATTTAATAACATTCAAGTTATTATCACAGAATGTAAGCTGTTCCGAGTAAAGCTGCCTTTTGCAATTGACTATACTGATTTTGTTAGTGTTAATGGTGTTCAAGTGATGTTCCGGATGTTTTGGAAACACAGCCAAGGAGCTATTGCTAGTGGTACTATTGCTTTCTTTTACAGATGTTCCAGTCATTCTATTTGCAGGTGTTTACATTTTGTGACTTTCTCCAGTGCTCTCTCTTCTTTTCTGCTATTGCCAGGTATTGCAAAATCCACTACCCAGACTTTTGTTTGGCGATGCATTATTATTGTTTACAACAATGTGAAGTCACACCTGACAGGTTTTTTTAGCTGGTGTTGGCCTTCATATGCATCAAATTGTTCCCAAGAACCTAAGATGTCGTAATGTATCATTGTAATATATGCGTGGATCCAAGCAGTTTGGCCTTTTGTAATTGACAGGTGGAAATTTTTGTCAATGCACAGATTTTCTAATTGCCAGCCAAGATTTTTGGGGGAAGGACACCCAATGTGCCAATAACCACTGGGACCACCATGGCCAGCTTATGCCATAATCTTTCAGTTTTGGTTTTCAGATCTTGATAGTTTGTGATCTTCTCCAATTCTTTCTCTTCTGTACCACTATCTCCTGGTATTGCCACATCAATTATCCACATTTTTTTTCTTTTCAAACACAGTTAAATCTGGTGTGTTATGAGTGATGACTTTCATCAGTTTGTATTTGGCAATCCCACAATATTTAATCTGCTCATTTTTGACTACTTTTTCAACTCTGTGTTCCCACCATTTTTCATTACAGGCACATGGTAATTTTTACAAATGTTCCAGAGAGTCATTTTGGCAACTGTGTTATTGTTTATGATTATACTGTACTAATACTAATACTATATTACACTACTATACATTATATCGTTTTATATATCATTTTATATATCATATCATATCAATATTTGTTACAACTTTGAATACTATATTCATTTTCATCCCAAATTCACAGTCATGTGGTAGGGCCAATATGGTACAGTGCTGAAATTTTTGATCACAGCTAGGAAAAGAAAGGCCCAGGTCCGCAATCAGCTACCAAGACTCACTGTCTCACCCAGTAGTGTCTACAGGGGAGAGGCAAGCAGTGGTGAAGGCTCTCTTTTAGTAACGTAGTGTAATATGTGCCTCTATATTTATGCCACATTAAAAATGCTATTCTTAAGAAGCTAAGAAGTTTTTTTTAAAAAATGGTTACATTCATACTTACAACATAGATTTATTTACCTCAGGGTATGTCTCACAGCAGGCGCCAATATGATGTAGTAGTTAAGGCACCAAGCTAAAAACCAGCAAAATTCTAATACTGCTTGGGCACAAAGCCCACTGGATGACTTTGTGCCAGTCACTAATTCTCAATCCTAGGAAGCAGGAAAGGGCAAACCACTTCAGGAAAACTTGCCAAGAACACTGCAAGGGCAAGTCTAGGCAGTTGCTAGCAGTCAAGCTGATCTGAAGCCACCAAAATAAATATCTGACAGCCTCTGTCAGCAGCCAGAGGTGGGGTCCAGAAATGCCACCCCATGACTGAAACCACACATAAAATGGACAGGACTTTGCGTGTTTGTGTTTATTGTCTTGACTCTTTGGACTCTCCCCAAGTTGACCCTGCCTCACAGTGTTTCCCCATCTGTCATGCCTATGGTATACAAGTCCGTTTCTTGCATGGAAAGCACAGGAGTTTTACCCTTTGCCAAATGAGTGACAAAACAAACATGCACATTTTCTGTAGACGGCCTTCTTCCAAAGTCAACTTTTTAAAAAGTCTTATTTATATCCTCAGTGCAATCGCAAGTTGGGTAAATTTATTTGCGCAAATCTTGATGCTCCTTGATCACAAAAGAGCTTGGAGGTGGAAAGCGTGGCAGCAGACGGGAACATAGAAGCCCAGAAAGCAGGCTATCAGAAATGCATCAAGAAGAAGCATCAAGAGAAAGGTTTTCATGTGTATCTCTGTTAGCTGGAAATTACCATCCAAAGTGATTTGTGAATGTTTGAATGGTCCTTATCATTTTCAAAATGTCACATTTTACACATTCAACTTCTGGACGCTGAAGAAGCCAAATGATGAATTAATTAAAATGTAACCTGCTTACATGAAGCAAGCTAGAGTCAAATGAAGAAGGAAGATAAAAAAGAAAAATATAGATGAGTGCGACACACTGCATAAGAAAGCATTCGATTATTATGAGAGGAAAAAGGCAGATAAGCCTAATTTGAGAACTCTACATTGCTTCTTAAGACAGGGGTGTCAAACTCAATTTCATTGAGGGCCGCATCAGCATTGCGGTTGCCCTCAGGGGGCCGGGTGGGTGTGGCCTGGGTGGGTGTGGCCTACTGGGTGGGCGTGGCTAGAGTGCGTATGGCCTGCTGGGTAGGCGTGGCCAGCTCTACATCATTCGCATCAAGGGTGCCTATGGGGGCCTGGGCAGGAGTGGGACAGATCTGAGGGTCTCTGGCAGAAGGAGGGTCTCTAGGCCAGGGCCAAGGCAGTGGGGGCCATTCCCTCACTGTTTCCAGGATGGCTTCGCGGGCCGCATGAAAGCACTTCGTGGGCCGGATCCGGCCCCTGGGCCTTGTGTTTGACATGTCTGTCTTAAGAGAAATCCACTAAAAGCTATCATTCAGTGCGCGATGCAAAATATCCTCATTTTAGAGTCCAGGATTTTTAATTTTTTAATACTGTGCACCGAACAAAGGTCACATAAGTTCCATACAAAAATTCACTCTATCCTGTTTAAAAAACAATCCAACCCACCATAATGGTGGGAAATCAATAATTCAAAAAGAGCTTTGGATTCTAATAGTTCATGAACAATAGGACCATATTTGGTCTGTGGGAGCAGAAGCCGGCAAAAAAAAAAGAAAAGAAAAGAAAAGAAAAAAAGAGTTGAAATATGAGTCCGATCAGGTTGGGAGCTACAGAGAAAAATAATCCAGAAAAAAACCTAGAAAAAACTCTCTTGATACATCTCTATAGAAATAGAATAGTACTTGGGTAACGTCTCAGTGTTGCCAGCTTTTCCATACTAAACCCCTGCCTTCTGTCTTTCTCAGGTGCATGACACAGAGTAGAATTACTATTAAGAGGCTGCAAACTTTACATACTTTTCTTATTTCAGAGTACAGCTTAGGACTGGAAAAATTATCCTATTTTTTTTTTAAAAAAAACAACACAATTGTCCTTGTCATCCTACTGTGATTGATCAGATCTACCAGGAGATACAGATCTATTTTATGTTTCCCCTAGGGCTAGAAAAGTAGCATCACAGTTCAATATAATAGTTTTGTTTCTACTATATATTTTAGCCATTCTTCCACTTGAACCTTTAATTTACAAGATTAAAATGTTTATTAAACTATCCTGGAGAAGGAATACTAATTAATGATTTACTTAATGTGGCTTTCAGTATATAAAATATGTAAGGTGAAAAAAAATAAAGAAGCGGTCCACTAGCGAGGGTACTATGTCTGAATTACAAAAATCCAGATAACCACTGGAGGGCAGCAAAAAGATACCAACGCACAAATTATTTGCTGCCATCTAGTGGTCATTCAGAGAGCCAGTTTGGTGTAGCGGTTATGGCATCAGGTTAGAAACTGGAAAACCTTGAATTCTAGACTTGCCTTAAGTGTAAAAAGTCAGCTGGGTGACTTGGGCCAGTCAATTTTCTCAGCCCCTAGGATGGAAGCTAAGAAAAACCTTGCTAAGAAAACTGCAGGAATTTGTCCAGGTAGTCTCCAAGAATCAGACATAATTAAAGGGAAGGTGGGGGGGGGGAAGTGATTTAATTTTTATTTTATTTTTTTGCAGTTCAGGTATAGAAGATTTATATTACTCCAGTTTTCACAGGCACTCCCACTGCCAGATATTGGTCTTAGAAGTAGTTTTAGTGCCTACGAGATTTTCAAGCAGGGGACAAAGTTTAGTGAATCTCTTTTTTGATAGGCAATAGTATCCTATGCTTCTCTGTCCTGATGTCCTCCGAATATGCTGAATTTCAGCTCCCTACATTTCTACCTAGGTTACCCATGAAGTCAGGGAAAAGAAGTCCAACACATCTGGAATATTCAAGATTGGGGCAAGAGGAAATAAATCACAGCTGGTCACCTGTTTTCTTTGATGCTCTGAACTAGGGAGGGGGACTCCCTTATTGTTAATATTCCTCTGCCTATTAGTTTCTTTCTGTCTTAGTTTTGTTTTTATAGCTTTTAATGCTTTTTAATTATTATGCAATGATTTTAGATAATGATTGTTTCATACCTCTCCTGGTTTATTGGACTGTCGTACACCATACAGAGTTGCTTTATGAAAGATGGGCAGCTATATAAATTTGATGGAATAGACAAACAGATGCTTTTCAAATTACAAAGTTCCATTTCAGGCATCTGGGCTTAGGAACCCTCTACATCAGGGGTGCCAAACTCAATTTCATTGAGGGTCACATCAGCATTACGGTTGCTCTCAGGGGGCCGGGTGGGTATGGCCAGGGTGGGCGTGGCCTACTGGGTGGGCATGGCTAGTGTGCGTATGGCCTACTGGGTGGGCGTGGCCAGCTCTACATTGTTCGCATCAAGGGAGCCAATGGGGGCCTGGGCAGGAGTGGGACAGATCTGAGGGTCTCTGGCAGGAGGAGGGTCTCTGGGCCGTTCCCTCACTGTTTCCAGGATGGCTTCGTGGGCCACATGAAACCACTTCGTGGGCCGGATCCGGCCCCCGGGCCTTGTGTTTAACATGTCTGCTCTACATGGAAGAGCAAGGGAGACATGTGCACTAGGTAGATTTAGCAGTAGCCATTCCCTCCACCTTTGACCAAAAGGCTTAGGGCTCTCAGAGCCGAGCTTTTATAGCAACCTCCCAACACTATGACTCCTTGAGTCTAGGTGGGGAAGCCATGTTGAACATTAAATAATGAGTTTTCCAGTTCACTTGCATAAACTCAGCCCCAGAGAATGGCATGAAAATCATGCTTTCTGCAGTTTCTCCAAGAACCCAGATGCTCATTGCACAACCTGTTACAGGATTGGGTTATTTCAGATGAGTCCTGGCCAAGAGAACCTTGCAGGCTGCTGAATTTCCGAATGTCCTTCTGTCCACTCTAGGTCTAAGCACAGATGGGATCTGGTAGATCCTCTGCACGGTATGTTGTGAGTGCATGCCCCAGGCTATGAAGAAGTGTACAGTGGTGGGATTCTGCCGGTTCGCACCAGTTCGGGCAGAACCGGGAGCTAATTTTTTTTTGTTGCCCAGGCCCAGAATGGACTTCCGGAAGCGGCATCCACACAGAGAACCGGTTGTTCAGGTAGTTGAATCCCACCACTGGACGTGTAGCAACCTGGGTGCAGGCTTAAGCCATCGTGAGGGGTCTGGGCATTCCCAGTGCTGAAAATTGAATTTGTGGGGAGAGGGGGCAGCGAAAGTAAAGGGTAGGCAAAAGTGGGAGGAGAGAGGAGCTGCTCCACTAGCCAGTGACCTCCGAGTGCCCTCACTTAACGAATTCAGAGAGACAAAGCCACAGACTTGAGAATGGGAGGAGGGGGGGGAAGAACTATGATTGCGGCATCTCGTGACCCGCAGAATAAACTCCCAGGGAAGCTGACTGGAATCTTCGCTATAGAAAGGCCAAGGCAGATGGGGCGAGGCGGAGGGAGAAGAGACTGGAGTCTTGCTGAAACTTAATATAAAGAAGAAATGGTTTTTTTGTTTGTTTTTTTGTTTTTGTTTTTTTGCAAACATGCTCTCCGTGAAGGAACAACACCGGAACTTTGTTCTCTGGCTGGCCTTGCTGGGAGGCAGCGTTCATTCCCAACCTTTGTCCTACCACAATGCTGCAGACCCTAGTAATCAAATGCCGATTGACAAAACGTTCAACGCAGATGAATGGCAAGCAAAGGCGCCATTTAAAGAAGGGTCTCTCTCTCTCTCTCTCTCTCTCTCTCTCTCTCTCACACACACACACACACACACATACACACACACAGACCCCTTCTTTCTCTGTGGGATTCATGTCAAATCACCCACTAAGATTATTTCTCAAATACCGTGCAAACTCCATGCTTTATTCCCCCCCCTTCTGCTAGAGCCTTGTGTGTTTGAAGAATAACCTTTAGCACGGTTTGAAATCAGGCCTTAAAAGAAGGAAGCAAATTGGGGGGGGGCGGGGGGGGAGGGTTCTATCACTGATGTACCAGGAAATAACAAAGAATCTTGTAATCTTGCATTGGAGGAAATGAGGTTGCACTGGATACATTCGAGAGGAAATTCCCAGTGAAGAATGTCCTCCTTGCTTGCATCCCAAAATTTGCATTTAGGGAGAGGGTTTCCAAAGGGAGAGTAATTTTTTTTCTGCCACCAGTTTAAATGCAATAAATCATAAAAGTCCACTGAGGTACTGTAGGCAGCATGAAGGGCAAGTCCTCCGCATCCTCTCACTCTTGCACAACCAGGCAAAAAGGTGCTGGAGAAACAAAAAACAGCCTATCCAGATGAGAATTCATCAGTCTGGGAGTTGCCCTCAGGTGAAACCAGTCTGTCAGCTCCTCTTTCTCTCGTGGTCTTAAAAAGCCTTTGGAGAAGGAGCTGCTTCCGTGGGTGAGTAGTTAGAGCCACAATCTCAACAGACTGGAACTATCCAAGGGGGTGGGGGTGGGGGGCAGCTTGGGCCCAAGAGAGTTTTGTAACTCCTTTTTGTAAATAGAAAAGGTCAGGCTCAGGATGTTGTCTGGAAGCTGCCTTTTCTCATCACACATTTGTCTGAAATCCAGCAGCAGAAAATGCTCCTCTGTACTATATTCTTTGACAATTATGCTTTTTTTTATTTTGAGCTACCATCTCTTCAGGACTTAGCCCTACTATGGGAAATGTCTCATTATAGTCTTAACAGTTTTATCAGGTTTGGACTTTGGATTTCATGGCCTCCCAATTACCCATTGTCTACCCAACTACCCCTTAATATAACTTAGTTATTTTAACTTACCATGAAGTGTAGTAGGCTATCCAGCTGCTTTTGGGAACCCTTCCATCTTGTTCTGCCCAAAAGTCTAACCCTATAGTTAATAATTCGTGTAATGATTTATTGCATTTAAATAGGACACTGCCGTCACTTAGCATGGAGAAGACTCCTAAGAATACCAAGGACAGTCAAGAAAACAGACTAATGGCTCATGGAACAAATGAACCTGGAGTTCTCACCAAGTGAGCAGGCTCAAATTATCCTACATTATGCAAAGACTTGGTTTTCTGGAGAAAGCTCTAATGCTGGGAAATGTGGCAGAAAAAGAGGAGGACCAGTTGCAAAATGCATAGATTAAGTTATAGTAACATGAATGCACCATTGGAAGAGCTGAAGGACTAAAGGACAGATCATAATTATTTATTTATTTATTTATTTATTTATTTGTTCTTATATACCGCCCTTCTAATGGCAAAAATGTATTTATGTGATGGCTAAGTCAATAATGATTTGAAGATACATAATCATCACTAGGCACTCTGCAAGTAATTTGAGTATTCTTGCATATATCTCCAATGTATCTCAAGTCACATATCTATTTATTCTTTAAAATGCAATTCCTGTGTCCCTTTTCAAAAAAAAAATGCCACTGTCCCCCTCCACCATTCCTGGTGTCAGTGGGTTAGGAGAAACAACATCTGAAATTTGCTCATGAATTATTGTCTCCTTTATTTTCATTTGCCACTTTTAAGCTGATTTTCTTTTTCTTTTTTTGGGGGGGAGTGGAGTGTGACTAATGAAGAATTCAAAAATGTGCTCATCACTTTGAAAACCTTCTGCTAATTAAATAACACTATTGAGCTGGAGTTCAGTTTTGGTTTCTTTCACATTAGCCATTGCTACTTTTGCTTTTTAGCTTATTGTTTTAGCTTATATTTAGATGTTTTAGCTAATAAAAAGCTTTTGTTAAATCATACATGTTGACATCTGAAGTACTAAAAGTCTGACAGTTTTATGAATATGATCACTGCTGGGACAGGCTAGCTTAAAATTAATAACTCAGACCACAGCTCTGATAGTAATGTGTTACAAACTGTAAAGATGGAATGCTGTTGCCACTTTTTGTTCAGTTTATGGTTAATTATGAATTCAGCCAAAATCATGTTTAATTGTGAATTCAATTCAAAATAGGAGGAAGGAAAAACAATGATTTCAGGAATTTAAACTCCCGCCCTCCCCCCCCTTTTTTTTTCTTTCTTTTCCTTTTTCTATTATTCAACAAGAACGAACAGGACAATATAAGTAGATTCTACCCTTTCTTCCCCAAATCTTTTCAGTCATCATCATAACATAAAGATCTGTGGCTTGTGGGTTCCAATATATACATTTTGTCACTTTGGGGTTTGTTATTTTTCCTGAACAAAAGTTTGCTGTTATTACTCCAGCAAAATTTGGGCTGCACCACTGCCTTTTCCAAAGTATTTGGTTTTTAAAACAATGGAATTACAAATGGCGATCTCTGACCACAATCACTGGAAAATTATTTAGGAAAAGGGATGAAGGGCTTGGGATCAGTTCCCCACTTAGCCACAACTCTTATGAGATTCCTTTTTTTTTTTTTGAGCTACTAATAAGTAAATAAGGGTGGCGACCAAACAGCTGGACCTCTGCACTTCAATAATCTATTTCTGAAAAGAGATTAAAGAGGAAGATCGGTGTGAAAAGTCCCTTCTAAAGTCTAGATATTGAAAGTCAGTTTGTTGTAACTGACTCTGAACACGTTATGGGAGATGATAAAATGCTCCAGATTAAACCCCACAAGTTGAATTTACATCTGACATTGCTTTGTACTTTTTTTGGTAGGAGCTATGCAAAGGATATCATAATCTTGTGCAAAACTAGTGAGATAATTGTCTTTTCACTGTCCCATGAGACTTTCCTTGTCCTGAGATGAATCTCCAACTCCGTTAGATGTAATTTGCCCTTCATGTGACCCCTTCATAGAAATCGATTGACAGTCTTAGTCCAATAGATCATTGCATGAAGCAGCTGGTTCTATATGTTTGTTTGTTTGTTTGTTTGTCTGTTTCATCCTGGCTGCATTTACTGGCCTCTTAACCAATGCAAAAAGCTCACGGGGAAAAAATGTCTTAAGAGAAGTTACATGTAAACTGTTTATTTAAAACTGATGAGTTAAAACTTACAGAGGGGAGAGAGCAAAGAAAATTTAAGATGCCTGGAATTAAGCCAGTTTTCTTTGGTCCAGAATCAATGAAATGCTGTGCGGCATGTGTAGCCTTGATTTAACCACTACTCCATCTTTTCACCCATTTGCAAATTGTAAACAAAATGGCAATTTTAGCCTTTTGGGTAAAGATCAATTAATGGCCAAAATTAAACCCAGACTTCATTTTAAAGGTCACTCCTCAGAACTAACCCTCCTGAGTTTTACTTTCAAGTAAGTACACAAAGGATGGCACCCCACGTGTGGCACTTGGACAACATTTAGGAGGGAGATACAAACAGCTGGCATGTGTGGGGGTGGGGGATATACTAGTTGTCTGAAGCTGAACATATCACTGGGTGAGCTCTTAGGATCAATGGGAGGGAGGATTAATTTGAATGGGGTCAAGTATATTTACATTGCAGATTTAAACTGCTTTCAAGCCCAATACCTCAAACTTAAGGGACCTTGGAACTGATGCTCTTTGTAGCAGCTAATTATCTCTAACCAAGAATTTATGGCAGCCACCCCACAACAGTATCTAAGGTTCTTGGGAAACATTGATCATTAAATCACTTTCAAGCTGTTTAAAATTGGTTATGGAAGTGGACCAATTCTCTGAATGGATGTTAAGCATCGAATGCCTCGGCCTCGACTGTGAAGCCATACAATATCATTCAGGTTCACCTGAATGTGTCCAGGTATTTACAGGGGCTCTGCTTAGTGCCAGATTTAAGATGCTACAATCCTTCTGGATTTACCAAAGAGGCCTTAAATCTCAATTTATTTCAGTTTAGCACATCCGTCTCTTCCACTGAAAAAGGTTGTTTTAAAGAAATGATTTAACTGCTTCTCTCCTGGACTTATTCCCCTGTATGTTTAGAACCCAAGCAATGGGGGTGGGGGGGGGAGTGGGCTTAGGGGATCTATTTGAAACATTAAAATCACTTTTAAATCATATGAGACTACCAGCAGCCATGGTTATTTTACTGACACAATCCTGAAGGCACCTTTGGCAGCTGATGCACTGAATTCAATTTTTTTATACACACACACACAGAGACACACATGACCTATTTACATAGTGCATGTATGCATAGTCCAAGGCTGTTTCTCCTCACCCCAACCTCTTTGCTTTCATCCCAGGTAGATTATCAGTGAGGCAAGTTCACCTCTGTTTTTGAAGCAAGGCTGGGATGAGATGAAAAAGGAGGGGTGCTTTGGAAGCCAGTCCCGTTAAATTCAGCCGGAGTTATTTTGCTACTTAATTCCCTTTCTAGGATTTATTTTCACCAGGACTGTTTATTCCTGAAAAGCCATTTAAGTAGTGGGACAAGTCAGTGGAAATACAAGCTCTCTTTTTGTCTGAAGGCCACTCCTTAATTTTATGCCTCGGTCTTAGAATATGCAAATTTGCCATCAGTGACAGTTGCCCCCTTTCAAGGTGGTAGGAGGGATGTGAATTTTTAGGTGTGGGTGTGGGAAAGAATGGGAACAGTTCTTGCTCTTGCTTTCCACATGTTAGCTCAAATAATGACTAGGAGTCAGAAGTTCCCCTAAACACTTGCAGAGCATCAGTTTCCACCAAAGCTGCCTTTTCCAAGCAAAATCAAAATGTGGCTAGTGTTGGTTAACATATTTGGCAGAACCTTTGGGAGAACTGACACCAGCTTTCAGCAGCAAATTGCCAGCTTAAAAGAGGAAAGCCAAGGGCTAAGTCAAAAAGAGACCAAAGAGGAAACAGGATCAAAGGAAAAATGAATCCATGAAGCACCAAAATGAACCCGTGTGAATTCGTAGAACTAGGCAGCGGGAAGAACATTAAATACCTCCAAAGAGACCTGATTCGGTTACAAAGGTAGCACAAAGTTAGCAGCCATTGTTTTCCCGAATCTGTGCATGCTGCATGCCAGGAGGAAGACAAGGCTTACAAGCAAGATCAAAACGGGAGGATTGAGAACGGCTTTTGTATAATCTAGAGAAGGAACATAGACAGGCTGGTCCTTTAAGAAGCTTCAGGAATGCAGCTAGACCCAGAGAGAAGAATGGAATTTGTTTAGGAAGGAAAAGAAAGGAATGGGATATTCTCTCTCTCCTCTCTCTCTCTCTCTCTCTCTCTCTCTCTCTCCCCTCTTTTAAGTTCTGCCCCACACCTTAAATCAATAGAGATCAAGAAGAATTTTCACTGACCAACTGATTTAAAAGACTAAAAAAAACAACCTAAAGCCAAGAAAAACAACCAGCCTGTCTCTGAAATCCTAAGTGCTTATACAACCAACAAGAGAGAAACTTGATCAATCCTTAAGGAGAGAAGGCTGGTTGCCCTAGCCATAAGATCGCAGCCCTACACTGTACTTGATAAAGGCCAGGATGGGGAGAGAAGATGGCCTTCCACAACCTCCATTACCAGGTTCCTACAACTGAGTAAATTGACTCTAAAAAAAAAAAACTTCTGGAAGAAATGTTCCCCACATCTGCCCGGAAGCTAAGCCAGACCACCTGGTGATTCCAGGAGATACTTTCTACACAGAACCTCCTAGATGGAGATGAGTTTTTTCTACCAATTTTCCTAAGACTGCTTGACAGTAAGCAGTTTAGAAGCCTGCCGGTTTCAGTCACTTGGACTGAAGGCTCACCTATGAGAAGATGAACCTATGGGAAGGGAAGCCCACTGGATTCTAATGAAAGGCCCTTCTTTGACACTTATCAGACTTTTGTTTTAGAGGGTGTTTAGAGAGCAATGGCACAAATAGGTGCATATGTCAAAGAAAAAGGCTGCACAGCATCTCATGCACAGAGTTTATAGCAATTGTCTTCTCTCTTTCCAAAATATCACATCATGCAATGTTCCCCCCTACCCAACCCCAATATGCTAGGAAGGGGTATCACAACCCCACCACCTCAGGCAGAACTTTTTCTCTTCTCCATCCAGCTGTCATTCATTAAAATAAATACATTCATTACTGAACTGAAATGTAGCTAATCCGGCTTCTCCACTTCCAAAGGGCTCTAAGTGATGGTAAGGAACGTCCTTGGATGTTAATGTTGCAAAGTAGGATGTGTAGAATTTTTATTTATTGGATTTATTTATTAGACTTATATCCCATCTCTTTTCTTTTTTTTCACAAGTCAAAAAGATATGTGTGATGCTCCTGCCTTTGCTCCATACACACACACACACACACACACACACGCCCCCCCCACCCACCCCACAACAACCTATGAGGTGGGCTGAGCTAGAGAGACTGACGGGCCCAAAGCTGGTTTTCCTGCTTAAGGGAAGACTAATACTCACAGTCTCTTGGTTTTTAAGTCTTGCACCTTAACTGTTATACTGAACTGGGTCTCTGCCACTAGATACTACCATGATCACAGGTAAGTAGCACATAGATGATCTTCCTTAGATGCCATTCCCAATGACCAAGGTTTATAGGATTTGTAGGGGAGCAACAATTCTGGAGGGCCAAGTATTACCCATTAATAATTAACTAATGAAGTTGGATTCTAATTTCTGATCGGGCCAACCAGCAAATCCAGTGGTTAAGATAATGGGAGCTGTGGTTCCGAGAACATCTCAGGAAGGACACGTTGCCCACCACTTCTGACAGGCGCAGCATGTTTGATAAATGGGCACATCCCAGATGGGCTGGAGTGATGAAGCTAAGGCATATCTCTCTGCCAGCACATCCCAAAATGCTGACACAATACTCACAGGTTAGGGCCTTTATCACCCACTAGAAGTCAGCTGCACCTGAGCTCTGTTGCACACTCAAGACCTATATAAATAACATTTTATAAATGGATATTTCTGTCCTATAGAGACATCACCAATATGGGTGCACAAGGGTTGAACTATCATTGCGGCACAATTCTATGAATCAACACATTGACGGGCTGGGTGAGGAAAGGCATATGTGTGCATAAAATAACTGCACAGAGATATACTGTCCACACAGATATACCAAATAATGATAATGTAACACCATACGATATTAAGGAACTGAAGAACTATCTAACTATCTAACAAAAATTCTTGGATGTAAGCAAATTATATGGTCCTCATCATCTAACTCCATCTCCTGTAACTTGCAGAGGCAACCATTCATTGTAGCATTAACAATAGCAACAACTACAATACCCTAAGGGTATTTAAATACTGATGTTTAATACCATATAGCAAAAAGAAAGGAAAAAAAGAAAGAAAAAAAGATGGCTTTTGGAGCAATTGAGTCCCCCTCCAAGCCTAGTGGGGCTCATTTCTGAACCGGAGCTCTTTCCTGAACCGAAATCGAGGAACAGTTAAGTGTGATCGAGACATACAATCCACACACACACACACACACACACACCCACGAAAATTATTAGAGAGGTCGTTTTCATGCCTAACTTTCTTGTTAAAGATCAGGAGCAGACGGATACGCGCACACACACCCCAATCAGAGGATATCCTGGGAAGCGTTTTAAGGAGGCTGCCAATCTCAGCAAGCTTCTGCTATAGGAAACGGGTCCTCCGTGGAGGCGCGGAAGGTTTTGGTTTTTTTTTTCCCTTTCCTTTCAGTCTCTTTGGACCCGCGGGTGGGACCCGTCTTAAGGGCAGCCTAGCAGAAGCCTTCGAGACTCGGGGGCCGATCCGCCAAACACATTCAGCGGCCCAAGCGAAGGGCTCGCTGCTCAGCTCAGCTCAATCCCATCGACCTATCCTAGCGGCGTCCAACGCCAGGGCTCACCGGGGCTTTTCTAAATCCGAGGCCGCGGCAGTTCCGCCCAGTCTCTCTCCCCTTTATTCCCCCCACCCCCGCCTTTGGGATCCGGGGGACTGTTTTTGAGGGGGAATCGCTCGGGTTCCAGTGAAAGAGCGGGACTGGCGCCCGCTGACCCCGTTGGGAAGCCGGGAGGCGAACGAAGTCCCCAAGGCCTTTTACTCGCTGTGGGTTGGAAGGCTGAACTTCCTTCCCGGGGACAGAGAGACGATGCACAGGCCCTCGGGCGCAGGCTCCGCGCCGGGACCCGCACCTTAAGGGAGAATCTGTCCTTTGGAGAGTTGTCCGGGTGTCGATTCCCGGAGCGAGATCTCTTATTTGTTTTTCATTTATTCTTTTTTTTCCCCCGACCCAATTTAGGAACGAAGCCCCGAGCCCAACTTGCAGGTTTCCAAAGAAAAGAGAAGGGTTTCCAACACCCCCTTGCCCTTTCCGCTCTGGGAGAGTAACCGATCTCTTCCCCGGCCCTGCAGTAGGTCTCGGGGCGTGTTTGGGGTGAGGCTGGGGACGGGGCTGGAGGGAAGAAGCCAAACCCAGGCGCCATCTTAAACCACAGGCTTGCAAGGTGGCTTTTCCCCTATTTAGAGCGACCTTCTGCGAGGTCTTTTTTGGGCCAGATCGCCCGCTTCGCATTCATCTTACTCGCTCACTCACTCACTCTCTTTGTGTATGGGGGGGCGAGGGGGGGAGAGAATAATTCAAACTCATGCTTACTCAGTGGAGGGCAAAAGCGGAGTGAAAACCATTTCATCCAATTCCAAAAACCGGCGTGGCTAACAGTTGTATGTATGTTTCATACCACTGTATTACAACCCAGGCGATCTAACGTTGTTGTTAGTTGCGAAGTCGTGTCCGACCCATCGCGACCCTATGGACAACATTAAACCTTGCTAGTTTAAAAACCCAACAGTGAAATATGTAACCTGGCTTATATGAGAGTTTAGCCCCCTGTGCTCAGTATGCTTTCAGCTACAGGAGTGCCCGGTCAACCTTTTGTATTATCTGATCACCAGATCAAATATGTATCAAGCTGACATCTGTAAGGCAGGGAGGGAGGAGTGGAAAGAGTGTGGCACATTTAGACTTTATTAGATTGCATCAGTTTATTAGATGACATTTAGTAGACATTTTCTTTTCTTTTTAAATTCTCTTATCCTTTCAAAACAAAACAAAACAAACCTAGTGATAAGGCTTTAAATCTTAAGAAGGCAACCCGTCACCTTTAAGGCCGCCTGGTATTTAATTTCTGACTGAATACTTAGTCTTTAATCCGAACATGGTGGAACAACTGAAGAATGCAAGAGTTTTTATTGCTCCTGATTTCTCCTGTGCTGGAAACAGTCTGGTCAGCTCTTGTTCCCCAATCCTCTTTTTTTCATGCCAGGAATCACTTCTACTCCTGGAGATCAACTCTGGCAGCCGGGGAAACCTACTGAGCCTCTTCTTCAACCTCGGAGCCTTTAAAATACCCCCTTGCCTCCAGCTTCTTCCTTATTCCCAGGAACAGCTTCTGTCCTCAACCCAGCAAGAACCTGGGGAAGCAGGTGACTGGTGGAGGGGGGAACCTAGACGATGCGTAGCCCTCTGCAGAATTAAAGGGACAAAGTGGGTGCTCTGACAGTTTGGAGGGGAGCTTTCAGGATAGGTTCCTTTTGAAAAAATGCCCCTGACCAGGCTGAGAAAATACACCGAAAGCCAAAGGGGACCTTAAATCGGCAACTTATGGTTTAAGTGTGATGCCTCATGATGCCAGGATATTTCTGCCTTTTTTCACTAGTGTACAGTGGTCGGTGGAGTGTCTTTCCCTGGAGTTTTCAGCTGGGAGTGGCTGATCTAGATGTATCACAATAGGCGTCTTTTGTTGGGAGGCATACAGTTATTTATTTTCAATAAATGCATGCATTTCACAGCAAGGTCACTCATTTCTTGTATGTGTTCTGTGCTATATAGAAGGGTTCTAACTGCGTCTATGCTGTGCCAAATCCTCCTTGTATTCCAGGAGTCCTAGGTCGGAACAAAGATGAACAAAGCCAGATCTAACCCTATCTAAAAACCAGACATCTGGGATAGTCAGATAATTTTTCTTTAGGATATCAGTCCCAAGTAATCAAACAATAGTGAATTTCTCCTTATATAAAAAAAAGGTGAGTGCCAAGGCTAGATTTCTCTGCAGAGAAAGCTGGAGGGAAAGGGGAAGAGGCGAATCACTCTTACACCCAAGTAGGAATGAACACACTTTGCAGCTTTTAAGTTCATGGCATCCTTTTAACATCTATGTATGATGTAATCCACAGCTAGAGAGGTTAAAGGGAGAATAAAGGATGCATCCCAGATTTGAATGCTACAAGGGACTGTAAACCACATTCTTCCAGGTACTGTACAGAGAAAATCCAAACCAGATGAACAGCAAAATTAGGGGGCCTCTCTGTCCTAAAAGGCTCAAAAGGCCACATTTTCCTATTAAATCATTCTCCTTGGTGCCAGCCAAATCGACTCTGACTTGTTTGGAGCAATATGTGCTTCAAAAGCCTGGCTCTAATTTACACAAGAGGAAAGTTTCTTCTCTGAAATGTGCATCTTTGGGCATCAAAAAGTGGTTTGTCCCAGGAAAACTAATTTTGTACTAAAAGATTCAGAAGGGACTCTCTTAGGAGTGTGACCTTGAGATGGAGGAGATTTCCACAGGGTACCTGGACTGCAAAAAGGACTGTGAAAATGTCACCCTTCCTCTCTAACATTCTACTACTATTTAATGCATTATCAATTTCGGCTAATATTCCTGACCAGAAAGGGGATTTTTGGCATCCCTCCCCTAGTAGCAAAGTTCTCCTTCTAGGCTTGTGAACTTTTACCCAACAATTATATAAACCTGCTGCTGCAAAGAACAGTCACTCCAAGAAGATGTTAACAACCAGTTTTCAAAGAAACCCTCCCCCTCCTTTGTTTTGTGGTCTGAATTTGGGGTTGTGACCGAGCTGGGATTGGGGTAAGTAAACAGGTTTTCATGGGGCTCCTTTAAATATTGCAGACAGAACCAAGAGGGAGGTGTGTGTGTGTGTGTTTAGGGTTAAGCAAAGTGAAGGCTCTGAAAAAAGAACCAGACCTCTTGATGGCAGGTATGGCACATGGAGGGGGGAACTTGCAGGATGACTTTCTATGGATTCAGCAGAGGGTGGGGAAAGAACCATGGTTTGTAGGGATGCTTTATGGGTCAAGGCCTGGTGTGGTGAGAAAGTCAGAGCAACAGCCCTGCAAGACTTCTCCATCCTGTTTTTATTTTGCAAGGCCCGGAAGGAAGCCTTGGTGGAAGGAACCAAGGTCCCTTTCTTTAAGCTAAGATCAGGAGCATTCTTCCTTTTCCCTCTCACACACTCACACTATACAATACATACCCACACAAGAAGGTGCTCATTGCAGGGTTTCTCTTCCTATTCTGCAAATCGGAAAGACTTTTGGGGTTCTGCTCTTTACTGCCTAAGCACTAGCCGCAAATTTTCTGGAAAGCTGAGCCCTATTTTAATGTTAGGCAGACAGGGAAAAGGCAGAGCAGGTTCCCCTCTCTATGCCTCACCCACAGAGATGGGTAAAAGACCAAGCCATTGAGAGCCAAGGTGAAGGGAAGGACTATTGGATTTAGGGATTTAGGCAGGTGATGGAGGTGATCAGAGCCAGCCTACAAGATAGGGGAAAAAAGCCTGCAGGCTTAGGAACGGGAGGGGGGGGGGGAAGAAAAACACTTTGCCTATAATTATTTGGCTGTTACTGACCAGTGGAGGGGGAATCCCATATTTTTAATCTTTGGCTGCTGTGGCTCATGAGGTCTTGAATCCAGCATTTTATTCTTTATCCATCTTCTTAATCTTCATTGATCTTACCTCCAAGATCAATGATCGCCTTATGGCTGATCTTGCTTCGGTCAAGAATTTGGCCAGCTTTTAAGCAACTGCAGCCAGCCTGGGGCCTTTGGTAGGTCTCCTACCAACCTGGGTACCTTTTGGAGCTCTCTGTCCTGACAGGGCAAAAGGCATTGCGCCTTGCCTGCCAAACACCTTCATGCAAGGAGCTCCATCCCCATCCCCCCCTTCCCCCCACCAGCTACAATCCAAAATCAGAATTTGCCATCAAATGGGATACGGGAACTGACTCATGCACACCAATTAAAACACCCCTGGAACTTTCTAAGACAGACCCAAGGGTCTTGGCTTCCTTTCCTAGGAAGGGAGAGATGTTGGCTAAGAGTGCGGTAGGCAGCTCCAGGACAAACAATGGCCATGATTTAGCCTTCCTGGGAAACACTGGCAGGTCAAGAAAAGACAAAATTCTGGGAAGAGGCAGAAGGTCACTATAAAACCAATGAAGGACCAAGACCTTCAGGGGAAGAGGCAGGAGAATCAACTCAACCCTGTCAGGCAGAGGAATAGTCCTCCTAAGTCTTCTCCCATCAGACCAATGAAGTCAAGACTAGAAGACCTTTGTGGTGATGATCCTTGTTACTACTGTTCTTCTGCTCCTGCCAGGGTATTGTTTGGTATCCTCCCTATAGCTCATCAGCTCTAGAAGACCCTGATCAGTGACTCTATGGGAGGAATGGGAAATTTGCAGAAATCCAGGTGACAGGGTGTTAAGAGTAGACCAACCCAACTGGGAAAGCTTCATGATATCTCTCCCCATCCTGGTGACCTGCAGCCATGGTGGGCTTCAGGTCTTATAGTCAATAAACCCATCTTTGGGCTGGGAGGTATAAAGATATTGCCCAACATATATTCATTCTGAAGGGCTGAGGCCGAAGAAGCAATTCTACAGATTGTAGGAAAGGGTGGTATTTGCAAAGGTCACATTTCCCCAACACAATGTGGGCTAGAAAAAGATGCATTCACGTTCAGGGGCTTCTCCCCCTTTCCCTCCTCCAGGTTGCCTTGTTGCCCTGTGGCAGGAGCAAGAGAAGAAAAAGAAATCTCATGCCATTCATAATTTACAGGCTTATAACATTTATGAACAAGTGTCCAGAGTGCAGTGAGAAATAAATGATTCCTTTTCGCTGATAATCCTCGGACTTGAGGTCACCCAATAAAGTGGTTCCGTGATAGTTTCAGAAAATTATGAGTCACATGTGGTGGGTTATGATTTACTTTAGCGAACTCAGGGAGAGCCACTAGTTTAGAGGGCCATGGAAAGAGAGGAGCTAAATTCATGGTGATATTTAGCAGGAACTATTGGCCTATTGCATTTCCATGTTCAGAAGTTGACTACCCCAGAGCGAGGCATGCTTGGAATGAAAACAAAACAACAGATTTCATCCCCAAACATCATTTGTCTATTAGCCAGGAGTATATAGTTAGGTTGAGAATTGAGGGTGCCTTTGTCTGAGTTAGATTTGGGTTAGATATCTGGAAGGAAGGATGTCACTGCAGTATCTCAACTTGGTCCTTTCAAGAGGAAGTGTTTTGTAGCTTCTTCCCATTCTATAGGACACTTGGGATCAATCCTTGCACTGCAGGGTGTACCCCAATCTTTACTCAAGTACCGAGGACTGAGAATTGGATGTGATACACACCATTGCAGTCTAATAGTGTTCTCTCCCTAACTTTTCTGGGAGTTAGATCACAAGTCTCTTTATCCTGGTTCATTAAAAAAAAGAGAGATTATTACTGAGCCTGTAAGGATTTGACTGTACCAGACAGCAATTGTCCCTTTTCTCCTTTTATTTTTACTCTGGGTATATTAATACCCCTCCTGCAGTAAATAAATAAGGGGAAACTGATAACTTATCCTGTCATTGTAAATAGTAATAATAACAATAAAACTCTGTGTGTATTTATATGCCCAGTCCCTTATGCTACAGAAATAGATATGTATCTAGGTATGTATGAATGCATGTAAAACCAGACGCAGAAGCCTGTAAAGGAAATATTTCCTTCTCTTTTGGTCTGCTAATATTGCCCTGATTCTTTCTCTATAGAACAGAAGCTGAAGGTAATTTTCCACCCCAAAAAGTAATTTGTGCGCTCACACACACACACACACACACACACACAAAACACACATGCATACCTACAGAAACAGAAGACACAAAACAATGAAGGCAACAATTTTGCCAGAAATCAGTGCCATCAACATAAAAGCTATTTATTGGCTGTTTGCTAGGAAATACTACTCTTTCAGTAAAGTCCCAAAATGTTTGGTTTGGTACCTTGCCCATCAAAATAAATCAAGGCGACAGATTAGGAAGTACATAAAACTATATCTCTAGATAATGATATATGAGACCACAATAAATATAAGTTACATGTTGAAACTGCTGGCAGTTATGGTTGGAAACCCGTAACTCATTCATTTAACCCTGGCGGAATGTTTGTCTTTTAATTACAATTAAGCGGCACACACTTGAACATTTTTCCTCTCCCCCCCCCAACGGTAAGAGGAGAAAGAAACAGGAGGGGGAAGGGAGAGATAACTAGTAAAGCCGAGGGTCTAGAGCAGGGGCTGTAAAGGGGAGTTTTCAAACTTCTGGGACATTCTTTGCTTTAAGAAGTTAAGAAGTTAAACTATGTTAGTATATCAGGATGATCAAAAAAAAAGGGGGGGGGGTTTATTATCTTACATTTTTCTCTCTCTTAACAGCATAAGTCCTGTCCACCCAGGCAACTCTCTTCAGCTTCTCAGTCTCTCCTTTTGGAAAGAAAAAAAAAAGTTCTTTTCCTAAACAGCATCAGAAGGGGATGGACTTTGGAGACCCCCAGGGAATCGCGATGGCCCTTTCTTTCTGGGCAGGAAGTTTCTTTAAGCCCTCTTCATCACCCTCCAAGGAAAGAAGTAGGGTCTCCCGTGGCCTGCTTTCCCAGGATGGGGGTGGTGGTCCCCATTTGGCTTCCCCCTCAAGCTTCCTGTCTCCTACAGAGACCTTATCAAGCAAATGAAGGGAGCCGTCCTGGGGGGGGGGGGGAAAGGTTTGCCACATAGCTTGGGCACTCAGAGACAAGTCACTGAGTTCCTGACATTCCTTCTGAAATATTACTACAGGGCTCCTGCTTTTTAACTCAACCCCATCCACCACCACCACCACCCCCCAAAAAGGGAAAGCAAAGGAAATTGGGGGGGGGGGTGTTAAGTACTGAACAACCTGATCTAGCTACCAGGAGACAAGGAGGAGAGTCTTGGGTGCAGGGGCTACACGTGCAAGGCAGATCCTGCCACAGTTAGGAAGAAAACCTCGCCAACACAACAGAGCTGGAGGCCCAAAAGTACAGCCGCTGGCCTGCAAGGGTCCCCCTCCTTGGCAGCCAATGGCCAGAGGCTTCCAGTTCGGGATTATTCAGGAAGGTCTCCTTCTTGCCCGGTTTCGGGAAGTCTGGACCAGTTTAGAAGACCGGCTTCCCTCTCCTGGTTGCCTTTCCTCCAAAAGAGGAACTGCCTCTGCACGCATGCAGCAGAAACCCCCGAAGCGTCTTAACAAACATGCGTAGGAAAAGATGAAGCTGCTTATTTGGTGAAGTTCCGAAAAATAATAATAATAATAATAATAATAATAATAATAATAATAATAATAATAATAATAATAATAATAATAATAATAATAATAATAATAATAATAATAATAATAATAATAATAATAAATATTTTTTTTAAAAAAATTATAATAATGCAAGCGACTTACTTGACGTGTCGGAAACTTTGTTTTCGTCTGGAGTTAGCCCGCTAGGAAACTTTTCGAGTGAAGGGGGAAGGAGGGGGGGGGGGAGAAAGCAAGCAGGCAAGGCTTGGCCGAGACTTCACCCTGCCTGCTTTTCTCTGGAGTTATTTTGTTGACAGCACCGAGCGATAAAGCGCATTGAATCTGCCCGAAGCCCAACTCTCCCCGCTTGCCTCTCCTCCCCTCCCCGCGCGCGCCTCCCCACCCACCCGGCTCTGTTAACCAGGGAAAATTTCTTTACAAAGAGCCGAAATGGGCGATGCCTTTAAGTTTGTCTTAAGGGGCACAGAAGGTACACAACGTTGAGAGACTTCACTCAGGTCACTGGGGGCTGAGGGGTCAGCCTGAGCCGCTAGAATAAAACTGCTGGCCTAGAAAAGTTGTCCTCTCAGTGAACCCACTTTTTTTTCCCCCTTTCCCCCCTCGAACTTCAATGAAGTACCTTTCAGGCTGCCAAACATGGAAGCGTCAAAAAGCTGAGAAAGAAGAGAAGAGGGAGGTGGGGAAAAATGATGGGAAAGGAGGTTTGTATCTCTCCACGTTCTCTTCTTTTTCTTTTCTCTTCCTCCCTCTTTCCCCCCAACTCCCCCCCCCCTCCAGCCCACCTCACACTTCTCGGCTTGCCTTTAATCATAATCTATGTTCCCTGGGGGGGGGAAATTATGCCATGCCCAAGACTAAAGGCTAAATTAGACGATTAACAATAATATTAAAAACAAAAGAATCTGATTACCAGGAGGGCAGATTGGACAAACAGTGAAGTGAACTTCAGGAGGCAAATAAATAAAATAAGGGGGGGGCTGATTGAGGGGGATAAGGAGCACTATGAATATTATTCAGCCATCTATTTAAGTAAGAGGTTCACTGAAAAGGTTTTTAAAAATGAATATGCAGACTATAGAGTTGTAAATGTGATTGATGACCCCCCCCTTCCCCCCCTGGCTTCCTAGGCAGACACAGAGAATGCCCCCAATACAAAGTCCCTCCAGAAACTGATCCTGGTCACAATGTATCAAAGTGTGTATGTGTGTGAGAAAGAGGGATGTTCAAACCATCTAGTGTGATACAGGCGCATCCATAGAGTCAGAACGCTTATTAGTTTAAGTGTGGGGATATCAATGGGGTGGGTGAGAGTGTCAGAGTTTTTGCAAATGATGGCCTTTCCATTTTTACCATGAAAAACTATTTAGAACTTTGGATTTTTTTAAAAATCACTTTATTTGTATCCTTTATTTCACAGAGGGCCTATATATAAAGTGTGTGTAAACCTTTTGAGATAAACTGATTGTGCTTGTCTTCGTACAGCAATAGACCCAAAATAGTATATTTGAGCAAATTTTTCTTTTTTTTAATTGGGACGTATTAAATATGTAGCTGAGGTCTTATGCACACACAGTAAATCTCAGCTGTGTTCAGTGGCATTTCCTCAAAACTTAGTCTGCACAAGGCTGCAGTCTGAATGCTTACCTATTTTCCCCTCTTGATCTATCAAATAAGGTGGACAAACAGGCCTGACAGTGTGATAAGGAAACATTTTAATTTATAATTCTCATACACTCAACACATAAGTCTGTATTCCTTACTGGGAATGATAAAAATAATGTCATAGGTTTTTGCCTGGCTGCTCTGTCAATCTCCTCAACATACATCAGATGGATTGAACAAGTAACGGGCTGAACTGTCATCCTCTTCAGCTGGACCTCAAGTTTCTTTGTGAAGTGGTTTGTAAATGAATCTGGATGATTACTATTAAGTTTAATTATGCCCCATTTAAAAACCACAAAAGTTCTACATTAACCTGAATGGAATGGCTGAATAATCTGAATATGCCTGTCAGTCATTTCCTGGGTGTTCCATAGGCCTTGGATGCAAAACTGATTTTCCTAATTATCATCAGAAGGTTATAGTAATATGTGCCCTTAAAAAAAACACAACTCTTTTCCCTGGTCTTTCAAATTCCTACTTCATCTTAAATGTATATATATTGTTGTCTTATTACACTATCAGTGCTATAGATAATCCACAATTTTGCACACCATTTAAAGATAACAATAATATATACAAATAAATAAGATTCTTCTGCTCTTGCAATGAATTTCTGCTTTCAAGTTGTTAAAAATTTACTCAATGCAAATAAAGGTCCTGGAAGTAGCATCTAAAACAAGAGTTGAAAAGCGTAATTTGATCACCTAGTTATTTTCCATTTTCAGGCCTGCTGATCAATAGGCTAATCAGCGTACTAAAGAGGCACTTGCTAAAGTATCTATCTAGCTATCTATCTCCAATCAAAGTAGAAGTATTCCTTGTGCAAACACATCTGTGCTACATTTTTCCCAGTCACCCTTTCTGCTTCCCCTCAGAAAGTAAACATCTCCAGATTCTCTACAGTACTACCCTTTCACTCTAGTATTTCGAATATATACTCTAGAAACTTATTTAAAGTACATTAACAGGGGTAAATTTCAGCTAAAGTTGTTTACAGACAGCAAAAGAAAACAATTAACTTGATAACATTATTAAACAAAGGGAAAGAGGCTCATGTACCTATAAAAATTTTAAAAACACATTTTTTTTTAAAAAAAGTAATGCACAAACACATTCTGAATCAGCTGGATCTGTCTCTAATCAAACACACCTGTATACATCCAGGGCAAAGATTGCCTGGTAGTGTGAGTTCAAAGGCAAGTGCCCATCTTGTGATGTCACAGAGTAGAAAGGGTGCAAGACACAATTCCTAAAATCAATGGCAGATTGTCAATTAGCTTCCATGGCACTAGGTGACTTTCAAAAAGAACACCCCACACCTAACTAAGGAAAGTTCTTCAAACTTAGCTGAGAAAGAGTCATTATTCAGGTCATTCTGCCAGTGCCTATTCTCCCAGCATTTTATTTTTTTAGCAGGAGGCAAAGAAGCAAAATAACTCACCAAACATCCCAGAGTCAGTCTGTGTCACACTCACTGTTTTGTTTTGTTTTGTTTTATTGAACAAGGGGACTTTCACATATACACTTAAACTCATTTATTGCAGGTTTACAATGGTCATGTAAAATTAGTCCAAAAACACAAGAACCACGAAAAGCCAAAAATAAAAAAAATAAAAAAAATCTACCCACTGATTTTTCCCTTCAACTCGCTTGCTCTCCTCATCTCTTGCTGCTCACATTGAACTAACCAGCCGTTTATTAGTTTCTACTAGCCATCCCCCCTTTTGGTAAGAAGAAAAAAAAATCTTTCTCCACATTTATACAAGAAGAAAGAAAAGGAGGAAGGGGAGGAAAGCCTTCAATGGTCCTCTTTTTTGTTCTCCATGTGTAAACTCAGAGAGCAAAATAATTACATTCTTTCCTTGCCTGTATAATTATTAGCATATGCCCCGATTTTTCATCTAAAACAGAACATTTAGTTCCCCAACCCAACACGCACGCTTATATACATACATACATACATCCCCATGCAGACACATCCTGATACACAGCCCATCCTTCCATTCTCTTTCCTTTTTTAAAAAATAAATAAAACCCTGAAAATGGTGATTAAAAAACCCCCCCAACAGGTATGCCACCTGGCCTCTCATGCTAATAATGATACATGCACCTAAAGCTTGAGATCTCCAATAGACCTCATTCTTTTGTGTATGTGTATGTATGTGTTTTCTCTCTCTCTCTCTCTCTCTCTCTCTCTCTCTCCTAAATATACACACACACACACACACACACACACGCACGAGAAAACTACGAGGAAAAAAAACAACCCAAAATATATAGATATATATTAGATTCTATAAATAATCAGAGTCAATTTGCATGGGGCGTTTTTTTTTCCGTTGGTTGGTTTGTTTTATAACCTTGTAATATCCTCTGCTCGTGGCTCCTGAGCTGAGCTCTGCGAAAGATCTTCGCCAGCAACCGCGTTGGAAGAAGCGGGCAGGGAGCCGGCCGAGGAATTGGCCGGAGCCGTGGATCTCACTTTGGTATTGGGCAGCCGGTGATCTTTTTTCCATTTCATCCGCCGGTTCTGAAACCAGATCTTGATCTGTCTCTCCGAGAGACACAAGGAATGGGCAATCTCGATGCGCCTCCGCCTCGTCAGGTATCTGTTATAGTGGAACTCTTTTTCTAATTCCAAGACCTGCTGACGGGTGTAGGCAGTCCGGGACCGCTTAGGCTCGCCTCCATTGTAATTAGGATTCACTGGAGAAAACAAACAAACAAGCCAAACCAAACCATAGATTCGCATGGATGCAAGGAAGCGGGGGGGGGGGGAGAGAGAAGGGTGGGGGGGGGGAGAGAAGAGCCGGCGAGATCTCTTCGGTGGTTCAGGGCGCCGAAAGAGAGAGAGAGAGATCGAAAGAGGGAGAAAAAGGAAAGGAAAGGAAAAGGGGGGGGAGAGAGAAAGCCATCCGCCTACTGGGTTATAAAGAACCCAAGACTTTTTTTTTTTGCTCCTAAGAAGAAGGGGTTTCCTTTGGCTTGGAAAGAGCCTGAATTATTTATGCACCCCTCTCCAAGCCTTTGGAGTTTCGCACATACATAACAGAACGAACCACATGGCTGGGGCTGCCCAGACTAGCTCGGCTATAAAATTTATGGTGGGTGTAATTACCCGCTCGGAGTCGTAAATCCAGCTCAATTGTGCTAACCCAAAGACTCTCGTCGAAGGCAAAGGAGGAGACGGGGGGAAAGGGGAGAGAGGGAGGGAGAAGGAGCCTGAGAGCTTGGTGAGAAGGGGGGGCCGCAAACACACACACACACACACACACACACACACGCACGCATCTTACACACACACGCATCCGAGAGAGAGAGAGAAAAGGAGCAGAGGAGGAGAAGTTGCCTACCAGTACTGACGTGGATTTTTTTCATCCATGGGTAGACTATGGGCTGCTTAGAGGCCGTGCTGCTGGGATGCTCGGGGTTTTGCTGGTTGCAAGCTGGAGGGGCTGGGGAAGGAGAGGTAGCCGCGCCGGAGAGAGCCGTTTGGTCACAGAGCTGCTGCGCTTTCTCGGGGAGATGGTGGCCTCCGGGCGGCTGTCCATGGCCCCGTGGATGCGCGGTGGGGTTGCCGGGACCTTGGAGGCTGGCACAGCTGTACTGGCGCTCGGGGTAGCTGGGTCGCTGTGGAGGAGGAGGAGGAGGAGGTGGCGGTGGCGGTGGTGGAGGTGGAGGGTACAATTCCTGGTGATGATGCTGGAAACTGGACTCCCTAGTCCGACTGTAATATTCCGGACTGTGGTCTGGGATGTAATTATTTTGCGAATATTCTTCGCATGGAGGAAATTTCGGATCGATGTAGTTAGAGTCCATCAAATACGAGCTCATGATCATTAATTTCTGGAGTGGAAAATAATTTTTCTCGCTTTGTCGTTTTTCTGCTCCATAAAACCCTCCTACTAGCTGGCGACCCCGTAAAGTTACTTTCACCATGTGACTCGTTGCGCCAATCACGCCAGCCGCGCTAGTCCCCGGATAAGGAACCAAAAGCTTATTCAAAGTGTATCCAATTTGTCTGTGTGCGCGTGTGTGTGTGTGTGTGCGTGCGCGCGCGCGCGAGTGTGTCTCTGTGTGTGTGTACACGAGTGTGTGCGTGTGATCTTCTTGTTTGGTCGGTGGTTCCCCCCCCCCACACCCCCCCACACACACACCCAATTCCAAGCAGAAGTGAATTTTGGGGGAAGGGTATGTGATGCAGGCAACCAGAAATGGCTCTTCTTTTCTTTTCTTTTCTTTTCCTTCTTTTTTTTCTTTTTAAAGGACCACGTCAAGTCAGGAAAATGATAGAAATCGGCTCCATCATATTTTGGCAGGGAGGTGTGGGGAGTGTAGGAAAAGCTTCTTCGCCTTAGGTTTTCCCCGCCCCCCCCTCCAATCCCCCCTCCCCGCTTTTCAGGTACACAGCAAGCCCTTTCTTGTACACAACCAAGAATGGAGTGAATCTCGCTTAGGAGAAACACCCAAGATCTCTTTTTGCAGTGCGGAGAGAGGAAGCGCGCTCAAAATTGCTTTGCTTCTTTCACCTTAAAGAATATCCGGGGGGGTGGGGGTGGGGAGGTTTGCCTTCGCCTCCCTCCCCTCTTCCCCAGAAACCCAGCTAGTGTATAATTGTCTGCAGAAGCGCCCTCTCAGCCCCTCCCCTTAGACACACAAGCTCCCTTCAAGACGCTCAGACCGAAAACTAGGAAGAAGTTCAAGATTTGCATGCCCACGATTTGTGGGCAAGAGCCGGGGGTGGGGGGGTGGGGGGGTGGAGAGAGACAAAGAAGTCAGCTTACCTGCGAGGGCGGAGAGAGGAGGGGGGAAGAGATGAGCAGGGGCATATGCAAATCACCTTTGCATCATTTGGAGTGTTCTAGGAATGCTCATTAACCTTTGCTTAAGGGCGATCTGAGGAGTTGCAAGAAGAGCTGAAGGCTGGAAAACTAAAAGCGGAGGAAGTTCTAGGCAGCCATTGGGCAGGTCCATTACCTTTCCGAGGGGCGAGAAGGGGGATGAGAAGGTGACACAAATGAGGAGAAACGCACACAGAGGGACTCTCTTCATTCCACCCCGACTTCCTTCAAGTCAAAGGTTCTGCATATATATATGTATATATAATATATATATATATATAAAATTTTGGAGAAAAACATGTGCACACCCTACACCCATCTGGACTGAATGTAAGACAGAAGGATGATAATATTCCGTTGCCATAGAAGAGGTAGGTATGACCACCACCACCCCAGCCGCCCCCTCCCCCAAAGTAATGGAGAAAGTATAGGGCCTTAATTCAGAACATCTGGTTTCCTTATGGAAATAGTGGACAGAATATATACCCAGATGCCAATATAAACAGACCCCTGGGCAGGCTAAAGAAGTTGATCTGAAGCAAACATTTTAAAGTGTTCATTTATTGCAGTTAAGGGCTTTATCTATAGCCTACATGAAGGAGAAGGGGGCACACGGAGAGTTGGATTAATCCCTTGTATTGCTTGATAACAATTATAGTTGAAAATCATAGCTTGCAGGGCATTGCAATATTTTACTTGATAACAATAAAAGTGACACATAAAGTTAACTGTTTATGTTTTATTTATTAGACTAAATGTGCCAGCGGTGTCGGAGGCTCTGGGCTGGTTGTAGCAGTTTTTATGGGGCTGTAAAACGCCATAAATCAGTCACTTGAAATGGTTAGCGCTCTCTCTCTCTCTCTCTCTCATATGCATGTTCTCTCTCTAACAAGGGCTTGTGCGAGCCTGCCTTTGCAATGCTGACTGTTTATTCTTTCCAAGAAAAAAAGTAATACTTTTTTTTAATATCAGGAGAACTGTTTTTTATTTTTATTTTAACTATTTATTCATCATCTACTTACGAGATTCCATTAGATCTATCAAAATTATACACACACAAAAATACACATGCATCATCACCCCCAAACATTTGAGATTTTTAATTACAACTGCAAGTAAGAGGAAATCAAAGAAAACAGAACATTAGCAAGCCTTTTGCATCATCCATATATCCCCCTAGAGACGAATTTGCAATAGAGGTGCTCACACAAATTCGATTCTACAGGGTATATATAAACGACTGGTGAATTTGTCCTTTATGGGGCTAGGAAAACCTGGAAAATATATTCCTCCTTTCCCAATAAAGTTTTTTCTTCGAAGAGCAGCTGTTCGGAGTTCCAAAAAAGCTTTTTCTTAAGTTAAACTGTTTCTAGTTATGCACAGTTTGGGTAGATTTTAGCAAGATGGAATCCATCCTATCTTCACTTTGGTAATTAGGCCTAAAAGAGTGATTTCTAATTTGACTACAGTTTATATTTATTGCACTTGCACATTTAAAAAAAGTACATCCAATAAAGTACCTAGTCAGGCCCACCCACCCCTGTTCCTTTACTGAATGCTTCTCATGTGCAGTCTTAAAGAGGAAAGTATATTCTGGGATGGTATTTTACTCATCTATGGCTATCTAATCCTTCACTTGAATGGTTGTTTACTGATTAACTGTGGAAGAAGAAAAGGAGGTTGAGATTGGTCTTACATTCCTGAGGGTGAAAGTTATTTATTACTGTATACAGTACTATTCTATTCTATTCTATTCTATTCTATTCTATTCTATTCTATTCTATTCTATTCTATTCTATTCTATTCTATTCTATTCTATTCTATTCTATTCTATTCCATTCCATTCCATTCCATTCCATTCCATTCCATTCCATTCCATTCCATTCCATTCCATTCCCTTTCTCAGCCTGAAGTTCTCCAGATCAGTTGATGTCCGGCTGCAGAGTATAAGTGATGTAATCCAACATATATAAGTGGCGTGTAAAAGGCAAAAGAGAAATATTGTGAGATCAACTGGACAGTGCACCTAATCGTATTGATTCAGGTAGCTGTCCATACAAAAGGAATTCTGATATAATGCTTCCATAGGAACAACTTTGTCTAAGGCATCTGTTGCTGTGCCTGAAAAGAAGAAAGAGAAGAATGTGTGTGTTTGGGGTGGGGTGGGGCTGTTTTGCCTTAAAATCATGGCATAGAAGATAGACGAAATGTCAACTGGGGAAAAAATTAACAGGCAAAGATTTCTGCTTCTGCAACTATTATTAATGCCATGGTTTGTTTGTTTTTTAAAAAATAGTACCCTAGTACTCTTGCTGCTGGTGGTGATGGTATTGTTATGCCTAGCTGTGGCATTACCATCAGCTGGAGCAAGCAGCATTACAGCTGTTTTTTCTGAGCTTTGCATATCTCAGGACCCTTTATCACAGATATCTACCTTCTAGTGTATTTTATCCCACTGCATTCAGGGAGATCAGTTCAAGGGAACCGCTTGCCTTGCCTCCCTTTTAGGTTAATGTTAATAGAATTCCTGTGATAAGAGTGAAAGCGAAAGAAGTTTGGGCTTTAAGCACATCAGCTCAATCCTAAGGCTCAAGAACCTCAGGGCAGCTCCAGGATGTTCTGGGGTAAGAAAGCACCCTTGAATGAATAATAATAGCAATATGGCAGACATCTTGTAACTGAGATGAACTTTTTCACTGTGTAGAAAATTCAGCGGCAGGATGTGGCCCAATTCTGCAGGAAGGCTTGAAAGTACAAAGCCAATCTGAATTTACTCCCCAGTGAGTGAGTTCACCTCCTAGCCACCCATTTGGGTGTTTGTTTGTTGGTTCCCAAATTTATTTATTTCACAATCAAATTATAATGGCTCCCTTTCCTTATTTGTGCCAATTTATCCCCTTCCCTGTTCATATTTTAATATAGGGTACATTCTTTTTAAGAATTGTTTTTTTTTCTCTTGTAGGTTATCCCCTTCCCCTACCCCCCCACCCCCAAAAAAAGTCTCTCTGTGTTTGCTTAGCTTGATTCCTTCAGAGTTTGGGAACTTTTCCTCTTATTGTCCCCATCATACAAGGCTCCAAAACCCTGTGGGGGGGGGGAAGACCCAAACCATAGTGGGGCACAAACCTCTTTTGTTTCTATTTAGCATCCTTCTCTCCTTACCCTCACTTTCTCCTAACCCGCAAAAGCACAACATGGGTGAAACGCATTATTTCTGTAATAATTATTCTTTTGCTCAGCAATTGAGAAAAGAGAGATAACTTTCCAGGGAAATATAATTCCTGACTCTTTAATTCCTATCCAAACTAGGAAATCGGGTTGGAAAAACATGTATCTCTTTGCTTCCCATTTCCAGGACTATTTCTGAGTACAAAGCATCCCTTTGACAGTAGGGAAGAAAAATAAATGCCCATTGTCCCTGCGGATTCATTGTGCAGGCTATTACCATACTGACCGCTTGGTAACCCACACCTCTAGCCATTTACAATCTGTGCATCTCAGATCCACCCTCCCTGGGCAAATAAATAAATAAATAAAAGCCTCCGCCATCCCCAAATGTAGTATCGAGCCATCGAGGGTTTGTTATTTCCCTGTTTAGCAATCCAAATAAATATTAAATGAGTAATCCCCTATCACACAGAGCTTTATCATGTGAGCCATATACTCTTTAATGTTAAGTATAACCAACGCTGTTCCTTTTAGCCAAATAAGGCAGTCACCCACTTGCACGCACAGGCGCACAGTCACACATACACGGGTGTTATTTAAAAGAAAAAATGCATCTCAAAGCTGTTGTTTGCAGACATCTCAAAAAAATAAATAAATCCAAGAATATAATTCAATTTTTGAATTACATGCTTCCCCCCCCCCCACATGCACCAGAAATTACTTTTTTCCCCTAAGTGAACAAAACATTTCACCACTGATCAGTGAGTTGGACTCTTTTTTGATGAAAAGATTGTTCATTGACTAGATGGGAAGATCCATGGGCATGGGTATGGTGGAGAAAAATGTTTTTGGGAAATGGGGAAAGGAAGATCAGTTTTACAGAGCAGAGCTCTTTATGACACTTTCTTTTTATTTAAAAACCCCCCACAAACTTGTAGGTATGAAAAACCACAAAATCTTTCCATATTGGCTCTTCTTTCTCTCTTCCCCTCTCTTGCTCCCCACCATGTTGAGAGGTAGTAGTAATTTATGCAAAGAAATATGCAACTGTTAAATTGATTTTTTTCTCTCTTAAATCT
Organism: Vipera berus; assembly: GCF_964194415.1. Classification (NCBI taxonomy): domain Eukaryota; kingdom Metazoa; phylum Chordata; class Lepidosauria; order Squamata; family Viperidae; genus Vipera; species Vipera berus. The sequence goes on along the minus strand of NC_138203.1, from coordinate 139,231,928 downwards.
GTTGTCACGAAAAAATAATGAGTTGGAGTGATACAATTTGAATAACCAGAGCATATCACTAAAGGTAAAACTCACATAACCCCATTTCAGTCTCATTTGTGTAAATATTTATCACCTTTATTATTATTTATTATTAAAACAAAGGAGTCAAATTCTTGCTATTTCCAGAAAGAAAGAAAGAAAGAAAGAAAGAAAGAAAGAAAGAAAGAAAGAAAGAAAGAAAGAAAGAAAGAAAGAAAGAAAGAAAAAGAAAGAAAGGAAGGAAGGAAGGAAGGAAGGAAGGAGAAAGAAAGAAAGAAAAAAGAAAAAGAAAGAAAAGAAAAAATAAAAAAAATAAAAAAGGGGGAAAGCATATTTTTGCAAACCATTTTCTCATTTTCTCATCCTCTTTTCCACCAGTATCCCATCCCCACTGTGTTCACACCCCTCTCTCTCCCCCTCCCTCTCCCAGGAATTCAATTTTCTTCAAATCTCGTTGAAAGTGGCTTTTTAAAAAGTGGGCGCATTTTAATATTGCTTAGACAGCGTGACCTGAATTTCACCTCCCCTGTTTGACTTGATCCAATAGGTCACTGCCAAGGAGTTATTGATGGGGAACCTCCATTGAAATTTGTCTCCTCGCAAATGGCCTTTAGATCTTCTAGCGAGTTCAATAACTAGTTATAATGTAGAAGGGAAAAAATGAAGCCCAAAGGCAAACTAATATGATGTTTCATTTTTATGCTGGAGAAATTGTTGGTTTTTCTTTTCCCTTTCGTAAACCCTCCAACCAACTCATCCCCACTCCCCCCCCCTTCAAAACAACTATCACAACAACAGTCTTGCTCCCCTTCTCTCTTTCCCTTTCCCCTATCAACCAGATTCAAATTATATTTCAGGCTTTCATTTATATATTTATTTATGGTTTGAAAGGGGACTAATTTAGATGCTCCAGTTCGGGAACTCTTCAAAGCAGATCTGTGCTGCCGAGTAGGGATGATGTTTAGTTCAATCTGTCCTTAATTCTTTTAAAACACAGCTAACCATAGACTTAACATAATTAAAGATGCTAAACTCCACTAACATGCCAGGACTTACTTCTGAGTATAAATTTTATTTTTTATTTATTTTAATTCCATTTATATCCCGCCCTTCTCCGAAGACTCAGGGCGGCTTACAAGCTTAGCAGTAGCCTATTGTATAAATATATACAATACTGGTATTGATAGCACTCTTACTATCCTTCCTTCCTTCCTTCCTATCTCATATTTTAAATGTAAAGATGGCAAATCATCCCATCTATTAGATTAATGCAAACATTTTGGAATAAAAGGGTAGCAGTTACATAAGTGAGGCTTCTTTTACTTTGCTGAGCAGTATTAGGAAGTCAATGGCATTTGCTCCCTAGTAAGGACGGATCCGTAATAGATTTAATTTTCCTGCTTTATATATATATATATATATATATATATATATATATATTGCTGCAATTGCTTAATCTACTATTAAACAAACGCCCCTTTGCTGAGAATTCTCTGTGACTTGGCTTGAAAATATTTGGCCCTTGTAAAGGTGAAAATATGTTTGTTTTCTTTTCCAACTCTGCTGATCCATCATTTGTAGTTGCTAATGTTTGGACTTGCGATAATTGGAGAATGAAAACTTGGTAATATTCTGCCTTTCTTTCTTTTTTTTAAAAAAGTGCTGAGATAAAGACTTCAAAACCTTGCTGGGGAAAAGCACAGGGATTTCTCCTATTCTCCCCATAAATGCCTCTGATGCCTATCTTATCACCCTGTGGCAGAATTTTCAGAGGCCTATAACAACAAAAGGCTCTTGCAAAAGACACACACACACACACACACAGAGAGAGAGAGAGAGAGAGAGAGAGAGAGAGAGAGAGAGAACAAACTTTGAGGTTGTCTAATAAGTATCTGGAATAAGCTAGCTTTCCTTTAAAACCAGAGATCTATTTTAGTTTGCTTTTGCTGCCTAGACCATAGTGGAAAGCTGGCTGAATTAATTAGTTCATCATGACTCAGAGCATCTTTTGTCATTTAGAGGAGGGGAGGCAGAAGATGAAGAACCTGGTTTAACAGTCCAGAGACTGGTCCTATCTATGCTGGTAAATCCAAAGGTTTGCCCCATTAAAGGACACCTCCCAGATGCTAGCACTCAATGAACTAATAACGGTGCAAATGGTTGGGTGTGATCACACTAAGAAGAGCAAAGCAGAGAAAGAGCTTGTTCCCAACAGAGATAGGGGCTGCTGGAAAATAGAATATAGGGTCCCAATAAAGGAGAAAATGTGCAGCTCAGGGTTGGAATGAGAAATCTTTGGTGCTCTCTGAGTTTGCGTAATGAAATGTCTACAAGAAAACAACCAAACTAAGTAGCCCTGATGATGTTACCTAGTTTGGGAAGTGAACCATCTGCAAGAAAACAACCAAGCTGAGAAAGCACCAAAGATCCCTCAATATAGGGTCCCTTTCCTGTGTGTGGAGACACATCTACGTGTACATCATGTTCTGCTTCATCTTCCAACTACGATTATATTTGTTTGTAGGGATACCCTTGGTTCACTTTAGGTGATGGCATTGCCAACTGATATGAAAGGCCTTCCCATGTTATTTAATGCAAAATAGTTCACTCACAAGGTCACCGGATGTTGCAATCCTCTAGGGATGGATTGACACTCCCAAAGGATAAGGATGATCTCCTGGTTCTGGATGATTGGTGCCAATTTCAGAGCATTTATTGCTCCCAGATTCTGGCACAGTTGGATTTTCTGTGTCCAGAATATACAGTCGCTTTTGCAATGGTCTCTGTTCTCCTTTTAATTATTCTGCTCTACTTCTGACTCTCACAGAAGAATTGAACTTCTAATATAAACCTTATCTTCTAAGAGGAGAAATGTCTAGAATAAGCAAAGTGCTGATAGTTTGCTTCCTTGATTATTTCAATAGAGAACCAAGTAGCTGGTGCTTTTTAGATGGCCTGAATAATTAATTGCTCCCATAAACCTTGAATGTTGATTACCTTGGCTGTGGATTCTGGGAGTTTTACTCCAAAAGAGCAGTTGAGTATCTGGATTTAAAATGTAATCTAGCATTCAAGATGGCTAATATAGAGGTTTACACAACACATGTACGGTGCATGGAGTAAACTTAAAGGACCATTGTTTCCATTTCTGTTTAGAAATAAGACCTTCAGAGTTAACAGAAAAAATTCCCAGGGAAGTGAATTGTAGTGAAGTGAATTGCATTCAGAGCAAAGATATGCTGACATGATAGGAACTAAACAGCTACCAAAAATATTCAGTGTAGTATAAGGTCAGCCAGCAATGGTGAGCTATGCCACACAGGGATGAGAGAAGAAACCAACTATGCTATGCCTTTCCCTCAAGGAAAGACCAAATGTTTAAATAGATGCATAATCAGTCTTCTGCCTCCTCCTATGCTACTGAGGGTTTGGAATACTATTCCAGAAACGAAATAAATGAATATCATTTGGATTCGTTAAATGAGTGTTCCTTTTATCTGAAAAGTTCATTTCTGCTTTCAAAGGAATACATAGCAATCTGACATATATTGCTTACTATGATGTTATGCATAAGCATATATGCCAATGAAAAATGCATATAGGATACAGGTTATAGGTGCAGGGAACATACTCACACAAGCAATCTTGCTGCTTGTGTTTCTTCTTTTCCCTCTGCAAATATGCACACATTACAACGAATCAGAGATTTAAAGGAGTTAACATACAGGTAATATTACAGCTGTAATCATACTTGTATGGATTTTGTGAATAAACATTATTTGATGGTTATAAAATAGCATCAACAAAAAGCTGAGAGATTGCGATCCAGGCATATGTAAACTTTTCTCTATCTCTCCTCAGATTTGGAGTGGGGGGGGGGGTAAATGTGAAGACCTGAGAAGAACCAGGCTGCAGTCCTGGGTAGGAGAATCACCCCTTACCTAGCAAGCCAATATTTGAAGACTATTTTGCAAGAGAGTGGTTCCATTTATTTAAAAAAAAAATCACTGGGACCCTTTTAGCACCATTAACCTTTGTACTGTTCTATAGAGAATGCTTACATTCATCTTACATTCTTCCTACTTAATTTGAATTTGTGGTCAGTTGGGTGCTTTTCTCTTCCCTCATTTAAAAAAAAATTGCAAAGGAAGAGAAATAAATAAATGGGGATAGAGATAGATAGATAGATAGATAGATAGATAGATAGATAGATAGATAGATATAGATAGATAGATAGATAGATAGATAGATAGATAGATAGATAGGTAGGTAGGTAGGTAGGTAGGTAGGTAGGTAGGTAGATAGATAGATAGATAGATAGATAGATAGATAGATAGATAGATAGATAGACAGACAGACAGACAGACAGACAGACATGCCTACGAAAATTCTTCTAATTGCCTTTTAATCTAACATGTGAATAGGAATCCATTAAAAAAAATCCAGTGACTTATATCTAGAGTCTGAGAACAATAGTGCATTATGCTTAATCAGGAGCTTTGTTATTTGTAACGTTTTTTTTCCCCCACCAGGGTACTCAGTTTAATTTTTCACAGTGTAATAAACTATTATCTTAGTTAATCCCAAAGGTGAATCCATCAAAACCTTTTAATAAAACGTTTATTAGTTCCTGTGATTCAGGGAAAGCTGTAAACAGTGCAGCAGGCAGAACTTAACAGAAAGTTGAGCTGGTGTGTGTGTGTGTGTGTGTGTGTGTGTGTGTGTGTAGGGGGAGGTTTTGTTGTTAAATAAATGCAGGAGGGTCTATATTATCTCCCATCTGAGCCTAGCAGTTATAATTCTGCAGGTTTTGTCCATTGCAGCTGCCATTAGTCCAGCCCTATAGAAGCCAAAGGAGCTCTAGTGCTGGACAAGAAACATTTCAGGAATGATACACAGAAGGGCTTTCTCAGATGCATCAGTTGGAGACTAGGTTTTAAAGAGAAGGGAGGGGAGAAAGAAAGAAAGATGATCCCTTTATTGACGGATAGAAGGGAAACTCGTCTAGTGGGATCATATCTCCCCAAAGATGGAGATGGAAAACTTTGGGAAAGAGAAATAATGAACCTATCACAGTGCTCCTCTTTAGAGTCAATAACGGGAGGACTGCTAGGGTTAGAGTGAGAAGGCAAAATAAATAGTTATATATGGAAGGGCTACAGAAGAGACTGATGGCTCCTCCTCGAGACCAATCCTTCTCTCTTTTTTTTCCCATCTCTATCTTTCACTCTATCCTTCCGTCTGTCAATGTGGCACGTGAAATCCAGTTTCAGAGATGGGATTATTCGGTCCCAATTTCTCCGCTTATGTATGTAACTCCATGCATAGCTTCGGATCCTTCCCTAGTCCCAATTTGTCCCAATCAGTCACCAAGCCACACCAACGCAAATGCAAGGTACTGCGGAAAATACATTTTCCTCTCTTGACCCTGGGAGGTCTCAAGGAAAGGAAGAACCAGCAATACAGCCGGGTTTTCACACACACACACACCTCTTTCTGGAAACAACTATTGAGTTGTCCTATGATTAGAGTCCACCTGAACTTAAGGTCTCTTCAAAAGCGGTTGACCGCAGCAAAAAGACACAGGCTGCACAAATATGGCCAGTTCCAGAAAGAATTTTTTTTTAAAATTCCATTTATATTCCGCCCTTCTCCGAAGACTCAGGGCGGCTTACAAGCTTAGCAATAGAGGAATAACTTGATTCTGCGAAAAGATAGATAGATAGATAGATAGATAGATAGATAGATAGATAGATAGATAGATAGATAGATAGATAGATAGATAGATAGATAGATAGATAGATAGATAGATAGATAGATAGATAGATAGATAGATAGATAGATAGATAGATAGATAGATAGATAGATAGATTCGAAAATTAGGTAAGTAGATGGACGCCAGTATTCACGGAGAGAATGGGCCTTGTCTCCCAGCACTCCACGAGCTGCTGTCCGCCCAGCCCCGTCAGAGATTGTTTGTCTTTTGATTCCCCCCCCTGTCCTCCTTTCGACCGTCATAATTTCAGTTCTTAATAGCTTGGCGCTTACAGGCGACCGCTCTTTACACCCAAAGCCGATTTGCTTCCCGCAGCGTGCGCGGGGGTTTGGGTTTCTGACCCGAAGGAGCGATTCCTCCCTTGAGGAGAGCGGTCCGAATGGGATTCCAGGCCCATTTCGAAACCGCCAGGATCCAGGAAGGAGGCGGCGGCGGCGGCGCCGCTTCTGAGGATCCCCCTCGCTTTTCAGCTCCTTGCAGCCCTGCGGAATGCTGGGCTGCAACTCCCGGAAGAGAGAGAGAGAGAGAGAGACGGGAGCCGGGAGGTGGAGAAGGAGGCCCTGCTCGCCGCGCAAGGCGACTGGAGCCTCCTTGCCAGGCCTGCAAACGGCGCCTCCTCATTGCTGCCCAGCCGTCCATCCTCCAGACCCCTTCGGACGGAGCGCTCAGCGCTGACCGGTGCTTCTCAGCGGCAAGCAGCCCCTCTTAAAGCGGGGGGAGACGGGGCCCTTCCTTGGAACTGGCATCAACTAGCACCAATCCTACACGCGGGGTTACTGCCCCCCCCCAGCCCGAACACACAAGACACACGAACACACACACACACACACACACCCCGTGGCCGTCGTTCCTTTGCGCCCCTCCCTCCCCCCTCCGCCACCTCTTTTGGCTTGTTTTATCTTTCCGCAGGCACCTTTGAGAGGGAAGAGAAAGCAAAGGGCCGACAGACCGGTGGCATTTACAGCCCGAAGTCAGCCAGGCAAACTCCCCCTCGCCCCCCCCCAGCCGCTTCCTGTGATTAGACAGATCAAACCGGACACCTGCCTGCGTTTACGACATGCCCCCCCTCTCTTTTTTTTCATGACTGTGAGAAGCTCCATAATAAAAGCCCACAGTAGCCTCCCATTCGATTCCAAAGGAGCAGAGAGTGGATATATTGTTATAGGCCACCTGGTGGAGCGGGGAGGGGGCAAGGAAGTATGGGGTGGGGGCACACAATGCCGAGAGAAAGTCTTCCGCCTTTAAAAAAAAAGCATTGCAGAAAATGACATTTTCCTTTCCCTCCCTTTCCTTTCCTTTTTTTTCCCTTTCCTCTTTCCTCTTTCCTCTCCTTTCCTACTTTCCTTTCACCACAGGCATGCTGCTTAACAGACTTCACAAATCTCCCTACAATTGTGCATAAACGGCAATTCGTGTTGCCGTGACTTGTTTATATTATACATTCAAACCAGCTATCACCCTGCCTTGGCCAGAATAGGAATAGGAAGGGAAACAGCGGTGTGTGTGTGTATGTGTGTGTGTGTGTGCGCGCGCGCGCGCCCATATGTATGTATTTTCTTCCTTTCTCCACCGCATGCCATTTTCTGTAAGAGATAAAAAGAAACTTGAACTCTTCAGAACATGGCAGATAGGAATGTACTGCCTTGTGTACTATCAGGTTTGGTATAATACACAAGTAGATAGAGAGGTAGGAACTAGCTCGTGTTGTTGTGCAAAGGATTGCAGATATAAAGGGATGGCTAAGCATGACAGACTCTGAAGAAGAAGAGTGTAATGAGCTGGATATTGATTGTTAGTTTTTTGCCTCCTGAAATTGCTCTTTTTCATTTTCTAGGCTTCAAAAATCGGGCCGGGATATTAGATAGGCGTATGGTTGGGTGGACAGCTTCCCTGCCAGCCTTGCCTTTCTTTTCTTCCCTTTTTCTAAAATAGGGCTATTGTCCTTTGCTTATTGAGTGAGGCTATTGGCTTATGGATTATATTTGCAAAGAAAGGAATCCACACCCTGAAATCGAAGTAACCCAACAATAACAGTCACGGAACACGAACAATAACAGTCACAGAACACGACATTTGCCACCATGACAGGGAACGGCGGGATTTATGGGTATCACTGGCAGGAAAGGCAAAAATGGCAAGCCCAGAAAATCCTCCTCCACAATCGATAACTGGGAATTCAATTCTTAACTGAATAGAAATGCCATTTGATAGCAGAGCTCTTTCTGAACCAAATTATTAATCAATATAAGCAACCAATCAGTCAATCCCTGACATTGGTATTGATGATCTCTCTTTTTAAAATAAGGAGAGGCAAAATATAATATCTTCAACATCTCCTCCTTTCCCTGGTAAACAAACACACACACACACACACACACACACACACAGGGGGGGGGGTTAGAGAGAGAGAGAGAGAGAGATCGAAATATACAAATTTTGAGAAAATCAGAACCGGAGCACATAAAGCACATAAATTCTGCACTGGGCTAACAATTTTACACCATAAGTTTAGATTAATTTTAAAAACATGGCAGGAGAGTGGGAGAGAGAGAAAGATACTTACAAACCCTAGCATATCTTTGGAGAAGTCTAAAGGCTAAAAGGAAGCAGGGTAATTATTTTAATGGCTAAAAATACTTTTCTGAGGAACTAAAGGAGGAGACATGAGCTTATTCAGGCTCTATCAGAGATTGAAAAATAAACAGATTTGTTCTGCCCAAATATTTGTACAAGATCTGCTGGCAATGAAAATCCCAAGTCTTAAAACTGACAATCAACACACCAAAACCCATACAACATCAGAACCTTGGCTTTCACCTGTTTGTTAAACATGGGCCTATTAGAAATCTAACTGTCTTAAGAAATAACTTCTGGTTTCTATACTTCTGGGTCTACAGAATAAAGCCCATTCTTTGTGGGTGTAAGAGAATTTTGCTTCTCTCTCCAAAGGGACACTCTCCTTCTCTTTCCAAGCAGCCTCCTTGCTTGGCTAATTTCCTTCTCCTCTTACTCCCTTGCAAAGCTCATCAAATAGAGCAGGTTGAAAGGGGTGCGGGGTTGACTTCTGTCTGTTTGCTCTTTTGCCTGCTTCCTTCTTCTTTCTTCTTCTATTCAATGAGATCACCTTACAGTTTAGCAATGGTGCCACAAGCAACTTGTTGCGGGAGGGTGCAGTTCTACAAGTTAGTTTGCAAAATGCCTGAAACCTACTCCACTACTTAAGACATTATACAAGGCTAAAGCTAACAGGATATGGGGGATGCTTATGGTAATATAAACAAAAGTTCAGTTTTACATTCTCACTCCCAGATTTCTGCCTTAAAAAAAAGAAAAGAAAAGAAAAGAAACAACGACAGAGATATCAGTTGATGTTCATAATAGGCAGACAGACAAATCGATCCCTGACTCATTTTTTTAAATAAAGTATTTGGGGCTTGGCAATATAGGAAGCTGCTATTTTGTCGGCCACATTTCTCTTTCTATATATTGCATGCGATACCAAGGTGAAGTGATTGTTTTAAAAACTAAGACCAATTTTTATGGAGTCTAATCTTTATTCAAATCACTAAAAATAATAATCATCTTAAGGTGAATATCCATGAGTGATGAATATTTCCAAATAAGAGCGCAGAAGATTAAGCCTTGTAATCTATTTTCTCGCTACCTGTGGCAGAAATTATATTTACAGTTCATTTTTTTTTATTAAAAAAAGAGAGAGAAAGTTCCCCCAGTCATGCCACATTCAAGCAAAATAACACATTGAGCTAAGTAAGGGATTAATGAAGGCTGTCTGAATTATTAGAGGGATTGATGGTATTGAAAGAAAAAGAAGGAGAAAGAGGGGAGGATAAAATGGCAAGCTTGTGGAAATTCCATATCTCTTGTTTTGATCTCAAATTGCTTTCCTCTGGCTGGCTTTGACAAACATCCTTGCCTGATGCCTTCCTGATTTCTCTCCTGGAGGAAAATATGGATCCTGTGGTCCTATTCCAGCCAACCTTCTCATCATCTTGGAATCACTGAAGGCTTTTAAGAAGAGACTGGACAGCCACTTGTCTGGAATTCTATAGGGTTGGACTAGGAGACCTCCAAGGTCCCTTCCAATTCTGCTATTCTATTATTCTGCCATTCATCCATCACAAGGCACAAATCCTCTACTTCCCTCTGTATCTTTCAGTAAGCATAAAGACTAGAAAGAGAGCCAGTTTTATCTAGTGGTTAAAGCACCAAAGCTAGAGACCAGGAGAGTGAATTCTAGTTCTGTCTCAGGCATGAAAGCTGACTGGGTGACTTTTGGCCAATAATTCTCTCTCAGCCCAACTCACCTCAAAGGGTCCTTGTGGGGAAAACAGGAGGAGGAAGAGGTATTAGGTACAATAAATTCAATGCCTTGAGTTATTTATAAAAAAATAAAGGTAGGATATAACTAGCTAAATAAAGGGGCACCCTCAAGAAAGAAAACAATATCTAGAAAAGAAAAGGCAGGAGCAGACAACTCAGCACTTCTTGGACTCATAACACTTGAGAATAATGTTTCTCAACCTTGGCAACTTTAAAATATGTGGACTTCAATGCCCAGAATTCTTCAGCTGGCATACTGGCTGGGGGATTCTGGGAGCTGAGGTCCACACATGCCTTCAAGTTGCTAAGATTGAGAAATGCTGCCTTAGAAGATAAAATATTTGAGGGTGGTTTCCATCCCTTCTTGTCCTCTCTTCTCACTCTGCTTTGGCAAAGTCCTGCACATATTGAAGCAGAAACTGATATGAATCAGAATCCCAATGGAAAAACGTCTGATTCTAAATATCAAAGGGAATTATCTACCTACTTTTCTACTAACTACTGTATATCGTATCCTAAAGAGTTTGCCAGTGTACTCTGGCTTAGGATATGCTTTGAAGTGGAATTTCCAAATTCTCAGGAAGACTGGGGGAAACAACAGCTGGATGGCCACAAACCAGAAAATGCCTGCTTTGAATATTGCCTCAATCAAATCTCTGCCTTCTGCTCCATCTCCGTGTTTCCAGCAAGGATCAGCAAATGGAAAGTCAGGGCTTGAATATTCTCTCCATCCCCTGGTACTGAAAGGTCTATATCTTTTAGAGAACAAATGCCCAAACTGCAACCCAATACCCACTTATGTATCCTCGGGTGCTGGGTGGGCATGGCCCATTGGGTGGGTGTGGCCCATTGGGTGGGCGTGGCTGCGGTGGTAACAGCAGACTGGGTGGGACTAAAAAGTTCAATCAATCAATTCCAACTTTGCGAGATCTTTTTTTCCCCCATGAGTTGAAATTCATTGATTGATTGAACCCTCTTTTTTTGCACCTAGTGTTGAAGGGCTAAAGCAAAAAGGCTTTATAAAACCCAGCTGAAGGCCTAGGACTGGGGCGACAGCACACGTGCCCACAGAGAGGGCTCTGCGTGCCACCTGTGGCACACGTGCCCTAGGTTCGCCACCACGGGTCTATTTGTTATAAAGCTGTAGTAGAGGGACCTGAAGTACAAGTCACACAGGCCGATGCTACAAAAGTCTAAAAATAAACCTTGGGGAATTCACCAGTCTTGCCCAAGAATCAAATGAGAACCCAAACTTGACTGTACTATCTTTGGTTCCTTGGATTCAAGAGTTTCTTCTTGAGGAAGTGCTCCAGGCTGATGCATTTGAAAGCCACCAGCAGATAAACAATGGTAAAACCTCTGAGTCATGCTAAGTCATAGCCATAATTCCTCCTCTTTTTATCTACTTTCCCATCCATCCCAATCTATCAAGTGGAAACTGTCCATGTCTTTTCTCTCCTGAATGACACTGTATGTGCTGCTTTAGAAAAATCCATATTGAGGCTGAGATGACACCCAACAGTAGGATGATTCCCCCCCCCCCCACACACACACACAGACAGATGGATCTTAGTGTCCAGGATACCAGCGCTACGGTTATTTTGTATTTAGTTTCAAGAGAAGCAGAAAACAGCTTCAGATTCAAGAGAAGAGGTCTCAGTTCAACCCCTCGGAAATTAGTTCAGCTGCCACCTATTTCAGTGCTCCATGCTAAGTCTTCTCTGCTCCAGTGCAAAATAGACAGGAGAAGCACTGTGGGCCTTTCATTCCATGTGCTTGAAAGACTGGGCCAGTTCTTTGTTGGTTTGTGTTATTGTCAAGGAGTTCCCCTGAGACAGATGCTATACTTCGCTACATACTAAAATCTTGATTATTATTATTTTTTTAAAGGAGTCTGTGGTTCTGCTGCTAGGAGAATGTTACTTTATACAGGCTTGGAAGGCAATGGGTATCTGATTGTCTTTCTCCTCTTGGTCTGTGGAGATTTTCAGTCATCCAGGTCATGGTTGTCCCAAAGGTGCTTTTCCAAAAGGCAACTGGACTTTGTTTTTCCTTGAAAACCTTCCGCTCTTCATCCAAGAAGCTTCTTCAGTTCTGATCTGAAGAAGCTTCTTGAATGTAGACCAGACATGTCAAACACAAGGCCCGGGGGCCGGATCCGGCCCGCGAAGTGGTTTCATGCGGCCCCGCGAAGCCATCCTGGAAACAGTGAGGGAACGGCCCCCATTGCCTTGGCCCTGGCCCAGAGACCCTCCTTCTGCCAGAGACCCCCAGATCTGTCCCACTCCTGCCCAGGCCCCCATAGGCACCCTTGATGCGAACAATGTAGAGCTGGCCACGCCCACCCAGTAGGCCATACGCACTCTAGCCATGCCCACCCAGTAGGCCACACCCACCCTGGCCACACCCACCCGGCCCCCTGAGGGCAACCACAATGCTGATGTGGCCCTCAATGAAATTGAGTTTGACACCCCTGATGTAGACCAAAATGTCTTCAAGGAAAAACAAAGTCCAGTTGCTTTTTGAGAAAGCACCTTTGGGACAACCATGACCTGGATGACTTGGGACAACCATGACCTGGGACTTCTTCCTCTTTCCTTACCTAAATGATTAAACTTGCTGGGCTGTATTAGGCAGCTTCCAAAAGGATGGGAGGGGGGGAGAGAACGTAGATTATGTTGAGTGATCAATAAGACCAAAGTACAAGAGGTACCATCCCAGATTCTTGAAAGAGGGGACTGGCCTGTCTTCCTTTTTCCTCCTTGAAGCTGTGGAGTCTCAGATTGCCTTCAGAAATCCAGCTTAGTTTACTTGAACTAGTACTGCAATGGTGCCAAAAACAGAATCTCTTTAGGTGAGTTTTTGTGTGCTGGGCAATGGCTTATGAAATTTTAGTAGTTGCAGCCCTTAATAAACCAAGGCAGTGGAAGCCATTGAATGCTGTCTGAATGCAACTGAATTCATTTTGCAAAACATAAATGTTGTGCATGTTTGCTCATATGCAGGTCTATAGTGATGCAAGTGCAGACACACATAGGATATAAAAATGTATGTGTGGCAACCGTTGTTGCCTTTGTTGTTTCTTGGGAGATTCTTTCATAATATCCTTCATTATGGGTGGGTGGGTTGCTAGCCTCCTCTTTTTTCTTGTGTAGACATTGGTCGTCCTCAAACTTCAACTTTGTCAAAGATACAGTATACGGTAATCATAAAACCTTTAGCCACCTTAGAAAATCTTTTATCTTACAGCCAACTATATATTTGCATTCTGGCTTCCGGTTTTCTATCCCCAAACAGGTGTAAGCCTCTTCAGGGCTGCAACTTGGGTGTCCTCAGGGTAAGTGTGTCTCTCTTTGTTTGATTTGTTTGGCAAATCAAAGCCAGTACAGTAGGAGCAGGAATGCAAAGTAAACTTTAGGGAGAGCTGTGTGCATGTAGAGAAGGGAGAAAGTCTTCAGGCGGAATTGGGTTAGTGTCAGAGCCAAATTTTTTGTACATGTGTGAATGCCTGTGAGAAAGGGAGAGGAAAGAGGGGGAGGGGGCTAGGCAGAGAAAGAAGCTGCGTGGGGGGGGGGGAGGCGAAAGAGGGAGATGCTGCTGCTATCATTGCCACTATTTTGTCTGGAGCTTGGCGCCATTTGAGTACATTACTATTAATTTACTATTAGACCAGACCATAACCTTTTGAATGTAAAGGGTGGCTTTTAAACATTTGGGCAACCCAGTCAAATATGTTTTCTCGGAATTCCATGTTAGCAACTTCCACAAGTCTTCCCACTTATTATGGAATGGAAGCGTGCTGAAATTTGCAAACTTCTGCTGAAATACAGTGAGCCAGAAACCCCTAATATTGAGGGGACTATTCCCACATGCTTTCTAAGAGAATACCTGTAAAGAGAAGACCTGGGACAAGGTATACCTCAAACTATGCAATGGCATTCAGGTGTAAGAGTACTGCCAATGGCAGGAGGGTATTGGAATTAAGCAGTGTGTGTGTTTCTACAGACAATTAAATATTTTTTCCTCTTGTGATTCTTTCCAATGAAACTATTTCCACAGGAAGCAAACAGCCAACACTGCAAGTGAGGAGCAGAATGGATAAACAATTGCACTGGGCTATTTTTGGTGCCTCCAGATGTATTAAGACTACAGATTCCCATTTCTCCAATGAAAGGGTGATATGTGTCCATGCATCAGTGGAGAACTAGGTAAGGGTAAATAAAGTCTGGTTTGAAGAACCATCAAGAATGGAAACAAAGAATGGAAACACACGCCTGTCTGTCGCAGACCCTGATCCTTTAAGAAAGGACTCTGAGATGCTTAAGTCAGAAAAGGACAATTTGGCATACGAGTCTAAGGGAACAGGATCTATTCCCTTAAAGCTCCATGTCCTGATCTTCTTGCAGAAGATCTAGGCTTGTAGCAGGTCTGAATGTTCTTCTCAGCACAAGCTTCTGCATCAGCCCCTTGGAAACCTGTTTAAGTTCATTTGATTTTTATAGTGTCCTGTGGCAGGAGAATGTAAGGAGCAAGGAGATCATCATATCCACAACTAAGGAGTTGTTCCCCTCCATCAGAGGCACAACAGCAGCTTCTGTTGTTTTCACACCAAAGTAGAAAAGGAAGGAAGGGGAAGAGGGTTAATGTCCTTTGTTGATTAACTCCCATGTGCTCATGTGTGTAGTTGTTGACTATTGGAGGGTTTATGGGAAGGCAGTGGAGGAGGAGTGGGAGGTGATGACTTTCAATATTTCCACTGCAGACTATTGTGAGCATCCCATCCCCTACAGAGAGTGGGAAGCAATTTGGTTGTCTCCTTTTTTGGCAAGCTCCAATCAAATTTATTCACTTCCCCTTCCTGGTAACATAGCACGTTTCTTATATTTCTTCCATGCCCTATTGCAATCCATTGTCTCAACTTTCACTGGACAATTTCACCAGTGCTTGCTCTTAGGAAATAAAGGATAGCTAGCTTCTGGTCTATTTTTTTTTTTTGAGATAGCTGTTTTCATTCATTGATACTCAGCCAATGCAATGTAGGGAAGGGGGGGGGGAAACCAAAGCAAAACAAAATTGTAAAGCACTAGATGTAGGCCTTTCATCTCAGCGCATGCCTTTAAAATGCTAATCCTGTGCTAGCTAATTGGGTAGGACTTAGGAAATAAGGCTTTTGGATGGGAAGGTCCTATGGTGCTTTTTTCCTGAATTTTCAACACAGATATAAGAAAAACAAGGCGAGATCAATATCAGCTGAGTGTCACTTAATTTCTAGCTACTGGTAAGATGATAGGACTCACTGGATCTGCTCCCATTCTCTTTATCTAGTTTAGGTGAATTATCCATGATTGTCATTCCAACAACTGTTAAGGCCTGTATATGTATAGAACTATCATATGTATAGAAGGATCCCCAGGCTTGAATTGCTTAATTTATGGGAAATTCTGGGAAAGGCACTACAATAATCCATAAGAGGAGGAGGAGGAGGATTGGGACAGCATGGAGGGAAGTTCTAAAGAGAGAAGTAAGGTGCTGTGTTAAAATTTGCCTTTCTAAGGTCACCCTGAACCTGATTTATGACCAGCATTTCTGGTTCAACAGCCTGCTTTCTAGGTAACTTGGATTAGCGCATAAGAAAATGGGAAAAGAAAAAGGGAGTAAGTGTGTTGCATAGCACATTTGGTTCCTGGAGAAAGTCTTGCTGCTGTGCTGGCAAATTCTTCGCCAGAGTCCACTTAGGGTGCAAAGTAGGTCTCTTGTTTGAAGTGTGCAAAGCCAGATCTGATTTCCTAGCTCATTCGCCATCACTTAAAAAGTTCCTAGGAACTAGGGTGGCAAGGCCATGGCATCCATGGGAAATCTCTGTCCAGCTTAACTTGGCTTAACTGGCTCAGGCAAAGCAAGATGCAAAGGACGACATGTGCTCAAGGCAAAAGAGAAGCAAGCAGAAGAAAGCTGACAGGCCACACAAACAAAGGGCCCTTGCAACCCTCTGGCACAGAACTTCCAGGGGTATGGTTTTTAAATCTTCTTTCCTGGCCACACAAAGAGGTGGTATTTTTGGCCTACCTCCAGCCTTTCTGATAAGCTCTCTGGGAAGAACAGGGCTGCACTGTTTGAGCCCAACTGCAAGGCTCATGCTCTACACTTCCTCTTCTCTCCTCCTCCTCCTCCTCCTCCTCCTCCTCCTCCTCCCCAGGACTCAAAACTTCTTAACTGAGTTTCTCTTTGGAAGAAACCTTTCCAACTCCTATGGTATGTCCCTCCATCCTCAACAACCAAGTGGCATAGGAAGCAACTGAAAGGAGGAGAGGGGAATAACCTCTGCTGAATTCCTGGAATAAGGTTCAGGACCTTAACTAATTTCCAGTTAGACCCAAGGAAGTAAATGGAGCGGGAGGCCGGGGTGGGGGGGGGAGGGGAAGAGAGGGTAGATAGGACAGAGACCAAGTCTAGATCCCCACAGTCTGACCCTCCCAGCCAAAGCCTTCTCCACAGGGAAGGCGAGCTAGAGGAAAACCAGCGCTTCCAGCCTCCCTCCCACCACTCGGTAGAAAAGGTGCGGGTGAAACCTTTCCAATTCCCGGGGGGAAAAAAGCCGCCACCGTCACCACAGCTCGACGCCCCCATGTGAGAAGCAGGGAGGAATTGGAGGGGAAGCAAGGAGGGGAGAGAGAGAGAGAAAACAACGCACTTACGCGTCTCGCCAGGGATCCATTTGGGAAGATCTACCTTCCCAAACCGCAGCCCAAGACGCCGTAGTAATCGCACTAACTGCCTTGGTCCCCTCTGTCCCAGCGTTAAACAGCTCTAGCAGCTGGGAGGGTAGACAGTTAAGATTATATATGATGTAAATATATTGTGGGTATGTCAGCTCCCCCAAACCATAAAACTTAGTTTAATGACATCACGTGCTCTGCGAGAGCCATTCAGGGCGTTTGCTTTGGGCAATCCACATAAATAACCTTCAAAAGTTTTAAACTGCTAAATTCAGTCAGAAGCCACGGGTATTGCTGCTAAATGTTCTCGGGGAAAGTAAAAGCTTTGGCTGGGGAAAAAAAACACCGGATTATTATTGCCCTTGTTATTCTCGCCTCTTGCCCCACCCCCACCCCAAAGCTCACCCGCACACAGGCACAGATTTGGAACTTGATGTCTGTCATTTCCCCCCCCCCCCGCCCCCGGTCCTTGTTTGGAGGCTTTTTAAAAGTTCCCACTGTGTTGACATGGATGACTATGAAAGGTAAGAGATGTTTCATTTCCTTCTCGGCTTTTCAAGAATTCTTTAGGAAAAGGGCTGAGTGAAAAGCGGGCAGAAATGGACGGGAGGGGGAAAGGCCTTGCACAGCAAAAGTCAACGACGAGCCCAACCACCAAAATATTAATCAGTCCTGAAAAATTACTTTTTGAAAAGACAGGAAAGTGGCCAAAATAGACCCACGTTGTTCGCTGGATAAACGAATAATTAATCACAAGGTAGTGCATCTCCGGCTGGTTCGCCTTACGGTAATGGAAAAGTTGGAGCTGGTGCTGTGGGCTTGCAAATTCTCCCTCTCCCTCCACCCTCCTTACGATAAAACAAAAGTACATCTGATTTTGTTAACCCTAACTTGTCAAGTTCAGTTATTCCTTGGCACATTTCCGACCAAATGAAAAGGAGGTGCCTTGGTTTGTGGAGTTGAGGGGAGGGAATTCAAGACAAACCAGAATAATGAGACAGATGTAAAACAGCAAATCTTGGCTTTAGGCTAGGGAACAAGTTATCCAAACATGTCTACAGTTCTCCAATGCCTTAATAAACACCCCTTAGATTTACATAGCAGAGTTTATGCTTTTCAAGCATCTACACTCTTTCTCCTACCCCTCTCCCCCCTTTTGTAGGCATGTTGTTGTTTTTGTTTTAAAGTGCTCCTGTTTGGAAATCTTATATCCTTTACAAGGCCATCTAGCATCACAAAGGAAAGAAATGGGGGGAGCGGGAACCCCAAAAACTTTGATCTATGTTTGCAACATTTAACTGTTAGTGGCAGAAAACTGAATAAAATGAAGCTACCGGTAGTGTAAAAGCCAGGAAGGAGTAAGGGAAAAAGATTTTTCAGGTAGACAGAAAAATTGCAAATAAAACAATTGCCATTGATTGCCTTAGTCACCTTATTATTTTATATTGTCGATAATAAAGACAATGCTAGGAATACCAGTGAACTTAAAGGAAAAGAACAGACATTTTGAGGTCAGAGACAGTAAGCTCTGAGTTTTAGGAGTATCTCCAAAAGCTCTCACCACCCTGAAAAAGTAACTTTTGCTTCAGGGTTCAGGAAATTGCTCCATTGTTCAAGATGGTGTAAAGGAAACAGTACAAAGGTTTACTGTGCTATTGAGATCATTCCCACGAATCCCCAAGCATGCATTTCTACTGTAAATAGCCCCAAAGACACAGCAGGCATGAGTGCTCGTTTGGACGGACTTGTAAGTGTTCTAGAAAGAATCTGACAATTGCATTCCCCAGACTCACATTGATACATGCAGTTCAATAAAACAGATATATGGATCTACATAGATACACATGAAACATCTATGCACACGGTCCTGCCTCCCACATTTCCAGAGGCCTGTCTGCATCTGTCCTGGTCAAATCAAACTTCCACCTAACTGGGTCCAGTAATACAACCAATAGGCAAACCAAATAAATAAACCAAAAATATAGATGCATGTGAACGCATATGTATGCAAGTTTTCAACATTCCGGATACCTTTTATCTTAAACTTAGCACATAGAAACGTCCCCTTAGTTCTTTGCCTTTTAGCCCATGTTACTTGAGAGTAAAGTGAAAAATCTGCCATTCTGATTTCAACCCATTTTAATAATCACACACACTCAGAAGGTTCGGATATTGTCATCAGCAACCCAGTTCCTTTCAGCACAGGTTTCACTTATAAGTCGATGGGAAGTTAATTATGGGACAGGGGAAAAAGAGGGAACTCTCCTTCCAGCTGAGTTGGAGAGGGGGGGGGGAAGTATATGGTAAAATTCTTTAAAAATCTGATCTTGTTTGAAGTGTTCTTATAAGGTACAATGGAAAAAAAAATCTCTGAGAAAGGATCCAGACAAGTTTTGAAGACCCCAAAGCTATGCTGTGTAAATTGGAAAAGTTAAAAGTTGCCAGGCTATCCAAGAAAAGAGCAAACATTTCATTGAGGAAAGAGTGAATAGATCATCTGCAGTTTAATTTATCTTACCCCAAATTATTCTGCTGCAATAATAATAATAATTGTAGGGGTTAGAAGTAGATAAGAGTCCATTTTGAACCAATATAAATTGGGTCTTAAACTGATTTCTACTGCAAACCCTACAGAGCTGACTTTCCATTTTTTGCTCTTAGGACAGAGGTCTAAAGTTCCACTGATCTGAGCAGGCTTTTAAATCTAAAATTTAGGGACCCAATTAATTGAAACTGGAGTGTTCTGAATTATCCTAGATGTCAATGACAGCAATTGAAGCTTAACCCTTCCACAGAAAATTGTTTGGTATGCTAAAATGAATGCACCCTACCTCAAATTTGGTGTACTTTATTGCCCCAACAAAAATACTTTAAAAAAATCAAATTAAGGAACTAGGAAAATATTAGACTTAGGTGCTGGGCAGTACTCAAGAAAAAATATTTCATGATTCCCTTCATCTCCACCCACTCCAAACTTGGCCTTAGTTGTTGAAGTATTCTTAACAGTTTATTTTGGTGAACTTACGTATATATGAATATTTATATATTCATTCATTCAATTCATTCATTCATTCCACCGGCTTGCACAAATGATATTACAATCAATAAATACACTATAGGTATTACAACAACAAGGAGAACGATGGGGGAAGAGACTACAATGGACTATATGTAAACAAAGTGTAATTTGTATAAGGATCGTATATATAATATATGTACATACTACATTAATTACACAACAAATAAATACACGGGAATATTTAAGCCAAGTGAATTCACACTCTTTTCCCATTAGTCTCCTCATTCCATTCCTCCACAGGGCTTTACTATTTTGCACGAGTATCACCCAGGAGAGATGCAGAAACAGTGTCGCTCTCGGTCCGTTTCACTTTCTTTCATAGGCCAATAATACAAAAATAAGTAAATGAGGAGGGAATAGAATAATTACAGAAAATATCCCCAGCACGGAACAACACATCCTGGAGCAAACAGGTTTCCCAGTTGGTTTGTTGGGTTTTTTTTGTTTTTTTTTCCCCCCGGTTAAGAGCATCTAAGGAAAACGACTTCACGGGGCAAATTTTCCTTCCACGCGCGAGCGAGACCGTCAATATTGTCTCGAGACCACTATCTCGCGCTTGCCCGATCCTAAGGAGGCGAGTTTATTCGGGGTGGCGGCGGCGGCGCCCCTCGGCCAGCGGTAGGAGTGGAGCCGCGAAGGAGTGCTCAGATCGCGTGGTCGCTTCAGGCGCAATCCGACTTGGGCGCAAACTATTAGTAGGCATTTCATTTCAACAGACCTGAACTTTTGCAAGTCTTGCACGGGTAGGAAGCCGAGGCCATAGTAGGACTTTTCGGGGTGGGGGGGGGGAATTGGAAAAGAAAAAGGGAAAGGAAAAGTAGCGACGGTCGCACTCACCCCTCTTATGCATAACTTGAGCTTCCCTTTTATTTTCCTAAAGGGCTGTCCTTGCTATGTTAGCACTTAGGGGAAAGTCGTCCCTAGAGACGAGGGCGAACCTCGAGAGGGAGCAAGCCATTTCCTTCCCGGATCGGCGGGACCCAGGTTTAGAGAGCAAGAGGGGCCCCGGTGGCAACTCCCAAAAGGCTTAAACCCTGAATTCTGTTGGAAGCTAAAGACTCGGCCTGTTTGCATACTAATCAGAGGGCGCCTTTGTCTGCCAGATTTGCAAGGGTATGTAGTCTGTCCCAGGCTGCCACCCTCCCTCCCCCACCCCTTCCTTTCTTCCCACCTCCCAAAGAAAAGTTTGCTCAAGGTACAACAACCACCACGGGTCTCCTCATCCAGACGAGCTGACTTCCCCGCCCGGCCCCGCCCCGACCTTCTTCTACCTAGACAGACTCCTTGCTTTTCAGTTTGGAATCTTTCTTCCATTTCATCCTCCGATTTTGAAACCAGATTTTGATCTGCCTCTCATTCAAACACAAGTTGTTGGCGATCTCTATGCGCCTCCGACGGGTGAGATAGCGGTTAAAGTGGAATTCTTTTTCTAGCTCCAGAGTTTGATAGCGTGTGTAGCTGGTCCTAGAACGTTTGCCATCTGCTTCTGGAAAAGAACAGACACCGCATAAGGACGAGGGGGGAAAAGAGTCACGTTAAGCGGGGCAGCAATGCCAAGGAAGGGAGAAACCAAATGTGCTAAAGAAAGCAAGAGGAAAAGGGGGGGGGGCGAGAAAGGAGGAGGCTTGGTTGGCTCTACCCGGAACATTTCTTATATTTACTGGTAAATGAGGGTGCCGATGGTTCATATTTTATCAAAGCTCTGGATTCCATCTGAAGCGAGCCAGGCAGGGGGCTCACCATTTAAAACCCGAGAAAAGTGTGGGAATTAAATTCAGCGATGTCTTTCCTTCGGAAGAAGAGAAAGTCGTGGCTTATGGGGTGTGCAAAAGGTTCTTGGGGCTGTGGGATGGGGGGGGGGAAGGGAAAACACTCTAAATAACCCTTAAGCTCATTTTCTTCCCCAGAAAAAGTGCGCTGGACTTCCAAGTTATTTCTTCCCCTTAAAATCTTTCTTCCTTCCTACTTCCTTTTCGGGGGGCCCACCCCCACCCCTGGAATATTGCCTTTATACCCGTTTTGTTTCTTATGATCCAATTATGCCGTCATAAATTTGGGCGTATATAGCCTCTAAGCCTTTTAGTGGACAGTTTTACGAGCAATTGATGCCTTAGTCGTAAAATTTACGACCCCGGTTTTTTCCCCCCCTTGTTATTTGCCCCGTATGGCCTATAAAACCAAGGCAAACCCTGTGAAACAAAATCGAGAAGCGAAAGTTTACCGTGGCTCATGTGCAGTTTGGTCATCCACGGATAGATTTGTGGTGGCTGCTGCGGCGACTGCTGAACAGGCTGGCCGCTGGGCTGGGCTGCTTGCACCGGTTCACTCTTGATTTCCCCACTGGTTTTAGATCTATCTTCCAACGGCGTGGGGTTGTTGGTGCCACCAGCCTTCTGACTGTAAATTCCTGGGTTTAGAGAAGCCTGCTCGTCTCTGCCTAAAGTGTGCCCTGAAGATCCCATGACAGTACAGGAAGGCCGGTCGGGGTTAGATCTGGGGGTTGAAGACACGTCCACACCGTTCAAAGAGTTGGAAGTCCCAGATGAAGGGAATGTAATGCTCAGATCCAGCCCAGTGTAGCAGCACCTGGAGGGCTGAACCTCAGGCAATGATCCATAATTCCCATAACTTTGCATGGAATACGCAGGAACATTTTGATTTTGCTTATAGAAGGAATTGGCTACGTAGGAACTCATGTCAGGAATTATATTTCCCCCCCACCCACCCACCCAGCTTCTCTCTCTCTCTCTCTCTCTCCCTCGCTCTCTCTCGCGCGGTCTCTCTTACACCCCTTTGATTAGACTTGATTTGTGGCCCTTTTGAAGTTCAGGGTTTTTTGTTCTCCAAAGTGCAGAATTTATAGGTGGGGATTCTTCTTTTCTTTATTCTATGTGCGCTGCCCAAATATGGGATGTTTAAAGAGAATCACGTGACAGTGTTGGCCAGTCATAAATTTGGCTTGATGACCCCAGGAGGTTATTGATGGAAGCCCGTGCAACGTATGTGATATGTTGGCATAACGAAGCCCTGGGAAGAAAAAAAAAAAAAAAGGCCCCACACTCAAAAACACCGAGACGACGAGTCTAGAGCGTCACCTGGTGCTAAGTTCGGGGTATGACGTCTGATTCGAATTCTACCCCTGTCCGAACGAACGTTCGAGGCTTTGGAGTGTGAAACCACACGCACAAAATCCTCTGAAGTCTCCGAGGTGGATCGAAGGCAAGTGGAGGTGGATCGAAGGCAAGCCCAAGTTTTCCACCCCGGCAAGGCCTGGGGAAAGTTTACCTTTGATTCAAGACTGACGAGTGGGTTGACATAAAATACGACCTTGCCATATTCGCAAGCCTGTTTCCTTGGGTGTGCCACCAGGCTCTCTCTGATGGGTGTCTGGCTAAGTTGCCCGGGTGTGCACCCGTGAACAGAATATTCCGGTGTGAAGCCTGGGGTTGCTTGCCTGCCAGACTCTTTGCCTCTGGGCTTGGCACTTGAGCGCACTGGGCAAGGGGTTCGCGTTCTCCAGGATTCTTGGCGTATCCAAGAATCCCTACACATGTGGCAGGCAAAAAAAAAAACAAACAAACCAAAACCCTCAGCATCTTCTAGATGCATTTTTCCAAACATCCTACATGTATAGGTCCGGGCATCCAGCTACCGCCTCATGGACACGGACTGCCTCTTCAAAGTCCAGCGAATCTGCTCTTCTGCCCAGGCATCAAACAACAGCCCTTGGAACTGCAAACCTATTGAGCTAAATTCGTCTCCCCTTTTTCTTTTTTCTTTTTCTTTTTTGAATCTGCCTCTGATGATTTCAGTCAGAATATCTTTCCGAGTGGAGAGGACTTTGTGCGAGTCTGCGAAAAGCTTCCTTTGAGGGGGCAAGAAACGTGGCCTCGCCATAAATCCTCCGGCTTGGGGGTGGTGGTGGTGGTGAACGAATGGATGGTTCCTTTTGTTTTTCCGTTCTTCCTATGTTTGCAGGGAAACCGGTGTGTGAGAATTGTGTGTGTGTGTGTGTGATCCTTTCCCTCCTCACTAATTCGCCGGTTGGCTCTGAGGAGTTCTCTTGGAAAAATAAAGCCCACTTTTCCTGGGTATTCAGGAAAGATGTTGGGGGTGCCCTTTCTCCTTTACTAGACCTCGCCTTAAATTTATTTGGTTTGTTTGGGGTGGAGTGACAAAGAACACCTTTGCCCTCCTCCTGAAGTGGTTCCTGTGTTCTTCCTACCATTCTTCATTTGGAGGGGGGGGGAGGGGAAGCACCAATTTTATCTTTTTTTAAAAAAAACTTTTATCGTCCTTATGGGGGGTCATCTTTCACTCTTTTAAGTAAGTTAGCTTATTTAATTGTTTGTCTGTTGTTCGCATTAAGGAGCAATCGGTAAAGAATCTCAGGAAAGTTTTGGCTCAGGTTTGATATGTTGTTGAGTCTGTACCTGGCCTCCCCAGGTACTTTTAAAAGACTGGCTTTTAAAAGCTGAGCAAAACTCAGCTGGGGGACTTTTTGAGGCTCCTTGTTATGATTTTGAGAAAGGGATGGCTCCAGTCTCCCTTGGGTTCAGACAACGGGTGTGTGTGTGTGGGGGGGGGAGAGAAATCAACTAATGGCGGGGTGTCAGGAGTAGTTCTGGTGGTTTTTTCCCCCCTTTCTTTTAACTGGGACCGGGTGGTTGAATAGAACAAGTGAAAGTGTAGCTAAGGCTATCCAGATATCCAGAGGCCAGAACTTTACATCCAGACATTTGTATCTGGGACCAGGATGCCTCTGACCTAAACCCAAGCCACTCTGGAGCCCTTCGCCACAAAGTAAGACCGTATGGCTTGGCTGTATGGCTGGCTGTATCAGAGACTTGTCCATTCCACTTTCTGAACTTTTCTTCCGCTCCCACTCCCCCCCCCCAGCCCATAATTCCTGTCCACCTGTTCTTAACTTCGACATAAAGTTAGAAAAGGATGTGGTGAGATTCCTTTGTTCATTGCCCCTTCCTTCCCTGTGATAAGGAAATCGGTGCTTTTGTGCTTATACCAGCCTTGGAAAAAACACACTATTTTAAAATAAGTTGAAATTGTGGGCCTAGGAATTTGGCGATCTGGAATCAAGTTTCTTATGCCTACCTATGTCTCTGCCGGAATACCTCTATGGTTATGCAAGAAGGGGGGAGAGAGAGAGAGAGAGAGAGAGAGGCGTTAAAGTCATCCTTAGCCTAGTTAATAGGAAATAAATTATTTCCGCCTATCAGTTTCCTTGCTGCGGGAATTAAACGGGATTTTCGATCGCGCTTATGGAAAAGAAAGAACGCGGTGAGTCCGTGAGTCCGTTTGCAGAACATTTCGGCTCGAAATTGTCCCCCATGGAAGGACGAAAAAAATATATATTCCAGTCATTTTTAAAAATAATATCCAGTTTTTATTAAATACTCAACCATAGTCCTTTGGACATGACGGTTTTTTTATACATGATGCTAGGAAGCTTGCTTTTCTCCTACTTGCTATAGAATGCCATTCACTTTACCGTTCGACCATTACAGTGCTAAACATAAATATAAATACAGAGACCACAAATACAGCTAAAAATATTCACACAGGAACCGTCACAGTTTGTCGTATGCATCATGACTTCAGGTAGTGTTTTCAATACAATGAGTTTACTTCTGGAAAGAAAGCGCTTATATTTAGGCGGATGTAGCTTCGAGATGGATATATGGACGGAAGTCATTCTCATTGGGCTAGCTGAGTCGGTGAGCTGTGTTGTGTTTTCTTGCTTTTGAACC
This sequence comes from Vipera berus, assembly GCF_964194415.1. Classification (NCBI taxonomy): domain Eukaryota; kingdom Metazoa; phylum Chordata; class Lepidosauria; order Squamata; family Viperidae; genus Vipera; species Vipera berus. The sequence continues at coordinate 139,206,227 of NC_138203.1, read as the reverse complement.
CAGCTTCTTTTCCACGATCCACCTCGCCACCAGCAGCCGTTCCTTCCTTTTTTCTCTTTCTCTTTCTTTCTTTTTCTCTTTCTTTCTTTTTTATTAGGAAAGTGAAACTGCCCAGAGTTTTTTTTTTTTGGACCTGCCTGGTCGAACTATTCGAACCCCCCCCCAAGAGAACCCTTCTCTTTTGGCAGGCGGGATTCTGACTAGGGAGGGCGAAGGAGGAATGTCAGGGGGAGTTTATCTCCCTCGTGTCCCTGTGTCCGTGTGTATTGGGTGTGTATGCGTGTTCGTGATTGTGTGTAGCCAGGTCACTGGGCAAGGAGGCCAGGAACAAGGGGGGGATAGGAGCCCCTCAAGGGGAAAAAGGAGATTTGGGAGTCAGGGGTCTCTGGGACCTGAGCTCTGGACACTGAAGGTGGAGGAAGGGGCTTTCTATCTCTCCCCCCTCCCCCCCCGTTTAATTTAACCCAATGTAGCATTTGTGCCTGCAGTTAATGAGAAGGGAAAGGAAGGCAGGAGAGAGCCGGGTGGTGGGTGGAAAGGACGAGGACCTTCTCTCCGCGCTATGCCCGTGGATGAGACTGGAGGGGAGGGGAAGGGAATGGCCGGCGGAGCCGTCCCCCCCCCCCCCACGCTTCATTCCTTCGGTTTTTCCTCCTGCGTATCTTCTTCTTCTCTTTTCTCTTCCTTCGCGCCCAAGCTCTCGGCGGCGGCGGCGGCGGCGGCTGCAGCAACCCCAGCGCCGCCGCCTCCCCCTGGTAGCGTGGAAGTCAGATTGCTCTCTTTTTTCCACTTCATCCTCCGGTTTTGGAACCAGATCTTGATCTGGCGCTCCGTGAGGCACAGCGCGTTGGCGATCTCAATCCGCCGCCGCCGCGTCAAGTAGCGGTTAAAATGGAACTCCTTCTCCAGCTCCAGCGTCTGGTAGCGCGAGTAGATCTGACGCCCCCGCCTCCGATCTGCTCCGTAGCCGACTCCTAGGGATTCGGAAACCAAACAAGCTAAAAACCATTAGCCACGGCTTCGGCCAACAGGTCGGTCTATCAGTCCACAGAAAATAAGTAAAAGCGCGAGTAATGTATATATATATATATATATATATATTTAAAAAAAACAAAACGAAAAACGAAACCCCTTGAAAGGAAGCCGTCAAAGGCCATTCCGCTTTAATTCTGCTCCTTAGGCTGGCTGGCTCTTCCATTAAAATCTTGCAGCACACATGGAGGGAGGCAGAATAAGTGAGAAGAGGGGAGCGCCTAAGAGAAAAGCCTGCTCCCTTTTTCTTCCTTGCAAAGATTCAGAACGTGTCGTTTTAATTATTTCTGCAGTCTTTTAAAAAAAAAGAATCTAATTAGATCCTACTCCAATGCTGCTTTAATTACTAGGAATAGACACTCCTTTCTGAAGTCAAGCTACTTCATAAAACCCCATCATCTCTCAACCTATTATTGGACAAGACATTTTACATCTTTACCCCCCCCCCGCGCAGCCCCCGTCCTCCCCCCCCCCAAAAAAAAAATTAAAGCCCTTTCTCACCTATCTGGGAAACTTCGACTTTTTAAAAAATGCCCCAGCTCTAATTTTCTACACCTAATTCCCCCAAATCTACACTATTGGATGGGTGGGGGGGTGGGGGGTGGGGGTGGATAGAATCAGAGCTGATTGCACTTTATTATGGATATTTTACACTCCCGAAGTCTTTTAATTAGAAGGAGCATAACAAGCCATATTTGCTTGCAACAACTTAACAAATAAAAGGCCTGTAGCGGCAACTGTGAGGAAGCTATATGATTGTTTTTATGGGGCTATAAAAAGTAGCTGAGCCTGTTCTGCTGGGGAGACGGCCATAAAGATGGTTCAGTTTATTTAATTTATCTCTGCGAGCTGTAAAACTTACCACTGTGGGAGTTCATGCGCTGCATCCACGGGTATATTTGAATGCTAGCTTTCTGTTCCTGGGACGTGCTCCTGTTTTGGTCACTTGCAAAATCCTGTGCAATAGAAGTTTGTGTATTGTGTCCCATAGAATTTTGCCTGCAGCTAGAGAGCATGTCTTTTTCTTGATAAAAGGCATTCGATCCGTAATCATATGGTCCCCGACTGGAGCTAAACACAACATTATCTTGCGGTGAATAAAAAGGAGATGAATAGATCCTGTTTTGAGCAACCGCTGCTCCATAAGTAGAAAAATGCCTTACAGGGTCATAAGCAGTGGAATTGAGCGGCACGCTGGGCAGGACTTCTTGACCACTGGTGAGGTGACAAGAGAGCGACGGGTTTGTGAAATAGGAATTCATATCTTCCCCCCTGTTACCTGGCCTGTATGATTTCTTTAATATTTATTTCTGTCTCCAGTTTGTAGTCTGAACTAGATTGTTATAGGGACGGCTCCACTCCAGGACAGACAAAATGACAAAGTCAGCTGACCCGCAGTCAGCCAATAGGAAACTGGATGTCAAGACACGGAAAAATGGCTTTTGCTTGTGTTGATTCCCCAGTTGAAACTAAGTATGCATTGAAAGTAAGTCTCGAAATTCTAAATTTAAAGATGGTTTAGAAGAAAGGGGGGGAAGAGTAAGAATGATGGGGGGGGGGAAGTGGGAGAGGACTGAAGAAGGAGGAGCACAAAAAAGGAAGGGGGACAAAAAGAAAAGAAAATCATAGTGCAGAAAAAGCACTTAAAAATATTAAGGAAAGGAAAGGAACCACAGAGAACAGAAATCAGGATATTTATTCTTTTGAATGAATACCTTGCTTAATACCTCTAGCAACCAAACAGCACAGAAATTATAGCCATTAATCTGAAGTGTGCATAAAATATGAAACCATAAATTCTCTTTCCCTCCACTAATTTTCTCTCAGTCAATAAACGTGGAATTAAACACTAGTGTTTTCCACACACACACAAAAAAACCAATCTTGAAAAGACAGGCAGGGCAGGAAGTGACAGTTGGAGAGACACCGTATCTTCCCGGAGAATATTCCTGGACTTTGGAATGTGAAGAACTTTGCAAGCGCTTTCTTTGATTCCTTCTGGCTCCAAAATTCAGAGCCGGCTTTATGAATCTTTTCACTTAATGTGATTCAGCCCAGTATTTGCTTTGCTTTAAAAGAAAAAAAAACGGAAGAGGAAGAATTTGTCATTGTTAGGGTCCCCGTTTATGTTTTGGAGCACCCCCCAGTCTTTCATTACCTTCCCTTTCTCTAGGGATCGCTGTGGGTTAGAAGGAGCACCTCGTGTTTACATTTGCAAAAATAAAGAGGGGGGGAGGGGGCAGAATTTATGGCTTCAGATATCCATAGCTGATTAGAAAACTTCCCCCTTGAAATATTTAGTTAGATTAGAGAGCGGGATGTATGTATTCTAGTCCTCTGCTGGTGGATTTACCCCGACATACTAATTGAAATGAAGACAGCTAATCTCATTTTAATTTCAATCCGGGGGCCATAAATTGCCCCTTAAATGCAAAAAATATACCTGCTGATGTGTCAGCGGAAGCAAGGTTCCTTCATCCTGCTATTGGTTTGCTCTTTAAAAAATTCAGTTAGGGCTAGGAAACCTGGGCCTGATTTTCCCCGCGGCTTTTGTTTGGCTGCATTAAAGGGAAGAATAATAATACTACGTGGAAGGGTCTATAAAAGGAAACCAGACCCACCTCTGAATGGATATCTTTACGTTTGCTTTCTCCCCCCCCCTGCCCCCGCCCTGCAAGTCAGTACTTTGAACATCCCTTTTTGGGATGGAGTAACTCTCTCCTTGGTGGGCTGAGAAAAGAACAGGCAAATCCCCTCCTCCTGCGATCACCTCTGGGCTCCAACAGGAACCCGGATGCCAAAAGCGTTTATGATCTTTTTCCTCTGTTCAACAAAGCAAAGTAATCAGAGGCAGTAGTAAAGCCATAAACCGGACCACAACAGAAAGAAGGAGGAGAAGAAGGAGGAGAAGGAGAAGGAGAAGGAGAAGGAGGAGAAGAGGAGGAGAAGAAGAAGAAGAAGAAGAAGAAGAAGAAGAAGAAGAAGAAGAAGAAGAAGAAGAAGAAGAAGAAGAAGAAGAAGAAGAAGAAGTATTCATTCTTGTCCAGCATTAGGTGTTTCTGGAGGGCCGGCATTTTTTTTTAAAATAGTACACCTTGTATAAAGCCATGGAGGGCTTAAAAAAAAAAGGGAAGAGAATGGTTTAATGGGCAGGAGAATGACAGATGCCCCATACATTTTTTTCACTTTTCCCATCTTGCAATAGTAGTGGCCACCAAAGCTTTACATTATAGACTAGGATGTATTATTTTTAAAAAAAAAAACAACTGGGGAAGAGGGCAAGAAGATCCAAGTTGACTCTCTTCCCAGGTCCATCCACCCACCGACTAGGAGGAATGCATTGCAAAGCATTTTATACGTGGGCACGCTTGGATGAGGATGGGTAAACCAATAATCTGAAGGAATCTGGTGAGATTAATTTCAATTCGGATTATTTGAAACCTCCAAAGATTGCCTGCAAACTACTAAATCAGTGTTCTAGGCACACAACCCCCTGAATTGACAGAAGCAACTCCCTTCCCACTTCCTCTTTTAAGAGTTCTCCTGTGAAGACTCTTCAGCGAGTGAATTTATATTTATATTTAGAATGGTGGTCCTTTAAAAGAAAATGCTCTAGTATAAATCAGGAATCCATTAAAAGTCACAAAAGCCTCCATAACTCTCCGTCCTCCCTTACTTTTTTCCCTGGTAAGCAGGAGCTACTAAAAAAAAAAGAAGGCTTCTTTTTAAAAGTGTTTTAATACTCCTAATCTTGGCTGAAAGAGCTGAGATTATGTGATGTAAAAAGGTTTATGGCTGGAGGAAAGGAGGGAGTGTATACTGGGCTATATAGGTCCTAAAGAGCTGTTTTTAGAAAGACCTAGGAAAGGATAAAGGGTTTTTATTACTTTTCTAAACAGAAGAGAAAAACCTCCAAGTTCGGTTGTGTTATGAGGATGAGAAAACAGCTGGCACAAAAGAAATTTGTCACAAAACCCTGCCTTAACATTTGGCTGGATGGTTTGGAAAATGCTAAAATATACACATGTACACAGTATGCAGTATACAGCACGCGTGCGCGCAGGCAAAGTTCAAGATTCCAAAAACTCACATTTTGTCAGCCAAGTATTTTTAGTGCAAGTTATAACTTACTTACTGGCCTGAAATTTTACATGGGTGTCTCGTCTCTCTGTGTGTAGGCATCTAGAATGCCTTTAATCAAAGCTGGCAGCCTCTTCCTTCCCACCTTTCCCAGCAAACCTATGTAGCATAATGTATAGGCCTCTTTCTGCACAAATTAGTCTGCAAACAATTGTATAATCTCATCAGAAGAAGCAAGAACAGATGTTTTATTAAAACTGCTACGCAGCAGTGAAAAATATGCACAAGTCCTGGAATAGTTCTTGAAGAGCTGTTGGGTCTCTCCCCTCCCCACCCCCTGGAGCTAAAGTGCCCAAAGAAAGCTGTAATAACATATCTGACTCATAAGCTATTTTTCCCTTTTCGCCCTTCACCCCTCCCCCCCAGATTTTCCCTCTTCTATCTTTGATGCTAAAGGAGAAAAATATGCTTCATTGTGATTCTCTCTCAGCAATCACTAAGGAATTGATGAACTGATTTGGAGGAAAGCTTCAAAAATGCACACTCCACGCATGTTGTCTAGCCGAAATAACATCTGACAGGAAACAAGAGCTACCTTTGAGCTTTTTGTTCTCTCTCTCTCTCTCTCTGATTTTGAATGGAAATCTAGACACGTGTCTTTACTTGTCTGTTTGTGGAGCACGGAGGGGAGAGGGAAGGATGATTTTTGTGGGACGCTAATGATTGGAGGATCAGCTGAGATTGCTCCCACAAGGGCAGCCGGGAGGGGGGGAAGATCCACAAATTGTCACCTAGGCTGTGATCTGGATGTAGAAAATGGATTATTCCTAAATGGGGTTTTTTGCCTGGTTGGATTTAAATATATTTTAATAATTGCCTTAGGTCAAATGCCTTGGTTCACCGTTCATATACAGGATTAGGTTGCACTCTTGTGTAGAAAACGCATGTTGTTATCCCTTAATAGATGGATCAGAATCCTTCACTCCACCCTTAGACACACACCATGCGCACACTGATGAGGCACAGATACACACAGTGAATGAGACTTCGCTCTTGTCTATTTATAGAGATCAGTTTGTATAGCTATGTAGCCACTGTGTTGTGTTCCTTTTATAGGCTGATGAGACAAATTAGTGTGGTAACCAGATCCAGGACTATATATCCATGTGATTTCACTCTGTCCACATCCACGCATGTTTTACACGTTGTTTCATAAGTCAGGCGGTCACATGTAGCCTTGTAGGAAAAAAAAAACCAGAACACCCCCCCAAAAAAAAAACTCTAAAGGAAGACATTATGTATGCATCTCTTTCAAACAGGAAATCAATAGATAATCAGAATACCATATAAGCATGTAGCATGAGGTCATTGTTTATATGCAAGAAACATGGATTTTAAGGTGTTCTGTGTGAAATGCTCATGGCAGCGTAAGCTGCATTTTTCATTTGAGCTGATCTCACCTTATATATGTTATCTCGGCCATTTTGGACTTGACATTTATTACAGGCAGGGCTTCTTGCCTTGTAATTATTTATTCAGAGAGCTTGCACTGAAGTTTCACTGCTCCCACAAAATAAGCTGCTTCATCAAATCTTGACTCTTCCCATAAATAGCATAATAACAACAAACAATAATAATAATGACTGGAGAGGTGGATAAAAATGCCAGATTCAGGCTAAAACGGCTGACTGGGTAACCAACCATAATAAGAATACAAATAATAAACCAGCAGACAAGAACATCTTCCTATCCCAGGTTCTTGGGAAGGACTAGGGTTAGGTGGATGAAAATGCCAAATCCAGTCTAAACGTCTGGCTGACTGGGTAACAAACCATAATAATTTTTAAAAGCTAACCCAAAATACATGGGCACATAAATACCACAAACCAGTTATGCCTGAGAAAGACATATGCTTTGTTTCAGAGTGTCCACCGTGTCGCAGTAATTACATCTTGATTAGTTAATATACATAGACTTATTACCTTCATTTAGCTCGATCCCACTTCCTGTGTCTGCCATTACAAGGCTGAAATGGTTATTCCAATGTCACTGAAAAACCAATCTGGAGCATTGAAGCTGAATGCCATCAAAATTATTCTTGTTGATAAATCTATTTAGATCCGCAAGTATTGCAAATCAGGGCTTGCTTTTCTCTTTCGGCCTTACTTTGTTTTTTGTTTTTTGTTGCTCATTCTCTCCAGACCACCATCTTTTCACTCCATTTATTACAGAAATCCCATTGTTCTATTTCACAATTCAATTGTTTTCATGTGAGGAAAAAGTAAAACGTGTAGCTTAAAAAAAAACCGGAATATAGATACCTTCTATTTAAACCAAGCCCTGCTCTGTTTATGATTTTGTGGTACTACAAAACTAATGAAAAGACGTGCTCTAACTTCTGTTCTTAGACAAGCGGATCTGCAGCTCTCCCCACTATGGTACGGGACATGTTCACACATGCACAATTACCCAGTAATAATTGAATACTGTTATACAGTCTTCGGGAAGACAACCAGGCAGTTTAAAATGGAAGCTATTCCCAGAGGTTGGGGAGGGGGAGAGTGTGGAAGCAAGGTAATCTGTGGGAGAGGGAACATCTAAATATTGCTTGCACTATGGAGGATGGGAGATCTGGGGATTAGCAAAATTCTGCCATGATCAAAACAACACTAACTGGAGACGAAGAAAGCGAGAGAGACAGAATGCAGGTTGGAAATAAATCTATTTATCCTTTCTTTAGCAGATTTCAAGTTCTTTTCTGATTTTTTAAAAGTATTTCTGCAGATTTCCTACACCTCGACCAATGTTTAAGCCCATTAATGGCATTACGGTTTTATTCACTGTTTTTCTTTTTTCCCCCCAGATCTTCTGGCTTTCCAAGACTTAAAACCTCTCCAGTTCACCAAGGAAGTTCACCTGGAACCCATATCAAGTAACAACATAAGAACCCACCATCTCCCACATTTACCTTCCCTATCCCACCACCATTAACTTTCTTGAGTTAAATCTTAATTAAAGGCATGTCTTCTATAAGCAACTCAAAGTAGAGATTTTTCTCCATTTACTTGATGCATGTTACTGTCAATATGTTTGTTATAATAATTTAATGTCATTTTGAAATAATAGGAAATATGTGTGCTGATAGTGGGGAGAAAAGAGAAATGATTTTTTTTTAAAAAAAGATGAATTTTTACTTGTTCCTTCCAAATAACATCCACTGCGGTCCAATAATGTTGCACATTTCACCAAGGGATGTTCAGGTTAGAAAACTTTATGGCTGACTTTGATTACATTTTATTGCATGGAAATGTTCCATCCAATGCTTCCCCTCCTTCATTTTGACATTTAAAGGAGCTGAGGCCATGACGTCACACTGTGCTGTCACGGACCATAGTTACTGTCTTAAAATTATAAAGCATGATATTGTAAAGTCACATAAAATATGGTTGTAAGCAACTACTTGTGCCTGTGAACAAATTAAACAAAGAAGAATATGATTTTAATATGTTCAGGAATAATAATAATTCAGCAATGAGAAATGGTTGCCGTTATCTATGAGCTCTTATTTTATTGTTTGCACATGGTGGAAGGGATGAGGGAAAATTAATCTTCAGACGCCACAAAAAAAAGAAAAGGAGAGGGGGGGAAAGGGAAGGAAGAAAAAAAGGAAGGGAAGGGAAGGAAGAAAGGAAGGAAAGAAAGAAAGAAAGAAAGAAAGAAAGAAAGAAAGAAAGAAAGAAAGAAAGAAAGAAAGAAAGAAAGAAAGAAAGAAAGAAAGAAAGAAAGAAAGAAAGAAAGAAAGAAAGAAAGAAAGAAAGAAAGAAAGAAAGAAAGAAAGAAAGAAAGAAAGAAAGAGGAAGGAAGGAAGGAAGGAAGGAAGGAAAGAAAAAGAAAGAAAGGAAGGAAGGAAGGAAGGAAGGAAGGAAGAGAAAGAGAAAGAAGGGAGGGAGGGAGGGAGGGAAGAAGGAAGGAAGGGCAGCAGGATCCAAAGCACAGTATTAGTTACTGCAATGTGTGGTTTTTAAAAAGGTAGTCACTTAAATAGAATTTCTTTATTCAGAAAACTCTTCTTCTGCACATTAAGAAACTAGAGTGGTCGGTTTGCATTGCCTTTCAATGGAAAGCAGTCTACTATTTTAGGACTGCTTATATGCATACATTTTTTTCTTCCTTTCTTTCTTTTTGCCAGGAAAGTGATAGGGGGTGGAACTAAACAAAAAAGTGTCTCCAAGCTCACTCGCCTTATCTGTTTTTATGAATGCCCTGATCGGGCCAGTGATTTAAAACGCCGCGTCCTAGAACGAGAGGAGAGCGTGTGCGCGTCCGTCCCTCGAAAATTTCAACAGAAGCCGCCCGAGGAACTTGCAGTGAAAAGACACACACCATCTCAAACAGCCAACTTCCCAATAGCTTTGGGAGTTCAAACTTTTCCATAATTGCAACTATTCATCCAAGGCCTTATACTAGGAGGCTGCTGACAATTCAGCAAGAGAGTCTGTCCTGGCTCGAAAAGCTTTCACGAAATCGGCCTTTAAGGCCGACCGATCTTTCCTTCCCCCCCCCCCCCCAGCAGTTCAATTCTTCATTTATGCAATAGGATTATTTGGGGTTTCGCCTCCCTCCCTTCCCCCCCCCTCTCAGCTTATTTTCGGGATGGAGGGGAATTGGGGAGCGAGTGGGGGGGGGATCAAAAGAGAGAGAAGAGCGTCTGGATCGGAAAATGTTGGCTTGTCAGCTTTCAGTCACTTGGTGGCAGTATACAAAACAAGTAAACAAAAATAGCGGTTAAATAAAAGGATCAAGAGAGAGAGACAGAGAGAGAAAGCAAGAGTTACCACCAGGATTAATTAACACTCAGCATTAAAAAAAAAGTATCCATGTGTCGGAGTGCAGGTTTGCACACTCGCATTGTCTCTCTCTTGCGCACAACCCTCCATGATTATTTAAATCAAGGACAATATCTAAATAATGCCCAAACAACCCTGGTACACTCTCTAGACCAATAGGCGATCCTGTAGCCAAAATGGAATTATTCTTAAATGAAAAGTGAAGAAGCTGAACTCATACAGTGAAAACCAGGGAAAGCTGCTTCCCTATGTTGAGGAAGGCAACAGGAGAAACCTCAGGTCTCTCATATTAATTAGATTTATATACATTAAAAGCAGAAACATTGACCCAGGGAATGGACTACCATATAGCCTACCCAGAAAATTATGCCTCTGGAAAGCTGAGCAATGGAGCCAAGGGACAGGGAGGAGGGCCGAAATCTCATGGAGATCAACAGAAGGAATCTGGTAGATCTACTTTGAAGTAAATTGCACCCTATTGTTGTTGAGTAGTGGGTTCCTCCCTTACATGTTTAGGTAATGTAATCATAATCCCTATAGCTGGTACTTTATTTCTTAAAAGATGGTGAATTTGCAAAAAGAAAAGAAGGAAGGAAGGAAGGAAGGAAGGAAGGAAGGAAGGAAGGAAGGAAAAGAAAGAAGAAAGAAAAAGAAGAAAGAAAGAAAGAAAGAAAGAAAGAAAGAAAGAAAGAAAGAAAGAAAGAAAGAAAGAAAGAAAGAAAGAAAGAAAGAAAGAAAGAAAGAAAGAAAGAAAAAGAAAAATTACAGCCAAACTAGCAGGGAAGTAAGCAACCTATCCCCATGACTTCTCTCTTTGGTATATCTTAATCTCTTTCTGTCCAGTGAACCGCCAGATTTTCCCTCTTTGGGACAGAACCAGAACTACAACATCAGGGAAGGAGAAGGAGTAATCCCATCTGAGGCCCTGAACTTTCACACCGAGAAGATTTTTATGTTTTCCAGCAGCAGTAAGGAATAGTGCTCAGAAGGACAGCCCTCCACTCCCAGTCAGCCAAATAACGAAGGAGAAAGAACTGTAAAATCCATATCAGGTTGAAAGTCTAATTTAACCCTGTAAGACTCTTCCAGATAAGACACTGAAAGGATGGAGGCGCTGCTAAAACGGGTAGACATATACAAACTCAGGTCGCTCCTATATACATGTGGGAGCATTTGTCTCCCCTCTATATATAATATGTAGCATATATCAACAGTCACATGAGCATGCATGCATATACGTTGGATAATTATTAGAATCATACATGTCTTCTACATTTACATACACACATACAGATATACATAGAGTTCCATATTTCCTTCTCCGATTAATCTTTTCTTTTGCCCAGTCTTATTTTTTTTGGGGGGGGGGGCTCTGTTGTTACATTTTGCTTAAAGCGCCTTTGGGATTACGTCTTGCTTGGTTTTCTTAATTTGATTCCTCTCTAAAACCTCTGGGCTCATTTTGAGAAATTTAACAAACATTTCAACCCTCCTTCGAGTTTAAAGAAAGAGAAAATACCTTTCCGAAATAAACTTGCACTGAATTTAATGGCGGTTAATAAATATCCTGTATCGCAGAAGGAAAAGGTCCCAAATATTTATATACCCAGAGCCCAAAATACACAGAACCAATTCCAACATACATAAAAAAAGAAGAAAGATTCCAAGCCCCAGATGCCACAGCCATAGACAAGGGTACACATTGCCAAAGGCACACAACACTAACACCCCGGTGTTGTGTGGCACACACAAAGAAAAGCGAAAGCTGTCTTCTTTTTGCCTTTTCTCCTGGCCCTCCCCTTGATGCTCTTTAGAAGGAAAACAAACAAACAAAATAAAAAACGAGGCCTTATTATTTTGGATATGACCGAGACTGCTTTTCAGCCTGGACATCTTTCTTCTGATTGTTGTTATTTTAGAGGGCCTGAATTTAATGACATTATCTAAGTCCCAAAATCCTGACTGCTCATGTGCAGAGCACCAGGCTCTCACACCCTCTCTGTCTATGGAATGGAATGTAAATCGATATATGACACCCACTTCAAAGTGGATTATGACTCTCGTTATTGCAATTGTCATTTTACAAAGCTTTGCAGTTTATCCTCCTCTGTGTGTGTGTGTGTGTGTGTGTGTGTGTGAGCTAGCATTCCAGCTCCCAGTCAGACCCTTTCTTCCCTTTGTCTGTTTCTGAGCTGAAAAATAGCCATACAGCATAATTTGAAAATTATTGCTAGGTTTATGGCTATAGCGGTGGTATAATACTTTCCCCAGCTTCGCTTTTGCAATTGTTTCAAAACATGTGAGGTTTTTAGGGGTGGTGGTCTAACTGTGAAGTCTGCAGCATTATTTTAATGACAGTTGTTGTTGTTGTCATCAGCCTGAACCGATCCACTTAGAATAGAGGTTTCACACACTGAGGATTTCAAATCGTAATCTGCCTCTCTAATTCAGTGTGGATTGGAAGATTAACCTTTATTGCCCTGACAAATTCATGGTTTTTCAACTTTCACATCCATGATACTATTTGTGGCGATTAAAAGCCATTGAAAATTAGTTCAGGAGTCAAGGACGCTTTTCTACTATTGGATTTTGGCCTTAACAAGATTGCCAGAAATCTATTCACCCTCTTCAACTGACCCTACACGTCAAATAAGGGTTGAGATTCCTTTCACTCCATCGCTTGTCTACCTCCATGATATGTGTAAAAGAAACCATTCATTTCCTTCCCTGAACTTCTGTAAAAATCATGGAGAGATAAATCGGTTAAAAAAAAATCAGCCCTTTTATATCTACAAAAAAAAACCCTCCTACGTTTATGAACAATAGGTCAATTTAAAGAACGAATTGGTACATTTAAAATGTGCGTTTCGTACTTGCCCAGCCGAAACAGAGAGGAAGGGTCTGTTGACCCCAGAAAAAAAAGATCCAACAAATGACAGGGTGCAAGGAAGAAATACGAAAGGTGGGGGCACTGATCCCAACCAGCGGACCTCCACGTGAGAAAATAGTGTTCCTGGGAAACAGGAAGAGAAGGGAAGGTGGGGGTGTTGGGTGTAGACAACTAAACGGTCCTTACGTCTTGTGTTTCGATCGTTTAAAAGAGCTTTTATTCCAATCCCTTTTATACAATTCCCCCGAAGCACCAACCGCGGATTTCTCACGCGCCTGGAGAGGGAGGGGCGGCTAATCCCGGCAAGGAAAGCCGCCCCCCACACACACACCCGCTTTGTTTTTTTCAACATCCCCCCCCCAAACGAAGCGCGCTCACCAAACGACCGAGGCACACCCGGGCCCAAGCTTTGGCAAGAAAGAACTGGGGCCTCTTCCACTCCGGGCTCCCTTACTCTAGAGGAGACGCGCTTGCCCGCACTGCCGAGCCAAGGGGGATTCCCTAGCAGCCTCTCGCCACGCCACGCCACGCCCCAGCCAGGAAAACCCGAGAGCTCTCTGGCTCTGGGAAGCCGGGAACTCAGATCACCGCTCCTTCACAGACCGACATACCACCACCACCACCTCCTCCTCCTCCTCCTCCTCCTCCTCCCCTCCCCTCCTCCTCAGAGAGGCCCATCGACTCACCGTTGCTGGCTTTTCCTCCTTGGGACTTAGAAGGGGTGATGACGGCCGTGGTTGGCGATCCGCTGGCTTCGGTGCTTGTTTTCTCTACGGATAAGATGGCTGGCAAAACCGGATGCCTCGGATCCGATTAGTTCTTAATGCCAACCCACGGGGTGGGGGTGGGGTGGGGAGAAAGAGGCACTTGCGTTTTGCCACCTTGATCGGCTTCCGTGCCCGGCGCGCCGCGATCCAGTCGGAGCCCCTTGTCTCCTGGGGACGTTGCCCCCCCCACCCGCCGCCGCCGCCGCCGCCAAGCTTTAGTGCAGGATGCTCGGAGGCGCTTCCACCGGGGACGGGCAGGCCTTTTAAAACCCGGGTTAAAGAACACGCTAAATATTTCATTAAGGAGTCAGATTGGAGGCCCTAAAGATTCCCACCCCCCAGACGAACAGGAGGGTGCCATTCCTCAAGGCCTGCATTTCCACTTATTGTATTCATAATGACAAGGGGGAGCTATTGGTAATCAAACTCCAGAAAGGGGACCTTAGTCGTTGTTCCCCTCCCCCACCCTTTTCTATCTTAGGTCGTCGCCCTTTTCTTATCGTATGATACGGATCGCTCTGTTATATATGGCCCGTTTGGACCAGATCACATCATGTCATATAAAAATGTTTATTACCCTCATAGAGCAGCATAAGGAGGGTGGGGTACAGTCAATTAAAAAGCACGCTGGAGTCCTACCAATATATAAAACCATAACATATAAAAATTATATGCGTATTAAAATGTGTGTGTGTGTGTGTGTGTGAAAAGAATCTGAAAGTAGGGGTAGCAGCATTAAAGGGGAGCATAGCCAGCCAAGCAAAGGAAAAATAGGGGTGATAACATTTTTAACAGCTTTGGTTCAGTCAGCGCATGGTTTTCGATAGAGAAATATATTGAAAAAGTGTAAAAAAAATCAAACATCTCACACTTTCTTGCTAAGGTGCCACACCTCTGAATCAGAATGATCAATCCAAGAAACCAAATCAAGATTCCTAAAGTGAGCTGCTTTCAGCGACTGGAAACAGACATCACAACGTGGACAGTATTGGGAATTATGAAAACAACATAGCAAGGCTTCGATCACAGGAACCAGCAGCAAAACCGTAGCAGGCGATTATTATTAAAGCTCCTGGAAGTGCACGCGCATTGTTACGCCGAACAGCATTTTTCACACAAAGCGGGGGTGGGGGGGGGGCGGGGAGCGCGCCGGAGGTAGGCAGGTGAAGTGAGGCAGGACCCAAGTAAGAGAGAGGTACACACTAAGAACGTGAGGAGGACCAACGTCTAAAAATAAATTCGCCTTCTCCTTTCAAAGAAAAACGCTTCGAGAGCAAAGCCACGACAAGCCAGATGTCGGTAGGTGAAGCGGGGGAGAGGGGGGGGGGGAAGGAGAGGAGAAAACCAACGGCAAGTCGGAGGAGAAGCTCCCGGATGCCAAACAAATAGAAGCCACCCGTAATTGCTAATTTAAAAAATGGCATTTCTGTTTCCTCCTTGTTGTACGCCGGGAGAGGGGGGGGGGAGGTTACAGTTGCCAGGAGGAGGGGGGGCGGAGGCGCACTGCGCATGTGCCTGAAGCACCCACCGCCTTCAGTCGCCCTTATTGAAAGCTGCTCCTGTGTAGCCTCCTGCTCCCCCCCCCCCTACACACACACACACACACGCACGCACGCGCGCGCCCGTCCGGGCATCTTTGGAAAAGGAAGGAAAAGGAAAAGAAAAAAAACACAGCACTCTTTCTAGCGTTCGTTGGCTTCGGTGCCCGTCCCGAGCTTAAGCTCTATCAGGGCTTCTCCTTGACTTTAACCAATGGGCAGCACTGCCACAGACTCTTCCTCGCCTCCGCCTCCCGCCCAGCCAGCCGCCCCCGCTCGGCGCACTTCCTTCCTTCCATCCTCCCACACACACACACACACACACACACACACCGCCACCGTCCCCAAATAAACACTAAACCCAGCGCGGAAGGGAGGCCGACTGCAGCCGGCTTCCCTCCGTCTCCAGCAAACCAGACCGCAGTGACATCACCGCCCGCCACCCTCTCCTCCTCCCCCCCCGCCCCCGAATTAACCACATTTGCGCCGCCGACCCTGCCTGATCATATTCTGTCATAACCAGGCAACACCCCTATTTTCCCTCTATTTC